>NW_027176816.1:12090682-12620682 GCF_023349555.1 Cebidichthys violaceus
TCATTTCATAAAGCATCCCAGATGCCTTCCCCATCATTAAAACGTTTCCGACTCTTATTAGGAAAGTGACCCAAAATCAATACGGCCCACAGTGAACAGTTTTGGAACAGTCCTGCTGTTTTTTCTCTGCTTGCCTGTGTGTGCTTGGGATAGTCTCATTAACAGAGAGTTATTCTATACAGCTGGCAATATATACAGTAATTACTCCATTCTCTATGTTGAATATCTGCTGGAGCTTTTAAATGTAATGGTGCCTCATTGAGCTCCCTTGCTTTACTTTAAACAAATATTTGTACTTCCCCTTTCTGTTCTGTTGCCACCATGTTGTATAATCACCAAAAAGACCCTCATTCCCATTCGACCTTAGAGGTGATGCTTCAGAGGATATTTGGCATTACTTGAGCTGGAAAACCTGGCCCCTGTGTGTCATTACACTGCTACTTATCTTACCGTTGTCCTAATGTGTGTGACTAATTTCTGCCTGATCTGACTGGGAATGTCATAGTCAAAGTCAAACCACCAGCTTTTGACAATTCGCTGCTCACCGCAGAGACCACAGAAATCCAATCCAAATCCAATTTGTCCTGTGATTGATTACCGTGCTTGCTACTTAATTAGGTGGGCAGCTCAGCTAATAACTGATGTAGATACATAGGAGTCATTTCCTTCAGCTTCCATGTAAACATACCATTGACCTTTGCAGCCACGTTCGGCAATGTGACATCACTTATCTGTCTCTGGCTTGTGAATGAACACATCTCCCCCTAATTCCACTAATATGCAGATAAGCTGCTAATTCATCTTCCATGCGTGGATTCCTTTTGTAAATTCATTTTTCGAAATTCTCTCATCTATGCACTGTAATTGTTCTTCTGATTTGTGAAGCAATCTTTGCAGGGAAACCCTCTTGATGGCAATAACCAAGCAAGGCGATTTAAAGAAGACAGAGGAGGCCATTTACACGTATCCAGAAGCAATCCTGTGCCCTTATCAGACCAATGACAGCCTCCTGGATGATAACACAAGGTGAGCTAGATAAATACACACAGCTGATTCTAGTTCACTGGGAGCATCTGGTCAGATGTGACATAGCTTTAGACAAACAGTCAAACTGCCATCTTGACACGGGCTCATCATGAGTAAATAATTTGGGACAGGAGCAAGATGTTCGCCCTCCCCGACAAATATTTTGCAGACAGCATTTCTAACGTCTGTCGAACTGGGCCCCGTTCCTCGTACCTGGCTAACTGAGTTAGCCGGATCATTTTCAGAATAAGATTACATAAGTCAGGCTTTTCGGTTCCACAAAGCAAGTTTGGCAAAATCACCATAGCAACACATCCATCAAATTGAACCTGCTCCAGCACAGGCTAACTTAAGTTAGCTGGATAAGCTTGCCACTCCCTCAGAAAAAAATGTCAGCTCAATTCCTCAGAGATCCCATTGATGAAGGAGCGATATTAGTTTGATTAGCGTTTTATAGGAAGAGAGCTCTTCAAGATCGCCAAGATCCGTTATCACATCATGATGACTTCCTATACAAGCGCTATCGATTCTTTATTTACAAGGCCCTTCTCAAGCCATACATTGCGAACACCACACGCCGCAGCCGAGCATTGATTGTCTCACAGACTGTATGCATAGCCTTGCGCTTTTTTGCGAGTAGTACATTTTTGTACAGTGTCGGCGATGTGGAGAACATCAGGAAAGCCGCTGCATGCCGTGCTGTTCTGAAAGTTTATTCGGCGCTTAAGAAACTTATGGATGTGTTCATTACATTACCATGGCACATATTATATTGACTCACCATTCTGAATAATGTTTTTGTGCTTAGTTTTTACTTGCTCCCATGTCCTCTTGATGGCTGGGTTGAAAGCACTCATAATTATATGACAGTGCTATTAGTACACCATAGCATATCATTATTGTAGAAAATGATTAAGGTGGACTCATGATAAGAATAGAGAGAATCACACACAATTTATTTTCACTGCTCCAATTGATTGAATTTCTGATTATGAATAATACATACATACATACTGATCCGCCCATACACAGATTCACACACACATATTCAAACTCCTACTTCTATATGGTAATCTACACATACATGTATATACATATAGTACATGATACATAAGCGCAACAAGTACATATATCCTTTTATCTATTAGTATATATCTATATATCTACAAGTATCTATTAATTTGTATCAATTAGATACTCTTTGGGCTTGTTATTATCTACTTATTCTGAAAGAGTTGAGATCATTATTACTCATTCGATGATGCATTCCATTAAGCCTACTGCCAGCAGGCACATCTAAAGAAATATAAGCTGATTGATTGGGGTGATGAGGCACTTAAAATTAGCCTATACATTTTCCCAACACTTACGCATTTAACTTGTCTGCGATATTTTGCCATGCTTCTTGTCTAGCCCTCGCAGCGGTGGCGGTGTTAGATGTTGCCATGATTATGGTCTAGAATTCTTCATATGAGTTCATGATTATCTACTGCTCGCCAGCGGAGAAAAAAGAGGCTCTTTCTTTGACTTTATTTGCCATTCTACTGTTAGAAAATCATGGTTTCGGTGATCGACGCGTCCCCCTTTTGAAGTAGGACGGGCATGCGCAATTATCCTGATAACTGATGGCTGGTTCGAATTAACGAGATTGTTTGAGCGCGGATCAGCCTTTGAGAAACCGACATAGCCTGACATCAATCATCGGGTTAATTTAAGCTGGCCAATAGGACATTTGATCGACTTAGTTGAACCACGTACGAGGAACGGGGCACTGAACTATGAAAATGCAGCTTTTTAGTTCTGTTTCGTTTCGTTTTGGCCTTTTTCCTCTACTAAACAGGCCAGGTGTTAAAATAAATGCACCACTTTTTATACAGAAAGAAGAACAGATAATGTGTGTACTTCCTTGCCTGCTGTACACGATGTGTACACAGACTTAATGAAGCATAACGTTAGTTCATGCAGGACACGGAAGTCATACGCCCCCAGCTGTAACCAGCTGACAGCCAGCCAACTGTAGCATAGCTTCCAATCTACCACACACCAATCACAGCCCACTCTCACTCCAAGGAGGTTTATTAAAATAAGACTTCCTCCTCACTGATTCATTCTACACCGATGCTGTTACAGACCATACTGCAGGCAAAACTTTGCCTCCTCCACCTCAGCCTCCACCCCTTTTTTAGTTCAGAGTTCATCTTTCATGGCAAAATGGTTGAAATGTATTTATAAAAAAAAAAAAAAAGTGTACATCTGGCTCATTCCTGTAAACCCTTGGTGGTTGTTGCTCGGTGCTCCCCGTTTTGGCTTGGTAACTGCTGGCTAATCCGGGGAGCATTCAAAGAGCAGAGCCATCATCGCCAAAGTTAACTGTATTTCCATTTGTTGCAATAAATGGTTCAAATCTATGACGTGAGTGTTCCTGCATGACTCAGCTAAGCAGAGTGTGATGAAGAAATGGGGCAGAGAGAAGAAAACCACAGAGGACCTTCAAACAACACTTTATATGGATCCTTAATCTTTTCAATGCATCCCATGTCTCAACAGAGTACCCTATTATTTGTAGATGTGTGTGTGTTTTGACGTCCTCTTCAATATGATTGTATTCCAGCACAAGTAAGCAATAGTTAAAGCTTTTTGTGACCCATAACATGTATTCATAACGGAAAAGGAAAAACATATCAGATCATAAATTTGACCTGCTCACATGAGTCATAAATCAATGGGCTATAATAGCTAAATGTTTTTTCATAATTAAGCTCATAGACATTTTATATGATACAGAGGTAAGTAAGCCATGGAAAAATGGAAAACAACTGTGTATATTTCTGCCTAAACACACATTTATGCACGTAGCCTAATAGTGTTTGTTTGGAATGAAACATGCAGACGTAATATTGCATGGCAAGCGCTGAGTTACAATATGATTGAACTATGACTCAGTTATCTGTTTCTTAATCTTGGCTTGGAGAATACAATTTTATAACAGCTAGGGGTACACAAACAGGGATGTGGAGTGAAAACGTCTCTGTCTATCAGACAGGAAGTGTATTGCGAAGGGTCCATTGAGCTGCACTATGGGAGATTATGGATCCAGTGTTTTTGGTGCTGCATCCACACAAGAGACTAAAAGTCAAGATACCTCTGCAAATTTAAATTTCAGAAAGTGGCGCAGTCCAGTGGGAGTATTGTCACATTAACAAGTTGTCATTTTGATTGGGTGCTAAGCTACAAGAAGGTGGGTCTTATATAATGGGTCAGAAGGCAGATGCTAGGAATGAGAGTAGAGTAAGAGGAGAGACATGCTATGGATTATCATAAAATTAACTTCTGCAAATGAAATTTGCTACAATAAGAAATAAAAGGTCAAGTTGGACGCACACTAAAACAGTCATCCTAGCACTGAGCCAGCCGTAAAAAGAACATCTGGACTTTCTCTTGTGGCCATGTAAGCCTGTCTCCAAAACACCCACATCAACACCCGACCTCTGTTTTGCAGTCAAATGTTTGGAGTGCTGAGCGTTTCTTCTTGAGTGACAAAACCATTTCATGCCGACTGGAAAGCATTCATTTATGCAGACTCTTGACTGATGTCAGCTGGACTGACAGGGGATGAATGCAAAGAAAAGCTGGGAGCATCATACCCAGCAGCACTGAGGTGCCGGCACATCAAAGAGAGATGCAAAGCTTTTTTGGTACAGAGGGGAGGATAGCAGGACAAGCTTCAACTCTGACAGTTCGCCACAGTGTGCTTTTGTAGATTACGATTTGGTCTTTCCCAGCCGAACTGCGCACAGAAGGTAAGCAGCAGACAAGCTGACAGAACACACATCAGGGCATCTCTCCGCATTAGCTAAAAGAAACGGCAGAAGCCCAAACAAAAGTTGTGTCAGATGTTTGCAGGGCCTGTAACTCAGGGTCAGCGCTCAGCAGAAAGAGGCACTTACACTGTTAAACTTTGATGATGCAACCAGCTTCTCGGTGGGTTCTCTATGCAAAAAAAAAATCTAAGTCGTGTAAAATAAAGCCACACAGTATGAAATAACAGCACACAGTGGTGAAAAACACATTTACAGCCCTGCTTGGCTCCCATATTTAAAATTATTACATTTAACACAGGGTTTTACAACCTATATACCTTCATATTGGTTGTGCTGATATAGGGAACAAAATACAGACTTTAGGGAAAATATTGCATCTCTTATATTTTTTGTTGTCCTGTGAGTGGATGTGAAAATGATTTTAACTGTGAATGCTGTCTGGTATTCAAAACATCCATCAGCTTGTGTTTTTTATCTTTGCTGCCTGAGCTGGTGAATGTTTGAAGGCTCATTACACTACACTTTATGATGATGTCTTGCAGCTGGTTCATGAAATATTTTCTTCCAATTATGCAATATGAAATGTTTACCTTTTAGCTCAATATGTTTGTTAAGACAGACACATGGGTGCGTCTCCTTGATAATTTAGGGTTAAGTTACTACCACCAGTTACACATATTTAAATTGAGAAATCATGTTTACTTGTTGTTCAACAGTTTGAAATGTTCAATGCCACTAAATACTACAGTACTCATGAGTCTCAGTGGCCTGCATGTTTTTGCTTTATATGTTAATTTAAGTTAATTTAAAAAAGTATAAAGTGTATTTGAATGTATGCATTTGCTAAGGCATGGCAGTGCACCTGGCACAGATAGCATTTAAGCAAGAATGTGTTGTTTATCTACAATTACAGGTATGTAGGTTTATGTGTGGGTCTTTTTTTAATTACATCATTATGCTAATCAACACAATGAGTTAGGCCCACTACACAAGCATATACAGCTGCTTCAGCCTGAGGGGTGACCAGGCCCTGTGAGGGAGTGTGTCTAAACAACATATCCTGATAACTGTTTGTATGATGTCTTATGAAAACTTGTTACTAATTTTTTCATGCATTCTCCTATGAATGTCCAGCAATGGGATCAATGCGCTTGCACAAGCCCCTTCAGTGCAGAGCCTGTAAGTAAGGTTTAAAAAATGTTTTCAAAAAGATGAGAATATCTACATTGTCTACTTTTTACTTTAAAAGGAACAGCAGCAGTAACACTTTATTACACACTATGATAATTAAACTGTAAAAAAATATATATAATGGTATGGGAAACACTGTAATATTAAATATATATTAGAGAGGGAATTATGACCCATTTAACTTCCTAACACTAGCTCTAAGCAGCTTGTAATTCCTAAAAGTACTAATATCTAGAGTTACAAGATCAATACAAATACAATCTTTTATTTCCTAATCATTTGAACTGTGTGTGTTCTGTTTTGTAATGCAAAAAAAAAATAACATAGATGACTATAACAAAGTAAAAGGACAACATTTAGAATTTTTTATGGTTTGTATCGACTTGGGGGCAGTTGAAATGATTTTTGAGGACGATAATGTAAAAAAATAAATTAACTGGAGACTTGTAGAACAGCTGATATAGCAAAACAAAACAACAGCAAAAGAAAATTGGCAGATATGGCCCATTGACGCTCTGCAATCCATATCAGCGGCAAAAAAAAAGTGATCGGGGCATCTGTAAAAGTTATATTTGCTTCTTTTTTTCCCTCTGCTGATCTGATCAATACTGTGATACACTCCTAACCGTGAGCTTTGTGATCCGTTGGACCCCTAGGAGTGACCCAATGGGCCAATTTATTTGCTTTCAAAAGACACTGAGTACAAGGTAAATGCTCTGGTCAGATCAACGCATGTTGCATGGATGCGAAGGCATGATCTTTTAAGGAAACAAACAAAAACTATAATGTTGAACGTTTTCCACAACAGACTTGAGAAAATTCCTCATTCTAAATTTACCTTGTTCACCATTCTAGGTTTAAATGTATTACACATTTTGATGTTGAATAAGAAATCTAGGCAAAATCTAGGCAAGATCACACACAAAAGTGGAAAACAATATGGAGAGAAAGTAAAACTGGAACTGATTCTGTCCCAGATGAAAGAAAACCTAATTTAAAACCACTAAGACATTCGTTATAAAGACAATGTATTAAAAAACCCAGCCCTAAAACATAACCCCGTTTAATAGGGTTCACTCCATTTGTCCAGACAGATGAATAATGAACATCAAAAAGTGATTTTGTTGTTTACTCATCATTTTATTTTTTAGCAGCCTTTACCAAACACAATATTCCAAAATCCCCAGATGAGTCTAAACGCCACCACCTCGACTGACACCTTTGACAATGGAACCCAAGCCATCTGGGCAGTATGTGGAGGAGACCACTGAATGCATTAGACTATCAACCCCCCCCCCCCCCCCCCCCCAGGACAATTATCTCTGTGTGGTTTCTATTGCAAACATACCAATTACCAGCACTGCCACCTGCACACTAATGAAGTCCCGCCGGACCGGAGTACGCCCACTCTGAAAAGCACTTGCCTGTGGATTTAGGTATAATTTCACACTGATACGTCTGCTCCTGTGTTGTTACCATGAATGAACTGGCCCTTTTGTAAAAAAAGGTGTTAGATGTTTATATTCATTAAGTATCTTACTTCTGTCTGTTTTGCTGGAAAGGCCTGTGCAACAACATTTTACATCACCGTGTGAAACTGAAACTCTTTCTGATTAAATAGATGTACTCTAGGTAGGTTAACAACTCCTGAGGGCGAGATTTGACAGAGCGACTCCCCTGACGCTGTCGAGTGAAATCAAATCCTCCCTTCTGTCATATCAGAGCCGACAGCTCCGACTGGCCGATACTCCGCTAATCACTATTCAACACCCGCCTGTCACACTTCAGGAAACCGATATATTGGTCTAACCCTGGTTGCAACATGGGCAACTCTTTGACCTCTGCAATGTTACATCAGAAATCTGTTTTCTGTCACGGCATGCCATTCAGATCTGACCCTTGTGCGCTTAACTCGTAAAGTTACTGGACCCCCTTGGTGCTGCGTAGCTTCTTCCAGCGCACCGGCATCCCACCTGGGAGCAGCTGGGGAGGTGGGAGGCAGCGAGGAAATATTGATCGTAATAATCCTGGCAAATGACCTCTGGGGTATTTTTAGACTGGAGCCATATGACTGGGGAGGAAGCGGACCATTTCTATGAATGAGGAATGAGACGACTGCAATGCTGGAGAGTATGCAAAGCCCTACCCCGAGGCTTGGCTAATTACTCAACCCCCACATCTCCATGTACACCCCTCCCCCCTCTGCTCCTTATCCCCTGTGCCCTCTACAAGAAAAATGCCACTGAGTGATTGAATTGTTTGCTGAACAATCCCCGCCATCTTTAACTTTGAAGCCACTCACAATAAATCAAAGCAAACATTTCTGCTACCTGAATGATTAATGTAATTTAGTATCTTTATGTAAATTCCTGTGTCCCTGGTGCACCACAGGCACATGTGGAAGTGATATGGTGAACCAAGTGTACAGCACATGATATGTTTAAATTAAGAACCAAGAATACATCGTGAATTTTCTCCATGTTCTTGTTGTCAGTCCAGTCACATATACGACTGTGTAATTTCCTATCTGATGAATTGACTAAATGATTCTGACTCCTCTGTGTTTAAATTATATTTGTAGATAAGCACCTTTTATGAATGTAAAATGACTTTTTAGTGAGAGCATTTACATGGCAAACACACTGGGTAATCTCTCAGTCTTTGCACAGGAGAAGAAGGTGCGAAAGCCCTTATATTTTCTGATTTCACCTCTCAGGCTCTGCTGATTACCTTACACAAAAAAAGAGCATTCTCCCAGAAGGCATTCCTAATGAAACCTATACAGTCATCATAATTAGAGCCCTTTCAAATCATAAACATATAGTAGGCATTTCACTCTCCTTTTCTCAGTAACGCAGTAGCGAGGAGCACATTTCATTTTCCCTGACATATGACGTGGGCGTTCACACATTCACAAGCTCTGTATCTTTGCAGCTTATTCCTTCAGACTAAAATATGTTCGCCTACCACCTTCAGGGTTCATCCACCCCTCCAGTCACGCCATACTATACTCTGATTACTGACATTAGACATCCAAACCATGACATATTAGCCCTAGATAGGTATTTCATTTCAGTACCCTGGGTGCTGCAAGTTGGGTTGCAATCTTGAAGCCATCAGCTGCCAGGTCTCAGAACAAGTTTGATAAATCCATCAGTGTCATGAGGACGTTTAGGGATTTCTGATGCAATGTTTGTGGTACTGAATGGAATGGTGGATATGTATACCATCATGTTTATTACTTTACATCAATCTTTATTCTTGTAATGTCACAATCTTCAGTTGCAATTACATATTGAGCGTATCTTAAAACTGTTCACTGTCAATGTATTTAATTTGTTATACATTATGTGCACCAGTTAAAGCTGCCTTCATTCGCTGTTCGTAGCAATACCTGCGAAAAGTAGAAATTGATTATATTTCCCAAAAAATGTATATGTAATCCACGTAATCGTCAACCAGAAAGTATAAAGAGCGACATAGTAGGAGGTCTGCTCTTGGTGCTGGACAGGTAACGCAAAGTCAGCTGCGTGTTGAAACAAGTTTGATGAGAGCAGTTAGTCAACCATAACGGTAAAGTATTTTATTTTTTTTAGCCTTAAGCTAGCAACAGGTAGTTGCGGATGTAAAACAACCTTCTGTGCTTCTTATGCCCCACCAGCCACCCTGACGTCATACACTTGGATTGGAAAAAATGTCGCCAGCAGTTGTGTTTTCTCCAAAATGTATTTGATGAAACAAATTAGTATTACATAAGCACATTTTGTAAGAGATTGGGTTGCATACTTGGATAATAATGGATTTTCTTCCTCTAGAAAACTGTGTTTATTGGACCAGACTTTTTAATGCATATGCAGAAGACTTTTGGTGTATTGTGCAGAGTTTGTCAGTCTTCTTCATCCTTCACTGCTGAAATAAGGAGCCTATATTGTCGTGGAGACATGCCAGCCTCCTACTGAGTGTCTCAAATCAAAAGTCAAGCTACAGCACCTCTGATTATTTCAACTTCATCTCCTGTATGTTGGTGGCTTAATAGGAGTATTTACATCTTAAATGTGTTATGTTTGCTGCACATTTGTCAGTTCCCCACCACTTGCAAATTGTGTGCACGCAATCACTGCCAGAAGTGATTAGTCATGAATAATGCATTTCATTTTTAAAATTCAGCACTCAGGGTTTGATTTGCACAGTTATATTTTTTCCTCATCTCCCTTCACTTATCCCAGATACTCCGCCTCCACCAACTACCACCCGCAATTCTGCATTTGTGTTAAATAATTCAAATGGCGCAATAATGAAATGGAATGGATCCTGCAGTCTGTGTATCACTCCGCTTTAACTGCTGTCCCGTTTTCCCTGTGAGCGATATTTGAGAGGCAACCTCCTCGCAGTTTCTCTGTAGCAGCGGGTAGGATGTGAGGCTGGCAGGGCAATGGGAGCAGAGAGCTGTGGAACAAATCGGTTCCTCCTGGCAATCCCTGGCACGACAATACAAGAAAGTCATTTTTTTTAAATCAATCCACACATGCTAAGGAGGGAAACGGTGGAGTGTGGTGGGTGAAGGGCTGGTGTGTATTGGGGTTGGATGGCTCTGAAGGGATTCCCCCCCCCTCATGACACTGCTACGTTCAGTGCTTGCGTCAATAAAGCCAGCTTAAACTGCTTAATTATATTATGTAAGCTGTGAGATCAAGGAACATACCGAAAGCCTCCTTCTAAGCGCAGTGCTTAGAAGGAGGAATTATTATTAGGGCCCGAGCACAGACGTAGTCGGAGCGGAGGACCTATTGTTATTCTAATGTTTTTTATTATTATTATTATTATTATTATTAGGGCCCGAGCACCGACGTAGTCGGAGCGGAGGACCTATTGTTATTCTAACGTTTTTTATTATTATTAGGGCCGGAGCACCGACGTAGTCGGAGCGGAGGACCTATTGTTATTCTAATGTTTTTAGGGCCCGAGCACCGACGTAGTCGGAGCGGAGGACCTATTGTTATTCTAATGTTTTTTAGGGCCCGAGCACCGACGTAGTCGGAGCGGAGGACCTATTGTTATTCTAATGTTTTTTATTATTATTATTAGGGCCCGAGCACCGACGTAGTCGGAGCGGAGGACCTATTGTTATTCTAATGTTTTTTATTATTATTATTATTATTATTATTATTATTATTATTATTATTATTAGGGCCCGAGCACCGACGTAGTCGGAGCGGAGGACCTATAGTTATTCTAATGTTTTTTATTATTATTATTATTATTATTATTATTATTATTATCGTACCAGTTTCATCGCAAAAAGGAGGTACTTGGGATACTGGGAATCTTTTGAAATTTGGCACAAAATTCAATCGTGGTGAAAATTCCAGTATTATTTGGGTGTCCAGCTGCGGCATGACATTTTGGCTCGATAGCGCCCCCTACAGAGTAGCCCCAACTTTGGGTTTCACCTAGCTGTATGAAATTTGGTAGGTATGTGGAACGTGATGGGACGTACAAAAAAGTCAAAAGGAGGTATATCCTAAACCAAACAGGAAGTCGGCCATTTTGAATTTTATGACGTTTTTGGACCGTTTCAAGGCACCGTACTTTAACGAACTCCTCCTAGAGATTAAACCCGATTGCCTTCAGATTTGGTCAGTATGCTCTTGAGACCTTGGCAGTGAAACAATACTCAAAGATCAAAAAAGTTATCGAACTATGTGTCCGTGGCGTGGCGGCAAAAAAACACCATTCGCCATGAAACAGGAAGTTGTTGTAACTCGGCTGTACATTGCCTAATCTGCTCCAAATTTCTCATATGTCATAACATCCTGACCCTGAACACATGTATATGACAATTTTGAATCATAGTAATAGCGCCACCTAGTGGCAACAGGAAGTCATAGGTTGTGTACTTTGACACCCTACTGCTCACAGATTAATCGGATCCTTCTCAAATTTTGTCACAAAAGCCTTAAGACCTTGATAATGCTTCATTGTGAAAATTGTAGGAAGTTGTCGAAGCGTGGCGATGTGGCGGCTCTGCGAATTTCGATCCTTCGCCATGAACGAATAAACTGATGTAACTCGACTCCGCATCATCAGATCTTTACCAGATTTCACATGTTTGATTAAACTCCAGGCCTGAAGACATCTGCAAGCCAATTTTTAATCATAGTCATAGCGCCACCTACTGGCAACAGTAAGTTAAAGTCTTTATACTTTGGCTTGTTTCTCTAAGTTGGAAAATCAGATCAACATCAAATTTGTTCCACACAAATGTAAGAAGTTCATAATGCCAGTTCTCTAAGCTTTTGATGTTTCGTCGAACGCCGTTGCCGTGGTAACGCAGTCTTCGCCGTGAAAAACGATGGTCATTTGGAGAGGTTAAAAAAGCTCGAAACACAAGCAAACTTGACACACAGATCACAAGGCCAAAATGTAGTTCTATAATATGATTTTATTCAATCAGAGTGTTAAATCGGCTCAATAGCGCCCCCTACAAAATTTCGACGAAGCAGCCCTCGCAGTACGTTTCACATAGATTAACAAAATTTGGTAGGCACATGTATCACATATGGTCTTAAATAAAAGTCTCTTGGGGCCATGCCCTAAACCCAACCGGAAGTCAGCCATTTTGAATTTAGTCTGAATTTCTAGTGTCGTTTTTGCAATTTCCAGGCACTCTACTTTAACAAACTCCTCCCAGGGAACTAATCAGATCAACTTAGAATTTGGTCAGAACAATCTAAAGACCTTTGTGATTAAAAGTTACTCAAAGCTTGTTGTTTCGTGAAATGCCGTTGCCGTGGCGACGCATTCCTCGCCATGAAAAACAAAGGTGTTTTTGAGGGGCTAAAAACACTCAAAACAAAATCAAACTTGTCACACATATTTAAAATCCTGAATGTAGTTATCTGATGTGATTTTAATGCTTCAGAGTGGCAACTCGGCTCGATAGCGCCCCCTACAATATTTCGACGATGCAGCCCTCGCAGTACGTTTCACCTAGATGTATGAAATTAAGTAAGCAGGTGTATCACATGTAGACTTAAAAAAAAGTCTTAGGGGTCCATGCTCTAAACCCAACCGGAAGTCAGCCAATTTGAATTTTGTATGAATTTCTTGTGGTTTTATTTCCTTTTCCAGGTGCTGCACTACGAACTCCTCCTAGGGAAATAATCCGATCAGCTTAGAATTTGGTCAGAACAACCTAAAGACCTTAACGATTAAAAGTTACTAAAAGCTTGATGTTTCATCGGATAACATGGACTTGGTGTCGCGGCAATTTTACATGATTCGCCATCATCCATCAAGCTTTTGTAACTCAACCTTACTTTGTCAAAACTGCCCCAAACTTGACATGCTTGATTGCTGTCGTGATTTTAGGTCTTCTGCATGCCAATATTAACTCATAGTCATAGCGCCACCTACTGGCAACCACGGATGTAAACAGAATTCTATAATAACAGTGGCCCAAACAGGGTTTGTGGGCACACCATGAGAAAAAGACTTCTCTGATCTAAATATGTGCAAACTAAGATGCTTGGAGAACAAAAGTTGATCAACAGTGTTTTTCAAACCATGTCAGTGGGCATTAGTATAAATGATCTGTCTAGAGCTTCTACATGAGAATCAAGTTAAATGTTACAATGAATGCTTCACACTACAATCTAAAGTTACAGAAGAGCTTAAAATGAAAACAGTGTCAAATTAAAGTGTTCAAGTAAAAACAAATGACACTGCTGTTCTGTTAACTTTCATGTAAGTCCAAATACAATCAGCAGGACACTGCAAGGAGTTAAACTCCATCCCAGTAACCTGACAGTCTGTTATGTTACAAATACTGAAGCACATTCACACATTCATTTTCTTAATGATCTTAACAGGCTTACATTTATGATTGTATCGGAGGTACACTCAAAACATTTGAGGCTTAAGACCTGGCAACATGGTCTTGCTATGCTGCTGGTCGACGCAGGAAATATCATCTAACTTGTGCATGCAGTGTATGATGGTCACAGAAATGCATTGCCGCATCAACCAGAGTCTTGCCAGTACCCTCGACGTGTGTGACGTTGCGAGGGCCCGATCAATGCTGCTTGCAGCTTTAATTATTATTATTATTATTATCGTACCAGTTTCATCGCAAAAAGGAGGTGCTTGGGATACTGGGAATCTTTTGAAATTTGGCACAAAATTCAATCGTGGTGAAAATTCCAGTATTATTGGGGTGTCCAGCTGCGGCATGACATTTTGGCTCGATAGCGCCCCCTACAGAGTAGCCCCAACTTTGGGTTTCACCTAGCTGTATGAAATTTGGTAGGTATGTGGAACGTGATGGGACGTACAAAAAAGTCAAAAGGAGGTATATCCTAAACC
The DNA here is from genome assembly GCF_023349555.1 of Cebidichthys violaceus. Classification (NCBI taxonomy): domain Eukaryota; kingdom Metazoa; phylum Chordata; class Actinopteri; order Perciformes; family Stichaeidae; genus Cebidichthys; species Cebidichthys violaceus. The sequence goes on from NW_027176816.1 coordinate 12,105,085, forward strand.
AAACAAAAAGTCGTCCATTTTGAATTTTATGACGTTTTTGGACCGTTTCAAGGCGCCGTACTTTAACAAACTCCTCCTAGAGATTAAACCCGATTGCCTTCAGATTTGGTCAGTATGCTCTTGAGACCTTGACAGTGAAACGATACTCAAAGATCAAAAAGTTATAGAACTATGTGTCCGTGGCGTGGCGGCAAAAAAACACCATTCGCCATGAAACAGGAAGTTGTTGTAACTCGGCTGTACATTGCCTAATCTACTCCAAATTTCTCATATGTCATAACATCTTGACCCTGAACACATGTATATGACAATTTTGAATCATAGTAATAGCGCCACCTAGTGGCAACAGGAAGTCATAGGTTGTGTACTTTGACACCCTACTGCTCACAGATTAATCGGATCCCTCTCAAATTTTGTCACAAAAGCCTTAAGACCTTGATAATGCTTCATTGTGAAAATTGTAGGAAGTTGTCGAAGCGTGGCGACGTGGCGGCTCTGCGAATTTCGATCCTTCGCCATGAACGAATAAACTGATGTAACTCGACTCCGCATCATCAGATCTTTACCAGATTTCACATGTTTGATTAAACTCCAGGCCTGAAGACATCTGCAAGCCAATTTTGAATCATAGTCATAGCGCCACCTACTGGCAACAGTAAGTTAAAGTCTTTATACTTTGGCTTGTTTCTCTAAGTTGGAAAATCAGATCAACATCAAATTTGTTCCACACAAATGTAAGAAGTTCATAATGCCAGTTCTCTAAGCTTTTGATGTTTCGTCGAACGCTGTTGCCGTGGTAACGCAGTCTTCGCCGTGAAAAACGATGGTCATTTGGAGAGGTTAAAAAAGCTCGAAACACAAGCAAACTTGACACACAGATCACAAGGCCAAAATGTAGTTCTATAATATGATTTTATTCAATCAGAGTGTTAAATCGGCTCAATAGCGCCCCCTACAAAATTTCGACGAAGCAGCCCTCGCAGTACGTTTCACATAGATTAACAAAATTTGGTAGGCACATGTATCACATGTGGACTTAAATAAAAGTCTCTTGGGGCCATGCCCTAAACCCAACCGGAAGTCAGCCATTTTGAATTTAGTCTGAATTTCTAGTGTCGTTTTTGCAATTTCCAGGCGCTCTACTTTAACGAACTCCTCCCAGGGAATTAATCAGATCAACTTAGAATTTGGTCAGAACAATCTAAAGACCTTTGTGATTAAAAGTTACTCAAAGCTTGTTGTTTCGTGAAATGCCGTTGCCGTGGCGACGTATTCCTCGCCATGAAAAACAAAAGTGTTTTTGAGGGGCTAAAAATACTCAAAACAAAATCAAACTTGTCACACACATTTAAAATCCTGAATGTAGTTATCTGATGTGATTTAATGCTTCAGAGTGGCAACTCGGCTCGATAGCGCCCCCTACAATATTTCGACGATGCAGCCCTCGCAGTACGTTTCACCTAGATATATAACATTTGGTAAGCAGATGTATCACATGTGGATTTAAAAAAAAGTCTTAGGGGTCCATGCTCTAAACCCAACCGGAAGTCAGCCATTTCTAATTTTGTATGAATTTCTTGTGTATTTTTCCCATTTCCAGGTGCTGTACTACGAACTCCTCCTAGGTAATTAATCAGATCAGCTTAGAATTTGGTCAGAACAATCTAAAGACCTTTGTGATTAAAAGTTTAGAATTCATCAAACATGGACTTGGTGTAGCGGCCATTCTACATGGTTCGCCATCATCCATCAAGCTGTTGTAACTCAACTGTTCTTTGTCAAAACTGTCCCAAAGTTGACATGCTTGATTACTGTCATGATTTTAGGACATCTGCATGCCAATATTAACTCATAGTCATAGCGCCACCTACTGGCAACCACGGACGTAAGCAGTATTCTATAATTACAGCGGCCCGAACACTGAACTTAATAAAAGGTTTTGTGGACACACCATGAGAAAAAGACTTCTCTGATCTAAATATGTGCAAACTAAGATGCTTGGAGAGCAAAAGTTAGACAACAGTGGTTCTCAAACCATGTCAGTGGGCATTAGTATAAATGATCAGTCCAGAGCTTCTACTCGAGAATCAGAATAAATGTTGCAATGAATGCTTCACACTACAATCTAAAGTTACAGAAGAGCTTAAAATGAAAACAGTGTTAAATTAAAGTGTTCAAGTAAAAGCAAATTACACTACTGTTCTGTTAACTTTCATGTGAGTCCAAATACAATCAGCAGGACACTGCACCCAGTAAACTGACAAGTCTGTTATGTTACAAACACTGAAGCGCATTCACGCACATTCATTTTCTTAATGATCTTAACAGGCTTACATTTATGATTGCATCGGAGTAAACTCAAAACATTTGAGGCATAATGCCTGGCAACATGATCTTGCTACACTGCTGGTCGACGCAGAAATATCATCTAACTTCTGCACACAGTGTATGATGGTCACAGAAATGCATGACCGCGTCAACCAGAGTCCTGCCGGTATCCTCGACGTGCGCGTAGTTGCGAGGGCCCGATCAATGCTGCTTGCAGCTTTAATTATTATTATTATTATTATCGTACCAGTTTCATCGCAAAAAGGAGGTGCTTGGGATACTGGGAATCTTTTGAAATTTGGCACAAAATTCAATCGTGGTGAAAATTCCAGTATTATTGGGGTGTCCAGCTGCGGCATGAAATTTTGGCTCGATAGCGCCCCCTACAGAGTAGCCCCAACTTTGGGTTTCACCTAGCTGTATGAAATTTGGTAGGTATGTGGAACGTGATGGGACGTACAAAAAAGTCAAAAGGAGGTATATCCTAAACCAAACAGGAAGTCGGCCATTTTGAATTTTATGACGTTTTTGGACCGTTTCAAGGCACCGTACTTTAACGAACTCCTCCTAGAGATTAAACCCGATTGCCTTCAGATTTGGTCAGTATGCTCTTGAGACCTTGGCAGTGAAACGATACTCAAAGATCAAAAAGTTATAGAACTATGTGTCCGTGGCGGGGCGGCAAAAAAACACCATTCGCCATGAAACAGGAAGTTGTTGTAACTTGGCTGTACATTGCCTAATCTGCTCCAAATTTCTCATATGTCATAACATCCTGACCGTGAACACATGTATATGACAATTTTGAATCATAGTAATAGCGTCACCTAGTGGCAACAGGATAGGTTGTGTACTTTGACACTCTACTGCTCACAGATTAATCGGATCCCTCTCAAATTTTGTCACAAAAGCCTTAAGACCTTGATAATGCTTCTTTGTGAAAATTGTAGGAAGTTGTCGAAGCGTGGCGACGTGGCGGCTCTGCAAATTTCGATCCTTCGCCGTGAACAAATAAACTGATGTAACTCGACTCCGCATCATCAGACCTTTACCAGATTTCCCATGTTTGATGAGTCTCTGGTCCTGAAGACATCTACAGAACAATTTTGCATAATAGTCATAGCGCCACCTACTGGTAACAGGAAGTAAAAGTCTCTATACTTTGGCATGTTTCTCTTAGTAGATAAATCTGATGAACATCAAATTAGTTCCACACAAATATAATAAGTTCATAATGCCAGTTCATGAAGCTTTTGATGTTTCGTCAAACGCCGTTGCCGTGGCGACGCAGTCTTCGCCGTGAAAAACGAAGATGCTTTTGAGGGGCTAAAAATGCTTGAAACATAAGCAAACTTGGCACACAGATTTAAAGCCAAAAGTTTAGTTACATGTTATGGTTCTATTGCTCTAGAGTGGAGAGTCGGCTCAATAGCGCCCCCTACAATATTTCGACAAAGCAGCCCTCGCAGTACGTTAGACCTAGATGTATGAAATTTGGTAGGAATATGTATCACATGTGGACTTAAATAAAAGTATCTTGGGGCCATGCCCTAAACCCAACCGGAAGTCAGCCATTTTGAATTTTGTATGAATTTCTAGTGTCGTTTTTTTCAATTTCCAAGCGCTCTACTTTAACGAACTCCTCCCAGGGAATTAATCAAATCAACTTCAAATTTGGTCAGTACAATCTAAAGATCTTTGTGATGAAAAGTTACTCAAAGGTTGTTGTTTCGTGAAAGGCCGTTGCCGTGGCGACGCATTCTTCGCAACGAAAAACAAAAGTGTTTTTAAGGGGCTAAAAATGCTCAAAACGTAACCAAACTTGTCAAACACATTTAAAATCCTGAATGTAGTTATCTGATGTGATTTTAATGCTTCAGAGCGGCAAGTTGGCTCGATAGCGCCCCCTACAATTTTTTGACGATGCAGCCCTCGCAGTACGTTTCACCTAGCTGTATAAAATTTGGTAAGCAGATGTATCACATGTAGACTTAACTAAAAGTCTAGGGGTTCATGCTCTAAACCCAACCGGAAGTCAGCCATTTTGAATTTTGTATGAATTTCTCCTGTTTTTTTCCATTTCCATGTGCTGTACTACGAACTCCTCCTAGGGAATTAATCAGATCAGCTTAGAATTTGGTCAGAACAATCTAAAGACCGTAGCGATTAAAAGTTACTAAAAGCTTGAGGTTTCATCAAACAACATGGACTTGGTGTAGCGGCCATTTTACATGGTTCGCCATCATCCACCAAGCTGTTGTAACTCAACTGTACTTTGACAAAACTGTCCCAAACTTAACATGCTTGATTACCGTCATGATTTTATGACTTTTGCATGCCAATATTAACTCATAGTCATAGCACCACCTACTGGCAACCACAGAAGTAAGCAGGATTCTTTAATTACAGCAGCCCAAACACTGAATTTATTTAAAGGGTTCGTGGGCACACCATGAGAAAAAGACTTCTCTGATCTAAATATGTGCAAACTAAGATGCTTGGAGAGCAAAAGTTAGACAACAGTGGTTCTCAAACCATGTCAGTGGGCATTAGTATAAATGATCTGTCCAGAGCTTTGACATGAAAATCACGTTAAATGTTACAATGAATGCTTCACACTACAATCTAAAGTTACAGAAGAGCTTAAAATGAAAACAGTGTTAAATTAAAGTGTTAAAGTAAAAGCAAATGACAATACTGTTCTGTTAACTTTCATGTAAGTTCAAATACAATCAGCAGGACACTGCAGGGAGTTGAACCCCATCCCAGTAAACTGACGGTCTGTTATTTTATAAACACTGAAACACATTCACACATATTCATTTTCTTAATGATCTTAACAGGCTTACATTTATGATTGTATCGGAGGTACACTCAAAACATTTGAGGCTTAAGACCTGGCAACATGATCTTGCTACGCTGCTGGTTGAGGCAGGAAATATAGTTTAACTCGTGCACGCAGTTTATGATTGTCACAGAAATGCATGGCCGTGTCAACCAGAGTCCTGCCAGTAGCAGGAAATACTGTTTAACTTGTGCACGCAATGTATGATGGTCACAGAAATGCATGGCCGCGTCAACCAGAGTCCTGCCAGTACCCTCGGCGTGCGTGAAGTTGCGAGGGCCCGATCAATGCTGCTTGCAGCTTTAATTTCAAATGATCCTTGATATATTCTGATGATATCTCAGATTAAAAGAGTGTGTTTTCATCTGGATACTACTTTTCTGAGTGCTAGATTTTGTGACCCACTAAAACAATCCACTCTTCATCACAACGGAATGTACCTTATATCTCCTTGTTGCACTAAACACTAAACGAGTGTCTATTTTTTATTTTTTTTTGCTTGGCACAGTTTTCCGCAGCTTTGGACGGGCAGTATTTTTCACACTTTATAAATAAAACATGCGCTGGAGCTTATAAGTGGCACAGCTCACATTCTTATCAGCAACACCCTGAATAATTTCTAAAGTATTCTGTGGCATCTGAAGGGAGAGAAAACATTTGCTATGTGATATGGTAAATGTTTGTTTGCGTGATGTCGGAGTGTGCGCAGGAGGTTAAGACTGACAAGACTGGCTTGGAGGATTGGCATGTCTCTTACAAATCTCCTATAATGAAATACACAGTTCTATAATGTATAAGCAGTGTATTTATCATGTAGCAACTAATGGCATGCCATACCTGCACATGACTCTCTGCCTGGTATTGACTCTCTTTTATACTATTTGAAACACAATGACTGACAACCCATACAAATGCATAATAAATAGTGCATATGTATTGTCTTTCTTAGGAGCAGTGTGTAGGATTTAGTGGCATCTAGAGTTGATGTCAGATTGCAACCAACTGAACACCCCTCCACTCACCCCTCCCTTTCCAAGTGTGCCAGAGAACTACGGCTAAATGGTATTTAGACTTGCGAAAGGCCAGTGTTTGGTTCGTCCTCTGGGCTACTGTAGAAACATGGTGCCGTCTGTGAAGAGGACCCATATGTGGATTTGAACGGCTCATTCTAAGGTAACGAAAACGCAACAATTCTTAGTTTCAGGTGATAGTACACTCAAAAGAAACATATTATATTCCATTTCTGCCAATAAATCCCTTTAAATCCTACACACTGTTCCTTTAAGGATTAATAAATTTGAATGGCTGTCACAATACAGCGAATGAAAGAATAATATTTAAAAGGAACATCAGCAGCACGGTTTCTCTTACAGAGTACTTGGCAGAGGCCAGAACAATCAGTTTCCACTGTAGCCATATGGCTGACCGAATTATAAAACTCAATATAAAAGCAATGAGCCATGGAGAGGCACAAATTATTAGGGATGTCAGTTCTGCTGCAGACTGCAGCACCATTAAAGAGATTGTGTCAACTCTCTGCTCATTGCTGGGAAAGTGACTGCTAAAAGGCGACGTATGGCACATGATTGCTTACTGATCAATATTTCCATCCATGTGTGTTACTGCACATTCTAATCTCAGCTGTAAGGTAACCCGTTAGATGTCACAGCTAAATAAAATGACTGCATTGTTTGTTACTTTCTCTTGGTTCATCTTGTGGAAATATTACCCTTTTTCTCTTGATTATGATGTTATACATTTTAGCAAAGGAAAACTGCATAAATAACAACCAGGAATGGTCGATAGGGGAGATGCATTCCCTTGGACTATGGGTTTTACAAGTTGACTGCACAGTAATTACATCTCCCGAGGATCCAGGAGAGGAAAGTTTTCAAAAAGAGGGGGGAAGCTGGCAAGGCAGGAGGACTTCATGCTCTGCAGGCATCGCCATGCTCTCCTCCCTCTTGAAACAAAATATGAATGCTAATATCTCCTCGGCACACAGACGGGGAACGCTAGAGACCCACTTTGTGATGGTTCATTCATCCCTTCTTCCTTGTGTTGTCTTTCTAGCCATGAAATTGTTGAGCTACTTTGAGGCTTTAAAGCCAAATTTTGCTGTAGTCGTTCTAGGGATGCGCCAACACCATTTTTTTTTTGTCAATACCAAGTACTGATGTGAGTACTTAATAATACCATTACAGTTCTACCAATAACTTTGAAAACATGTTTTATTTTCATCAGATGTTCACTTTCTGACTGAAACAAATTAAATATACAATGTGATGCTCTTGCTGACATTTTAGCATTTAATATTGCGTTTTCCTGATCCAAACAGAGCATAGTTTGCAGAGTTAATAATCAACCGTTTAGCCGCGCTATCAGTTAAAATGTCAAAATAAATTAAATTAAATAAAATTAGAAAAAAAAAAAATTGAATTCAGAGGAGCTGCTTGTCAATTAAATGAGAATCGCGGGTCCTCCTTAAAGGTCAGCCCACCCTAAGTGCACCTGAGCCGGAGCTAATGTTGGGGCTAACCCCTTTCACTTTAATCAGCAGGTGGTTGACAAGCAAGACAGGTGAACTTAACTTGGTTCTCCTCACGGGTTGCAGCATTTATTCCCCGAACAAATTAACTGCACACACACTGCATCCACAGCTGCAACGTTATTCCTAACTTCATACTCAGCATGACACATGCTGTCTTTCCCTCTCTTTTGACCATACGCTGGCAGAAACCCTGACAGAAAAAGCCAGGCAGACATGCAGCTAAACTAATTGATGTTGTGGAGACGTACTGGGGAAAGTGGCTGCGTGTGTCCACAACAATGCAAGCAATACCGTGGCTGTTCACTCTCTTGGATGGGTGTACTGGGGACTGCCTGTTTTACACGACAGTTATACACGACAGCTAGCGTTCATTATTATTGATTTAATCTGTTTGTGCATTGTTTATCGTTGCAGCTGGGTGACTTATTAGGCTCAGCTGACGAAAGGTTAACGTGACTTTGTCGTAGGGGTATCGGGTGCGATTGTATCAAAGTTTTATGAGTGTACAAGTACATGCGCACAGTATGGGATACAATACACCATTACCTTATACCGGTATCAGCGCGTCCCTATCTGTGGAGAATATTAGCAAGCAAAGGGGGTTGCAGACGCCGGCAGGGAAGAGAGCCAGCCACACTGGAAGCTGGGCCTTTATATCGTGTGGAGCACTGGGCCCATGTGCTCCAGATCTGGCTTAGGGACCACAATCAAGCTCCTCTGAGGCCTTGAACACAACACAGGCAAAAACCACAGTTGACTAATGCAGCACACATAAAATCAGAGTAGGCAGGGGCCCCAATAATGCTACCTGAGCTTTGAAGTACCGACCCTTTTACAGTTTGTAAACAAGGATGACATACTTAGGAGTGTGCATGCAGTTTTGGTAACGGAAGCATAGCAGGTTGCAAAAGCTATGCAGGTTATTAAGAACCAAAGATCAAGAATGCAAGCTAAACAAATTGTCTTTCCAGATCCGTGTGCTATTAGTGAGTGGATAGAATACAGTGACCTAATATTAAGTGGTCGGATAAATACATATATTTGGTGGAGAAACCTAGCGTGTAACCTTTACACCAGCGAGACATTACAAGATGCTTACGTTATCTGAGGTCATGTACAGAACGTCAAAGACCATGACTTAGAGTTTTGACTTTGTTGAGTTATATTATGGGTGCAACAAACACAAGCAATGTCTGATCCGTCCAGTTGTAGTAGACAGGTTTAATGGCTTGCAGCTGGAGACGCTGCCTATGTTCCCGTTAACAAGTGACCGTGTCAACTGGTGACTCTCAGCCGCATGAGTCTGTGGTTGCTCGTAGTGACAGAAGCAGTTGAAAACACCAACAGAACATGTAGGTGTCCTTGTAAAGGCCTTCAATACATACTCATCTGTGTTTATGTTTTAACGCCAACCATTTACGTATTCACGTATTATGAGCAGCCACGGCAGCATTTGACTTAGAGTCACCAGTTAACACGGTCACTCGTTAAACTGGAACACCTGTTGCTCTGAAACTGTTGTGATGCTGTCGGAATTCTGTTGAATATGAGTCAGCTGTTGGAATATGCAAAAGCTGACCTTTCCGGGGAGCTATCACCTTAACGTGGTGGAGAGGTTTGAGTGCCCTCATAACCCTGAAGGCTATGTTGTCTGGAGCCTAGAGCTCCTGGTAGGGTCTCCCATGGCAAATTGGTCTCAGGCGAAGGGCCAGACTAAGAATGGTTCAAAAACCCCAATGAAAGAACGAAGAAGAGTCAAGGAGACCCTGCCCGGAGGAAGCCCGGGGCCCACGTCTGGAGCCAGGCCTAGTCGGAGGGCCCGACAGCGAGCGCCTGGTGGCCGGGTTTGCCACGGAGCCCGGCCGGGCACAGCCCGAAGCAGCAACGTGGCACCTCCCTCCTCTCCATCCTGTGGGCTCACCACTTGCGGGAGGAACCGCTGGGGTCGGGTGCGCTGCCCCATGGGTGGCAGTGAAGGCCAGGGACCTCGACGGACCAGACCCGGGCAGCAAAGGCTGGCTCTGGGGACGTGGAACGTCACCTCTCTGTGGGGGAAGGAGCCGGAGCTTGTGCGGGAGGTGGAGCGCTACCAGTTAGATCTGGTGGGGCTTACCTCTACGCACTGCATCGGTTCTGGAACCGTACTCCTGGATAGGGGTTGGACTCTTTTCTTCTCTGGAGTTGCCCAGGGTGTGAGGCGCCAGGGGGGTCTCTCAATCCCCGGCTGAGTGCCGCTGCGTCAGAGTTTACCCCGGTGGATGAGAGGGTCGCCTCCCTACGCCTGCGGGTTATGGGGGGGAAAACTCTGACTGTTGTCTGTGCATATGCACCAAACAACAGTTCAAAGTATTCGGCCTTCTTAGAGACCCTGACTGGAGTCCTGTATGGGGCTCCAGTGGGGGACTCCATAGTTCTGCTGGGGGATTTCAACGCGCACGTGGGCAACGATGGGGATACCTGGAGAGGCGTGATTGGGAGGAACGGCCTCCCTGATCTAAATCCGAGCGGTCGTTTGTTGTTGGACTTCTGTGCTAGTCATGGATTGTCCATAATGAACACCATGTTCGAGCATAAGGATGTTCATAAGTGTACGTGGTACCAGAGCACCCTAGGCCGAAGGTCGATGATCGATTTTGTTATCGTATCATCGGATCTGAGGCCGTATGTTTTGGACACTCAGGTGAAGAGAGGGGCGGAGCTGTCAACTGATCACCATCTGGTTGTGAGTTGGGTCAGAGGGTGGGGGAAAACTCTGGACAGACCTGGTAAGCCCAAACGGGTAGTGCGGGCAAACTGGGAACGTCTGGAGGAGGCCCCTGTCCGGGAGACCTTCAACTCACACCTCCGGCGGAGCATTTCTAGCATCCCTGTGGAGGTTGGGGGCATCGAACAGGAATGGACGATGTTTAAAGCTTCTATTGCCAAAGCTACGGTGGTGAGCTGTGGTCTCAAGGTCTTAGGTGCCTCAAGGGGCGGTAACCCTTGAACACCGTGGTGGACACCGGTGGTCAGGGAAGCTGTCCGACTGAAGAAAGAGGCCTTCCGGGATATGTTATCCCGGAGGACTCCTGAGGCAGTTGCAAGGTACCGACAGACCCGAAGGGCTACAGCCGCTGCCGTGAAGGAGGCAAAGCAGCGGGTGTGGGAGGAGTTCGGAGTGGCCATGGAGAAGGACTTTCGGTCGGCACCAAGGTGTTTCTGGAAAACCATCCGGAACCTCAGGAGGGGAAAACGGGGAAACATCCAAGCTGTATACAGTAAGGATGGGACTCTGTTGACTTCAACTGAGGGGGTAATCGGGCGGTGGAAGGAGCTCTTTGAGGAACTCCTGAATCCGACTAATACTCCCTCTATTGTAGAGGCAGAGCTGGAGGCTGATGGGGGAGCATCATCAATTTCCCTGGTGGAAGTCACTGAGGTAGTCAAACAACTCCACAGTGGCAAAGCCCCAGGGATTGATGAGATACGTCCAGAAATGCTAAAGGCACTGGATGTGGAGGGACTGTCTTGGATGACACGTCTCTTCAACATTATGTGGAGGTCTGGGACGGTGCCTATGGAGTGGCAGACCGGGGTGGTGGTTCCCCTGTTCAAAAAGGGGGACCAGAGGGTGTGTGCCAATTACCGAGGTATCACACTACTCAGCCTCCCTGGTAAAGTCTACTCCAAGGTGCTGGAAAGGAGGGTTCGGCCGATAGTCGAACCTCGGATTGAAGAGGAACAATGCGGATTCCGTCCTGGCCGTGGAACAACGGACCAGCTCTTCACTCTCGCAAGGATCCTGGAGGGGGCTTGGGAATATGCACATCCGGTCTACATGTGTTTTGTGGACCTGGAGAAGGCGTATGACCGGGTCCCCTGGGAGATTCTGTGGGAGGTGCTGCGGGAGTATGGGGTGAGGGGGCCACTTCTGGGGGCCATCCAATCCCTGTATGCCCAAAGCGAGAGCTGTGTCCGGGTTCTCGGTAGTAAGTCAAACTCGTTTCCGGTGAGGGTTGGCCTCCGCCAGGGCTGCGATTTGTCACTAATCCTGTTTGTGGTGTTCATGGACAGGATATCGAGGCGTAGTCGTGGGGAGGAGTGTTTACAGTTCGGTGGACTGAGGATTGCATCGCTGCTTTTTGCAGATGATGTGGTCCTGATGTCTTCATCGGGCTGTGACCTCCAGCACTCACTGGATCGGTTCGCAGCCGAGTGTGAAGCGGTTGGGATGAGGATCAGCACCTCTAAATCTGAGGCCATGGTTCTCAGCAGGAAACCGGTGGATTGCCCACTCCGGGTAGGGAATGAGTCCTTACCCCAAGTGAAGGAGTTCCAAGTACCTCGGGGTCTTGTTCGCAAGTGAGGGAACAATGGAACGTGAGATTGGCCGGAGAATCGGAGCAGCTGGGGCGGTATTGCAGTCGCTTTACCGCACCGTTGTGACAAAAAGAGAGCTGAGCCGCAAGGCAAAGCTCTCTATCTACCGGGCAATCTTCGTTCCTACCCTCACCTATGGTCATGTGGACTGGGTCATGACCAAAAGAATTAGATCGCGGGTACAAGCGGCCGAAATGGGTTTCCTCAGGAGGGTGGCTGGCATCTCCCTTAGAGATAGGGTGAGAAGTTCGGTCATCCGTGAGGGACTCGGAGTAGAGCCGCTGCTTCTTTGCGTGGAACGGAGCCAGTTGAGGTGGTTCGGGCATCTGGTGAGGATGTCACCTGGGCGCCTCCCTAGGGAGGTGTTCCAGGCACGACCAGCTGGGAGGAGACCCCGAGGGAGGCCCAGGACCAGGTGGAGGGACTATATCTCCAAACTGGCCTGGGAGCGCCTCGGGATCCCCCAGTCAGAGCTGGCTGATGTGGCCCGGGAAAGGGAAGTTTGGGGTCCCCTGCTGGAGCTGTTGCTCCCGCGACCCGATCCCGGATAAGCGGACGAAGATGAGATGAGATGTTGGAATATGGATTCTGACAACCGAACATGCAACAAACTGACATTTTAATGCTGATCACAGTTTTAATTCAACGTATGAAGCTTGCTAACTAGTCTTGATGACACCAGCTCCGTTGCCTACATACGCACTCATATTTTTGATGATGTAAAAGGGTCATCTAAAAAAAAAAAAACACAATTAAACTAATCGCCTTGCCCAGAGGCTCTGTGCCTGAGAGAAACCTGCCACTTAATTTGCATTTAAATAGAAAAGCACAGACCAAAATATTTCGCCGGTGAGTGGGGTGATTTTCTGTCAGCTGGGTTGATTTGCTCTGATTTACGACTTTTGCAATGTTTGATTTGTGAGCGTAATGATCACTGCCGCTCTTGTGTCTTGTTATGATTGATTGGTTGATTGCGTGATGAGACCCGCTTCTTATTCACCCCCCTGTTTGCCAGGTAGGAGAGGTTACATTTGCACTGTAGAGACAGGCACATTTTTTCCTCCAATAGGACAAGAAGACTCATTTTTTATACTCCCTGGCTGCTGAAGCGGAACGTTCATTCCATCAGCTGAATTGGCAGTCATTGCGGGAAATCAACCCCTTAAATTGTTTTGATTTAGACTGAAGTCCTCTGTTGTCCCCATATCACTGTGGCCATTATCAGTGTCTTTAAAATGGTAATTGCATCTTATTAATGAACTGTGGGGATTTATGTGACATGAACACTCATTACATTCAGGGCAGCCATATATTGACTACAGTTATTCAACATGACAATTGCATTGATGAAGGCATACCTTTGAACGTGATGCATGTTCAATGGATGGGGTATAGATATGCTGTGTGTGTGTGTGTGTGTGTGTGTGTGTGAGTGTGTGTGCGTGTTTAGGGTGGGGGCAGGGGAGGTTTGAAGTGACATTGTATTCCGACTACATTTTAGACATTCTTGATGAACAAGATACTGTAATTTAAAGCTAAAATGTTTGCCAAGAAAAGCTTATCATAACTAAACTTTTGGCAGTTATTTTAAGATGAGATAGCCATCTGCAGAGACACTTAAATCCATTGTTGTGACAACAATGTCATAAATACACGTTCTCCTTTAAAAATAAATAAAAAAAGAGACATTGACGTTTCGGTGAACCTTCATTTATCCATCCAACATTTTGGTCTAAAGCAAAGTCTTCCTCTTACAAATAGAGGACAAAGCTTTTTCTAAAACAAGAATAAATCAGGAGAAGACTTCGCTACCATATGTGATGCTGCAGGTGGTACACTGGGCTCTGTCCTGGCAACCTTTAATGTGGGGACATGTCCTTCATGGTCTCGTCGAACCAATGGGGAGGAAGGGGCCAACTTTGAATGCTCTGTTTACAAACAGAGAGCTTTCCTGCATATTATGCCTTTTAATACCAACAAAATAAAGGGTTGGACGTGGGATAAGGGCCACTCCGCATGTGATCACTGTAATTCTGTATACCATGCTGTCAATGCCTCCAAAAAGTAAAAGCATGTATTAACAGGACAAAAAACATTGTCTTCACTAAATAACGGAGCAGCCCTGTGTACCATAACAAATCTGTTCATAAACTTCTAATTTGCAACAGCGGAATTTTTTTGCAAATTTTTCTGACATAATGTGGAAAGTCGCAAAATTTTCACATTGAACATATATGACTAACAACATATTTTATTCCTGTCCTACAATATTTGCTTATGGTAACCAAAGTATGAATTTTCATGGCAGTTTTCACACACCAATGTTATACCTCTGACCGATACTATCTGTATGTATACAGCAGGCCCTTAGATCACAGGGTGCCTTGCTGTGTTGCTGACACCTTAAACAGGATCAATCTAAGTGCCCTGCCACACAGCTACAGCCACTAACACAAGAGCTTATTTACAACCCACTCTGATGGATCGCTCTGCTGTTTTGTGCAGATCTCAACATCAGCACCGGTTCCCCTTGTATGAAACATTCACACTTTCATCAGAGTCGTCATATTTCATCTTTAAAAAAAACAGTGTAATCCTCTTGATAGCTTCACGCAGATTACCAGCAAGCTCTCCTTCCATTCTGGGCAGCATTGTTTGAAATTCATTTGCTCGTGGTGGATACACATCGTAGTCATAACGACTGTGGGTTAGAATTAAGTGTGAAGCTTACAGAATGAACGGTTTACTCGTTTCATTTGATTTGCCTTGTATGAAAAGAGATCTATCAGCACAGCTATCAGCTATCCATGCAGTAGACTTCCTCGAGAGATCCTGTAAACACATCACTCACCTGCTGCACACCGGATTTGTGTCAGTTAATATGTTGATATGTGTCAGTCTATACAGATCTCACCGTTTTGTCCCGTACATTGTGTGGCTAAAGCACAGCTTAGCCTATAATCCGCAGCACGTGTTCCAAAGAAGAGATGAATGTGACTTTGATCGAGTTAAAAGTCAGATTCACTCCCATAATCCTTATGTGTATGGAACATCTGAATTTGCACGTTGTTATTTCATATATTTCATTCATGTTTATGAAGATTATTTCAGTTATCACACAGCGAGTAGAAGGAAGCCAAGGAGTTTGAATCTACATTTGAATCCGAATGTGTGGACTTTGTATGCCCTAAATAGGTGCATTTTAGCACAGTAATGATTGTTGGTATATTCAATAGAAGTAATACTTTTTTTCCCCACATAAACACATTTTCATGCATGCTTTGTAAAGGAGTGTAAATTTAAAATGAAGGTGGCACAGACAATACAGAACACAGCCCCAAACCAAACCCCAAAGGCCCGAAAGCCTGCTTCACAAACCCTGCATGCTTGCCATTAGACAAGCATTAAATGTATAGCAATACCTTTTAACTTATCATTGGACAGTAATACAGTAAGGGAGCCCTGCAAGGGAAAACAGGAAAAACCAAACAACTGTGAATACACAATACACAACATTTTTAGTTTTGATGTTTTTCAAAATCTCTTTTCTTTTTTTATCAAATAAACTTTAAAATTCATACATCTTCTTGTATAGATATTGTAGGGATGATTTCTTAATGAGAAAAAGCTTCCGGTTCAACAGGGAGCTGTATTAAAAACAAAACAAAAACATGCACAGTGCAAAAGTTTTCACTCTAGAGTAGAGTATTGCATTGATCCATCATCATACTCTGATTTCAATGTGCGTCACTAAACTTAAACCCCATCACGCTCACATTCTAACCATATCTGCCCCTAATACTGGTTGAAATAACCACAGATGGACAGTGGGAACTCTTTAAAACAAAGTATCAAACACAATAATGCTAAAAACATGCATAATAAGAGACCGGTGTCATAATCCTGTTGCCCTGGTGCAAGCTTGGAGGCATACCCTCCTGGGAAATGTGGTAGTAACAGTCTGCACAGTCTGTCAGACTGTGTATCTGGAAATACTGTCCAGATTTCAGTTTACATTTGAAAGCCTGTACAGTGAACATTGGGCAGACCAGGATCTGGAAAGCAAGAAGAATCAGCATAAAATACTTTTGTTCACTTTTACCTGTGCAGCTCCAAACCTAACTTTTCTGAGGATGTGAATAACTGAGGACTCCAATAGCTTTGGGAAACTTGTAAAAATTCTGCTTGAATTTGGGGTTAAGAGTTCGTGAACTTTCAGCCTCAGAAAAAAAAGGCTCCAGAGATCCATAATAGGAACCGTTTCTTCACCCGACATTCACTTGATAACGACTCTAAAATGCATTCATGTTGCCCCAGATTTTGTGTTTTTTAAATGGTACGTTTAAAACTGAATTCTAAAAACCTAAGAAAAACACTCTGGCTGCACTCACTCTTTTTAAAATGATCAGATGTGGATTAACTAATTTGACTGCACTTTTCCATTATTTGCACAATAGAGCTCATCACTGTGGGCTGGAATCTTTATGGCAAGAAATTCAGAATATTTGTCATTGTAAGTTCTAAGAGATGGCTTGTGAAGGGACAAAAGAATGAAACTTTGCTGAAAATACACCTGATTGTGTGCCTTGTGATGCTCACTGACAGGGGGCCGTAGCTGACCCTTCTTTTCATTTATCTTGATGTGAGTGGGCTTCATAATGTGTGTGTTCTGCAAAATATTGCCTCAAGGAGGATGAAGCATTTGAGAAAACCCTGTCTTTTATGTACAGCATTCCTCACACATTTTTGCTTCGAGCACATACAGCACATCAGCTGCAAATGAGCAGCGTGCCGGTTTGTCTGTCAGAATAGCAGGTCAGCCTGAGCTCAACCCTGGCAGCGGCTAAGAATGCAAAAAAAGACTGGTTGTGTGAATAATCACAAAGACATAAAAGGAGAGATATATGGGAGAGCAAGTAATCACTGAACTACTTTGTCAGCTGAGTTGACTTGTCTTGGCATGGGTAAGGTGGTCTGAAGCTCTGAGAGCCATGTGTATTACACCAGCCTGTAATGGAAGGCAGTCATTATTATCTAATTAGGCAGACTAATGACATGCCACAGAAAGCCATAAGGCCAAGACAGTCTCCTTCATGCCTGTCTGTTTTTCTCTAAAGGCTGCTCTCATAGGAGCAGATGTACCCTTAAAGTAAAATTTATTTGGGCTGAAAAAACTAAATAAAAAATATACATACATCGTTTTAGAAAATAAATAAAATAGTATAAGTATTTACCAGATGCTCTTACCAGAATAAATCAAGGGAAGAGGTCAGTTAGGTGGATGTTTATGTGTGACCTCTCTCAGGAGAGAATGTACGGCTTTGACTGACGAGGATAAATCACTTAATTACTGGGTCGACATGAATGGAAAGAGTCAGGACCAGGCAGAGTGGCGATCTGGTTGGGAAGGAAGGCTGAGCAGTGACCACAGGAGGTAAACAATGACTAAATGTATGGAGGTGATTTAATGAATTTTGCATGAGCTTCAAGTGTTTTAGATGCAGGCTAAGAGGATATTACGTTAGTCATAGACCAGTTGTTGCAAGACCCCAAAGGGGTTATCATAGATCAATAATTGTCATGGTTTTTGTCAGATTATAGCCTTGTTTTCACCAAGCAGTCCAGTTCAGTTCCTTACTCATTAGAACTGTTATTTTTGCATTCGCATTAGCAAAGGTTGTGTGGTACCAATAGAATTACTCCATTCTTGGTACTACCTCTGTCGAGGTTTGAAGCAAGCTGAAGAGATTGTTGAGAGATCGTAGAAAAGTAGAAAAGTATAACTGTTATAACCTGTAACCTTTTGAATCAACGTATAACCATTGAACCTATAAACCTTTTTACTTTTTGATAGAAATGATTAAACATATAAACTGCATATATGCCTTATATAAAGTAGTCAATCTAAACTTATACACTACTTCCTCATCTGAACAGGATCAAACCAGTTACCTTCTGTGTCTGACTTAGAGAGAGGAGGCTTCATGTGAGTTACTCATTAGCCTGAATGAGGTGCCAGCTTTTTAGCAGCATAAAAAGGAGCAGAGAATCTGTGAGTTTGGGCTTTTTCCCCCCAACTAGACATAGGGGTCTTACCCCCTTAGAAAGTGACTGGATTATTCCTCATAGCAAAATCAGTGAGAACTGATAAAGAGGAAAACTCTGTACAGAAGGAGTGTTAGACTTATTGCTTGTACCACAGAAACTGTTTCATTGACTTGAAATTGTTATATGTGATTGTTGTGCGACCAACCTAAATAAAAAGCCAGCCTTACATTTTGTAAGAGACTGAAACCAAACAAAGTATTCTGGTCCTTTAAAACAAGTTAACCCTCTTCCCCTGTCCGTTGATGGTGTGATCAGAAGTGACGACTGAAGCATGCAGAGGAGCTTAAGGTAAGTACCCTGAGTGAAGACTTGGCAGTGTTAGTCATAAATGGTGAGAATGTTCACAATAGGCAATAGTAAAGTACAGACAAAGTACATAACTATTACATACAGGGTGCTAGGGTTGCATCCCATTGAGAATGCCTAGGGCTTAGCCGTAAAAGAATTTCAAGAAGACAATTAATCCGAAATCCTAACGATTTAGCTACGGGGTGAGATAAAAGGCCGAAGGTTTTGTTCCAACACCTCAAATAGGAACGTATATCCTAGCAGGTGGGACAGCCGACGGAGTGACCACCGTGTTAGGTGCGAACGACTTTGCCGCCTAGAAACGGGGCAGGCGTCGCTCATGCTTCACTTTACATAGCAAATCATTTTCACCTTGTCTTATTCTAAGAAATTTGGCCACTGGGCAGTTTGTGCAAACTGGCTAGAAAAACTTCAAGATACTATAAGGCGGAGTTAAAACACAGGTCAGACAGAATTGTTACGAGCGCAACACAGGACATTGTGCACAAAACCGCTTTTTTAAATAGCCAAGCTACATCAATAGTAAGCTAAAATCAGTTTTCACTTTACCCAGATTCTTAAAATATTGTAGCTCGCAAAACTTTAGACACTATGTATACTACGCCGTACAACTGGTAAAGTGCCGATCCTCTGTTTGTCCTTGAAATTAGTCAGCAAGTATCCTGTTTAAGATAATGTGACTACAGTTTCACGGACCTTCACTATGACGATCAGCTGAGAATCCCTACTACACTGAGTGGCTACGTTTTGCAGTGTAAACATGGCATAGAGAAAGGGATCAGGACCAAAAATGAGTCAAGGCAAGCAGAACTTTACCATGCAGTTGAAATGTGTGTGTCATCGATGAATGCAAGAAATTATAGAGGACAGAGTATGGCAGAGGATCTACCTGTAAAAATATACGCAGACGGTTGCGGTTTAAAATTGAGTCATAGAGCATCATCTGCATAGAATTGTTAACAGAATTAGCAGGATGTGACAATTTAGCCACAGCATTATGGTGTAAAGTGAGTATCAGATGGAAAAAGAATCTTGGAAGAGCAAACAGAAAGTGTTAGGAGGACTTTTAAGGTTGATAATATACTTTTTACCAACGCGTATTGGGAGAGAAGGATATAAGGAGAAAAGCAGCTGCTATGCGCACCTTATTATTCACATATTTGTATGTGTATTTTGATTGCGCCTAGAGAATAAAGATATTCATCCATTAAGGGTAGATCATCCCTGGCTGACACCAGAATCACTTAATTGACAATTTCCAAGTTTGCACGCATAAACATTTAGCAAGACTTGAAGAGGTTACTACACACAGCAGACTGAAGATATGTTACTCCTTAAAACTCTCTGCTATTGTTGTTGTGATTTGTTTAGCTTTCTGTTGACCTTATTTCACACCCTGATACACTGACCCAACCATTCATGGGCATTGCAACTTGCGGACAACTAGCGGACATACCAGCGAACATGCACAACCAAAACTAGAAAGTAACACTTGGCAGCCAACAAGCAAATGTGATTATGTAATTAAAAGCAAGTATACAAGCACCGTTACGGTTTTGGAAGAGAGCAAAGCAGTGTAAATGAACAGTGATTGGAGGAGCTGACAGTTGATGAATGAAAAGACAACAGGTCAGTGGCAAAGGCCTGGGAGAAGGATGAGAAAATTGACTGCTGGTTGCTCACTCTGCTGGAACACCACAGTTTCACCTGTCGATCAGGGTAAAGAGGAGGAGAAGACATAAAATAGTGTATATGATCTCTCATTTTACTTGCTAACCTTCTTGATGTTCACAGGCCATTTCTAATTATCAGTCCCTGCTCCCAGTTCCCTCATTGAATGCACAAGTGTCCTTGAGCAAGACACTGAATCCCAACCAGCTCCAGGGTGTTGTTCTGTGATGGAGTCTGACATCTGACCTCCAGGAAAATGAGAATTTCCTTTCACGAACAAATTAATTATTAACATCTTTCTCTTATTACTGACATAGGGCACAATAATTGACAGAGTGCCATTCAAGAGGGTGCTGGTGACGAGGGAAATAAATGAAGGTTCTGTTCTGTTCATTGTAGTGCTTACTGACACCATGAGAACTGCTGGAAGAAGGGTAGCCAGTTGAAAAGACTCGGGAATACAATTAATTAAGAATTGGATACGCTATGCTGCAGTTGTAAAATGATGGCTGGAATCAAATATTGTATGTAGACGAAGTGGCAACCTCCAGGTCTGAAAAGTGAAGCTAATTCAGAAGTGCTTTCTTTCTCATGGCCAACAGGGAGTGACTCCTCAGGTTGCAAAGTCTGATTGTAAAGAAGTCTATGAGAAAACTTGATTTGATTTAATTTCTCAGGAAACATTGTAAACATGAGTTTATGATCTCAATCGCTAAAATGCCAAATCCAGAGCTTCAAATCAGCAGTCCACAAACCAGTGGGTGACGTCACGGTAATTTATTAGAAAAAAAAAACAATCATAGAGTCCTAACAAACAGACATTGAACTATTGGATGCTAAAAGGGTAGAAGAAAAGTGTGCACGAAGACAAATTAAAGGCTTGTAAGAAAATGTGTACAATACCACAAGCAAATGAAAATACATGTGTAATGCTTCTGTAACTAGCATGTAGCAATTGGATATGAAAATTAAACTATGTTGTAATTATCAGAAAAGGATGTAGATATCCTTCATAATTGAAACCTACAGACCAAAAAATGATATCATAGAAAGAAGTGCCAACTACAGTGCTGACTTTACATAACTATACATAATTATAATTAAAATGCATGCATTTAATGTGAGAACTGCTGTCACATAAATGTTGAATCATTTTTTACCCAACAAACTTGCTGCTGCCTGCCAGACTTACACTGTGCCATCATTCTTCCTCCCATCCTGACTTATGCTTGTTTTGAAGGCCACTACAAAGCTCGAGTTTTGCCCACCAGCCAACGTGCATTCTGCACTTCCACCATCTGTTGTTAGTATTCACTGAAAGCATGCAGCCTTTGTGCTGTAAAGCAGTGCAGCAAAGTGTAAAATAAAGAGCGTTGTCGGTAACAGACTTATGTGTTTATTGCAATTACCATAGTGTCTTAAATTAATGTAGTAGAGTAGATGTCAAAACAATAATTGTGGCACTGTTTGGTAATACACAAGATGTCTTTATAGAGTTTCTTAAATTTGTGTTTTATGATTGTTCTCAGAATACATTTTTTTTTCAGAATACATTTGACAGTTGATACGACAACCCGCTTTACTTAGTCACTCTAAAATGTTCTGGTCTTTGAAATTAGCAGCATATTTTTGCTCCCGATAGCATTTTAGAGATGTGTGTTATTTTTAGAAGACAAGGATGACCAACACTGTAAAGCTA
This sequence comes from Cebidichthys violaceus, assembly GCF_023349555.1. Lineage (NCBI taxonomy): Eukaryota > Metazoa > Chordata > Actinopteri > Perciformes > Stichaeidae > Cebidichthys > Cebidichthys violaceus. The sequence continues at coordinate 12,126,955 of NW_027176816.1, forward strand.
ACCGTCACAAAAAATTAGTGTGAATTCAAATGGGGTCAGCGCAAAACTAATGGTGTGTGCGTGTGTAGGGAAAACAGAGGGGTTTGGTGAGTAAATTGTCACACCTGTATGTCAAGCTGGGTTTTTGTCCTGTCTCCACGTTTGTTTTGTGACTTCCTGTTTTATTTTGGAAATTAACTCTCCTCTCGTTTCAGGTTTCTTGCCCTTCCTCATGTGTCACCAGTCTGATTGTCTTCCCTGATTCCTGATTGTGTCCACCTGTTCCCCCACTTCCCTCATGTGTACTTATAGCCTGCGTCTCCCCTTGTCCTGTGCCAGTGTGTCATGCCCTTTCGTCTTGCACACCCGCCTTATGCGATTATCAAGTCCAAGTCATAGTTTCGTCGGTTCCGAACCTTGTTATAGAGTCCTTGGTTGGCCTTGTGCCGTTTTTTGCTTCACAGCCTTTTTGTTAGTGACTGATTATTTTCTTGTTTCCTCGGTAAGAGAGATTTTGGTTTTGCTTTTTGCCTTTACGACTATTCAGCTCTTCGAGTTAAATCAGAGCTTTTTTACTTGTAGTTTAATACCTTCCTCGAGAAGAGATTTTTGGTTTGGCTGTTGCTGTTTGACTTTGCAGCTCTTTGAGTTAAATCAGAGCATTTTTAGTTCTACTTTATTATTTTCTTCTTTCCTCGCTAAGAGAGGTTTTTGTTGGCTTCCCGTTATTTAATACTACCCAGCTCTATTAGTTTAGCCAGAGCATTTCCCGTTCATCCCTCTTCGGAGGAGTTTTTTGTTTCCAGGAATTCCCCTGTGTATTTTCGTTGGAAATAAAAGATTGTCAGCTGAACCTCTACTCTGCGTCCGAGTCCTCCTCAAGAGCTCCCTTCGTGACATAAATGTGTTAATGTCAAACTTACTTAAACATTAAACAGCGATGTCCAGTAGTCTCCAGTGAGAGCAACAGTTGGTGCACATTGTAACGCCGTCGCTAGTTCTCTCTTTTTCATACAACTCGTGTATTCTTCTTGTGATGGTGCATCTTGAGGGAGGCTCAAATGTGCCGTCATTCGTTGCGATCCTAAAGGTGCGTTCACACCAAATGCGATGTGAACGCACCTTGAGAACGTTCCTCAGACCGACATCTTCCACAATACTAATCGGCCTGCAGTTTGTAGCTATCCACTTCACTGTGGCATTTGTTAGCTTGTCTTGCTTTTGTTTATCTATACTCACACGCTGCATCCAACGGAGTCTGCCGAAGCCTCCCTCCACCGTTTGTTTGTTTGGGTGATTTGCTGGCATCAACGGTGTGTATTGCATTAAAATAAATAATAAATGAATGCGTTAACGTGATAACACATTAACTTGCCCAGCGCTAATATATATACTGACACGCTTTAACTTGTATCAATGCACATGGAATTTGTGATTTGCTGCTATGTTACAGCCCTTAACCACAATTTTGCAGTTGTATATTGTGTGGATTCTGAACAGCAGGAAGTTTGGCAGGACATTGAAAAATAAACCTCACTCTGATACTGCAGAATTTACACTTCAAACTAAAAAAGGCCGGAAGTAAAAACAAAATGCATTCCTTTTCTTTTTGTTCCTAACTATGACAAAAATGGAGCAAAGCACAAAGGATAGTAACATAAATGAACATTTAAATATAAATCAGCATAAGCCTGAGTGACAGTTACAAAGTCATCGTGCCACTTCCTGAGGTATAATTATTTTAACCATGACATCGTGGCTTCTGCCCCTTGACAGTTTGAGGTAGGAAATGAGACAATTTTAAAGGCGCCACATGCATACAAGCTGGGGAAATTGACTTGTACAAAATTCAGGACAGTTGCTGAGAATGCAAACAGACAAGCGAATCACCATCAAAGTGATTTGTCAAGGGGGAGATCAGAAACGTGTGTGCCTGAAATTCCTGCTTCACAGCAGGCACCGTTCGCTGAAATTGTGCACAGAAACCTCCGCATGCGCTGCACACTCTGTACATGTTTGAATGTCTGTCCCAGTGCTCTTCCTTCAAAGCCAAGGCCTGAATTAGTTAAGTACACTCCTAAAAGCACACATTCATAAATCATCAAAGTTGTCCTGCATTGTGAAAATATGGGGGCAGTCACTTTTTAAACAAGAAGTTGTAATTGTTGGAAATTAGGTCATATACTGTGAAAAATGATATTGCAGCTTGTATTTCCAAATGAAATTGCACTGGCCACCAAATGTGCAGGCTTAAATTCCACATGTAACTCCTGTTTCTAGGTGTGTTTCAGGATATATGTAGTTTCTGAAAGAGTAGATCCACCTTGCAAACAGGGACACATGCGAGACCCGAAAGCTTTTGGTGGAGGCCGTCATCTCAGTCCTGCAGTTTCTGGCTGCACAGCGCAACTTCGATGAAAAGTCAGAGTATCACCAAATTATTTAATGATTAATCATTGTTTTCTACTGCCAGTAAAGGATTGGTAGGGAGAATTAGTAGTTTCTTAATACCTCATGTCTGCGTATGGAAACATCTAATATTAAAATAAAGAAATAAAAGATGATCCCTTCGACCTCCTCCATATTTGTTGCTCTGGTTGCATCAACATACGTTTTATATTATTGCTGTCTGTTGTTTACAGCGTTCCTTGCTACCAGCCTACCCTTTGCATTTCTTACATCTGCGCTGCACCTTAACAGTAGAAATAGAAGCATCTCATACTCTCTTCCAACACTTCATTTTCCACGTCTCTTTTGTAGCCACTCTGCAGTATTTTACAGGATCGGGGTTATCTTTTTGTACAAGATAAGGCTGACAAAACACACTGTTAAATAAATTCAAGAGTGATTTCATTAACTGCAATGCAATGTTGAATTATTTTCATCGCCTCAGTCAGCAGATCGAAGAGATTTCCTTGCTCAACTGAAGTACAACAATCCTTCTTGACAAAAAGAAAACTTACAACAAGTGCATGAAAGTCATGTACTGTAGGTATTTCAATTTTTTTCCCCTCAATGGGAAATATTGAAAGCCGTCCATCGTAACTGCATTGCCATCTCTTTGGGTATCCTGAAGTCCCCATGTGAGACGAATTACAATAACCTGTATCAGAAGTGTTCCCTAACATGCACTGTTGAACTGCAACCACTGCACTGTTCCCCCGGTTTACCTTACCTTGGGAATCTGCAAAGGGAGGATTAGTGGCCGAGATGAAGGGGCCGAGCAGGGAGGACCACAGGGAGAACGAATATGCGGTTTTAAAGCCTCCTTGGGCCTCATTACAACAGAGTCCTTAAACAGACATACAGAATATAGGCCGACACTTTGAAAGTGCTACTGCCTGCAATCCAAGCCATGGTCCATCCGGGTCTAAATCTGCCCGTATATAGACCATTGAAGATAGATTTTGTATTCAATTTATTCTATCAATTATGGCTTTTCTACTGATACATATTCAAGTTCAGTATGTACCGAGTCCAACACTGACAAAAAGCTCCCTAAGCCTCTTCTGCTTTTCTATTAACTTGGTGTTGTCAACTGACTTGAAAATACTCTCGGTGGCAGCCCGGATACTATTCTTGTACTGTGTAAGTGTGCACTCTCAAATGTTGACTGGCAGAGTTAGTGCTCTGAATTTGTTTTTAGCTCTCGCAAATCTTTTTTTCGTCAATAGCTTTCCAGTTATTGACAATCAGTCTACATCGTTTTCTACTGTGCAGTATGTTGGCATCTCATAAAACTCAAAATGCATGGATATGTCATCCAACCTTAGCCTTCCTGGATCTTATTTCATCATCTTACCAGTACCTGAAACAACATGCCCCATCAGTGTAGCCCATTCCAACTTCTTTGTATTCATTGACACCAAGTCAATATTGCTCCTAACATCAATAAGAATATTAACATAATCCATGTATGCAAAAAAGTATACTGCGAGAGACACAACACTGTCTTGCTGATATCTGACTTTTTAATAAAAGTTTAATTTTGATATAACTCGGTAAACTAATTTTGCAGTCTAACTCCAGGATGCACTGTGCCTACATTCAGAGAGCAATTTGAAGCGTGAGGGCACATTAGATTGGCATATGCAATAAACAGGCATACCGCAGTCTGCAGTGCCAAAATCCCAGTGTTTTAGATGATTATTTAGCATAACAAGGGGTGTCAGATATCTATTGAACTGGCTCACATGCCCGCTGCTGTCTAATTGCCTGGTAATAAGCGTGTAATGAGTTTCTGATGTACAGACTGCATGTCTTGGGAATTTGAAGTATCGTTCCAGAGGAATTTAAGCGTGACAAATGAAGTGATTGTTTTTGTGTTTCAGGGCATCATAAACCACTGAGTTAGCCTGCCAATTTACCCACCATTTTGAGGCCCTTCAGCACAGTGGAGAGTCACCGCATTCAGCTGATTTCCAATTGGTTTTAAGAGTTGATTAAAATAAACAATAGATAGCACCATTTCATTGCTGCTTTTATAATTTTTTGGGGGTTCTGAGCAACTGTTTGTTCTTAAATAATATTAAGAAATTAATTTAGTATTTAATTTAAGGTCTTCAAATAATTGTTCTTTGTAGATCCACAATAAAGCAAGGATAATTAAATGTAACCAATTTACATTCAGTAATTAAACAAACAATGTTATTGTACCATATTAATGTACTTTAGGGTCCAGATTATGATGAATAAATGCCAGAGCTCAGTGGAATTGCTTAAAAGACTTTGTAGTAATAAATCTCTTTAACATTGCTGATTGATTTAATTAGATTTAAAAAATAAATTACAGCTGGCAAGCAATCAGATGACGGCAGAGTCCTATCAGGATCCAATCAGCGGCTCGATGAGACTCAATTAGGATTGAAGCGAAGGAGAAAATCGGCTTACACCATCAAAGTCTTTGGACGCTCTCTCCTTATTACCTGCTGAGCACATAATTGAAAAGGTTGAAACATATTAACTCACCAGGGCTGGACATCTGCCAAAGTCTGAAACATATGTATTAAATTGAAAGGGTGGAAAAGTCATGGAACACTTGTGTTTCTGATGTAGAAAATGAAAGAGGGGGGAAGAATATCTAAAAGTAACTTGCTCCCCTGCAGACGTTCGACGTGTAAATCACACTTGCTCTTTACTTACTTGCTCAACAGCTTTCTTTCCAATCATACAAGTTTTACTGTAAATATAACTGCACTGTGAGATCGTGTGAATCCGAAGCAAATTTGTACTTGCATGCCTAGCCTAAACCTTACCTGGATTAATGCAATTCTAAAGCTACTCTAGGAACTTCGTGGCTCCTTTTTAATGCCTTTTAGTAATCTTCCTCCTAAAAAAGTAAATCTGTCCAATGCTTTGGCCAAATATCTGGAAAACTAATGATCTTCTCCTCAATTTCACCGCATATTTTCATGGTAGCAAATGTTAGCATGCTAATATGCTAAACTAAGAGAGTGAACATAGTAAACATTACCTGCTTAAATGTCAGGTAATGTTTCTTTCTTCCTTCTGCCCCCAACTGCTAACATGAAATACTAATTAAGTAAAAGAAATGAAACTTAGAGTATATCCAAATTAAACCACATAATGTCAATAACCTGCACACAGCGTGCTCATGTGTAATAACCTTAATGATGTTCAGACAGTTTTGAGTTTCTCAGCCAGGGTGATTCTACTTGGTCAGCACAAGAATACTGTAGAATACACTAGTCCGATACATTTGCTTATTTAAGAATGTGGTTATCACCATATGCTTGCTTGATACCGCTTTGAAATTCCTTCACATGATTTTGGTGCAGTTGCATAGCTGTGTTTTTAAAATAATATCTGGGATATAACGTGATTGAATATCTGCCTTTGTGTCTTTGCTTAACGGTCGCATTTTTCTCCTTGTGACCCTCGCAGTGCTAAAAGATGCTAATGAATCCTTTAGTCACATTATCACTGCTATTCATGTGGGGAATCCTCTATATATGTGTCATTAGTTTTCTTTCAAACTCCAAATCCAAAGCCCACGATTGATCTAAATCTCATCATTTGAGTTCACCTCACAGAGATCTCAATTGAATCAATGTCAGTGAGGGATTCGAATCTGACACTCGGCTTTTCCCCTTCTGCCTATCTCCTGTCAGCTGACAGCAGGGCTCCCTTTGTGGCAGTTGATTAAAAAGACTCTTGAAAAATAAAAAATAAAGTCACTGCTGCTGTCCCCTTTGACATCAAATCATACTTGTATGCTGGGCTTTGAGACAGCAGGGAGAAGTTTGGAGGGGGGATTGTGTTAATTCAGATAGCATCTGTCATCTTTTTGATTCAATAGCTCATACATCAGCGAAGCTGGAGGGCCTCACAAAAATCCACTGTGAGGTGATTATCATTCTAAAAGTGCACCGCTCTTTGAATTTCAGCCAAGTGGTCGCCTGTGAGGTAGACAGATTCTCTGTTGAAAAGAAGAGTACATCTGACATCTGGGAATGTATTAAGGAGTCTCTTTTTTTCATCCTGAATGAAAGCAAAACAAGTGGCCAGAGAGTAGATGTATCTTAGCGACGAGTGCCGGGGAACACTCAAGCACAGTGTCTTTAGATCTCCTTTTTGGGGGAATGAAAAAAAGTTACCATCATTTCATCTGACAGAGAGATGACTGACAAATCTGTGGTCGTACTGCTAAAACTCTGGGCCTTGGAGATATGGATGACCTACCAATGATACGCTGAGCTTCAAAAACACACACTCAAGCTTTATAAGGATTCTATAGATTATTAAAAAAAATATGAAGAAGCTGTCTGCAACACAGTGGTTTCTTTTAGACAGTGGTCATTTTGGCCTCTTTTAATGACGCTCTTATGGTGAAAATATATTAGTCCAATGATATGGTATGTCTTTGCCATTTCTCGTCTGTTACCAAGAGAGGTAAACATAAAGTCATGTGGTCAGATGGGTCACTCATTTTATAGTATTGGTGACGTCATCCTGCATCATCAACGCAGCAATCAACCGCAAGGTAAAATCAAGAAAGTAACAGACATGCAGCACTTTTACTGCATCTTATGTCTTAAATGATGTTCTCTGGTGTCCAAAAGAGCTCACGAAGAACTGATTTATTCTGATCATTATAACTCAAGACGAGACATGCACCAAGCCATTCCAATCACAGCTGATTCGGCCATATTTTAATGTATCAGTATCCACTAAAGTAAAGCAGATCTAACTGTGATCCTGTCTTTACTTAAATTTGCTGTGTTTTGTCCACCTCTGCTGTCCTGCATGAGTGTAAATTTAGAGTGTGTGAATGAAAGATCATTTAGGCACACTTGTGGTTACTATAATGCTGTCGAAATGCAAGAAGCTGCTTATTCATACAGAAGGTCAAGCAGCAAAATTAACTCCTGAAGAAGAGATGTTTTTGGACATTGGAGGATGCTGCTTTACCAATCAGGAGAATGCATTGTGTGATTCTGTAGGCGCACGCTATAGATCATTAAATAAGACTTTGCATTAAAAGAGTAATTAGTTTATGCCTTATCTTTCTGATCAAAATAAAGTTAAAGTTTTGAAAGGTCATGAACAATATTTTTTGTTGCTAGAATCAGCATGGTTCAGAACCAGCTTTTTTCTGTTTTCACTTTCTGACCGTGATGGCATTTGTTTTCTCAAATGTCCAGTCATGACCTACAATTATTATTAGTGTTATGTATTTGTATCACTATGATGGCTTCATTGCAGGATTTCATACAGCATACCTAAGCCTGGTTTAAGATACATGTTTTGAAACTAGTGCAAGGCCAGAGAGTGAGCAATACATCAGTGAACTTTTCAAAAACTTTTTCAAACACTTATCTCTCCTAGGTCTGATACATCATTTGTCTGATGTTCTGTTCTCCCTTAGGCACCACACTGCATCTGCCAAAATCTATTACAGTAAACTGGTTCAATATACCAGAACTTCACAAGCTTTTTTAGTCCTTCATATTAACCTAAAAAACAGTTATATGAGTAAAAACAGTTTATATCTTTTTGACTTTTTATCACTGGATTCGCAAGATCTGAAGATCTCGTTTTGATTTCAGGTATACGAACCAGGTTTAGATATGATATTATGTATCAAAGCGCGTTAGGTTTCCCCTAAAGCTGGGTGTAAACTATGGCTGCATTCCAATTCAGATGCTGCAGCCTTCAGAGTCCACATTTCAAGACTGAATACTACACAAGGCCATTACATTATTACAAAAGGCATTGATAAATGGGGTCTTTGGCCAGCTTTAAAGAATAGTGAATCCTTTGTGACCCCGAGTGTACCATGATCCATTAAAGGCTATTCATTTTTCAACAGTATCATAAAAATATCAAGTGAGCACCTTGTATTTAACAGGTACTTGCCTTATGTTGGACACCAGTTATTTGTGAACATGATCCAATAAAAAAATTATCACATCTGTAAAAGTATTTTTACACTATTTAAATTGAGATGTAGCATTCAGGATTCAGGTGTACAGCTTCAGATACTGACAGCTTTGTCTGTATAGATGCAGAGGAAAACATTGTCAGGCATTTTGATTTCAAATGTTTATGTTTCTTGTAAAAACATGAAAATCTTTCTTATCAACAGGAACAAACGCTGGCATCTACAAATCTGCAAATTGTTTACAGCCAACACAAAATGTTAGAGGTTTTCAGCACAACTATGTCGTGGTAAAACAAGACATCATTAAACATGTCACCCCTGACAAATACGATAGTCCCAGGATCACTGTGCCTGAGTTATTGCATGTAGAGAACGGAGAGGGACAGAAAGCTGGCATTTAGTAGGTGAGACGGGTTAGCCAAATACTTGTATTTAGCACAATGGCCAGTGGGGATCCCAGTGGGAGTGGTTCTAAAAAAGGAGAAGGAAAGAACCAGGCTAAGAGAAGAAAATTCATGATGTAGCGCAGCGGCCATGTCATGGCCATTGCCTCTGGGACAGCGAATCAGGACAGGAGCAGAAGAATCAGGATAGGAGAGGACAGAGGGCAGCAACAGAAAGGTGTGATCTGGAAACACAAGGCAGCAATGGGTGGGTGTGGGGGCTGGTTTGGTGTAATTAGTGGGACAAGCTATTCAGAGAGGCTACCGTCCACCCAGAGAGCACAAACAGACACAGGAGAGCCTCTCAGCTCTTTATCCCAGCTCTGGGCACCTCTTCCTGAATTGTGAAAGTGAAGGATGGGCCCTGTGGATCGTGGAACACCATATGGCTTCAGCCAGCCTAAAATAGATCACTCACTCTAGATAGTACTTATCCTTCGGCATTGAGTAGCAATTTCAGTTTATTTTGTGAGCAAAAGGATTAGCAGTTATATCTTCGCCACTGGGAAACATCTTCAGATCCCTATTGGAATGTATTGGCTGAGTGCTTCTGATACTGGGGGTGATCTCGGCTGGATGCAAGCTGGAAATGGATTCTCAGATCATCCAGCAGTTGAATGAAGCTTTCACTGAGCAGAGCAGTTTTTGGGGATCATATCAAGGACTGTTGCGTGGTGAACCAAAATGTTTTGCCACAGACCTGGAAGCCGTTTGACAGAGCAAGGGAGATTAGAAATTTGCCGGAAGCAAAGTGAGGCCTACAACTTCAATTTGGTAATCTGAGCTTGTTGCGAACTGCTGTAGCTGCTTTCTTTGACGTCAAAATGTCACCCGCATTTCCTCTTTGGCACGTGTTGCAACCATTATTACCCACCGTTATCATCATCATTGATGCACACAATTTGATGGCCAGCCAACTGTGAGATTTAAGTCACAGCCATCAAGGCTTTTGATGTGCTTTTGAAGCTTGAAAGTTATTCCAGACAGGGCGCACGACGGGAGTAAAAAAAATCTGCCTGGGAATAATTGTATTGTAGTTTAGCTTTAAGTGTATTCCATGTGTCAACACAGGATCCATTCCCTTTACACTTCCAGCATGCATACCAATTAGGATATCAGACTAACGCAACATAACAGCCAATTAGATTTTTTTCCACTTGCTATTTACATGGGGGATTTTCTGCGATTACCTCCTGCTTACATTGCCTTTGGGCTATTTATTTTTGCTGGATTATGGAAGGATCCTGTTATAATTGATCACAGTGACACGTTGTCCAAAGAAGGGAGATGTAGCACCCGCCGCGCCCACCTGCTGCCGTGCTTGTAGTGGCACTCCTGCAGTTATGCAAGAACACTGTGACACCACTGCTCTCCCTTCACCTTCTTTTCCCCATTTTTATACAATCTCATGAAAAATATATTTTAGCAATGCTGGGTGCTCTGTTGCCCTGGCAACCAAATTCACCCACCAGTATTAAGTGCCTGAGGCCTGGCGCTGGTACAATATTGCTTCACTTCTTTTCTCTCCTGCTGTTCTTTCATTTAGGGATATTGTGCTCTGTGCCTATACCACAACACACATCTAGTGCTGTTTTATTTCATTAATATTTGTTTATTGGGATGGTGCATTATAACTAGGCCGAGAATATCAGGAGGCTTTGCAATATACGGATGATGTGCACACACATCCTGCACCCCTGGGTAAAATAATGGTTAAAGAAGTCACAGTTGCAAATGTAAGGTCACAGGTTCCAGTTGTCAGGCCGGCTGTAACAATGTAGGTGTGAATAGAGAATAGAGATGAGGTGTTCATGAAGCACTTACCCTACCAGCTGCCAATTCCTAGTGGGACTATGTTTAACCAGCGAGCTCAGTGGGGTGAATATGTGGAGCTACATGAATGTGAAGCAGGGAGTTGGTTAATAAAATAAATAAAAAACATCTGGAGAGAATCTTGTATTGCTTCTTCTCTTCTAAACATTGACCCAGTATGCTCTTATGCCTTAATTAGGGACACTGTGGCGAGCCTCAGAGACAGGGAGAGGGAAAAACAAGTAGCAACACCCTCGTTCCCCCCACACACTGCTCGAGCCATCAGGACAACATGCACTCTCAAAGACATTTTCCACGACTCTCAACACAAGCAGCAGAATCTAAAATGGCCTCCAACAAGCTGAAGATGTTTGCAGCTTTTAGAGGTCGGATGGGCCATAGGCGTGCCCCTGGATAGCCCTCAAGTCAGACAGGGGACATATTTAGGATAAAACGACCATGTGTTACCGTTGTCACAAGGCATCAGATGCAGTCACTTTGCTTTGCCACAAGTGCTTTTGCACACTATCTCTTCAGAGATATTAATGAAGTGTTGATTTCCTTTAAAAAACAACAACTAAGGATGTCAATTTAAACTGTAAAAAAATGGAGCATTATTTCTTTATTCTACTGTACTTGGTAGAATTGTCTTGCTTCTGTTTGTTTTTTTGGCTTCAATGGGTTGTGTCAGAACATAACGCCACATGAATTCATATTAAAACATTTATTAAATATGTATTAAATATTGTTCCCGGGGGCTCAAAAGGTACCAAATGCAGGCACGCATGACTTCTACAGTGTGTTTACTTATTTTCTTATTTTTTTGATAATACCATTGAAATGTTTATCTCTGACATGTCAAAACTTCCAAGCAAGGTGCCACCTGCCCATCAGGACTCTAACTAACATAATGTGCTTGCAGTAACCCTTGTTTCGCAAGTATTATTATCTTCTAATTGCCACTTGTTTAGCAGAAGTTGCATAGTAAAATCTTTCTTGCCAAAAGCAATGTTTTGTGTTTTTCTAGCCAGTTTGCACAAACTGCCCAGTGGCCAAATTTCTTAGAATAAGACAAGGTGAAAACGATTTGCTATGTAAAGTGAAGCATGAGCGACGCCTGCCCCGTTTCTAGGCGGGGAAGTTGTTCGCACCTAACTCGGTGGTCACTCCGTCGGCTGTCCCACCTGCAAGGATATACGTTCCTTTTTGAGATGTTGGAACAAAACCTTCGGCCTTTTATCTCACCCCGTAGCTAAATCGTTAGGATTTCGGATTAATTGTCTTCTTGAAATTCTTCTACGGCTAAGCCCTAGGTGTTCTCAATGGGATGCAACCCTAGCACCCTGTATGTAATAGTTATGTACTTCGTCTGTACTTTACTATTGCCTATTGTGAACATTCTCACCATTTTATGTCTAACACTGCCAAATCTTCACTCAGGGTACTTGGAGTACATCCACATTACTCCGTTTTCGTTTGGAAACGCATATGTTTTGCTACTTTTACACTGAGCGTCCACACTACGCCGGCATTTCCGAGCACCGTAAACGGAGGAGTTTAGAAACGATCCCGAAGCCAGATAACTTTGAAAACTCCGGGTAGCGTATTCGTGTGGACGGACGGAAACTCATAAGTTTGGAAACGATGACGTAGCCACCCGCGATCGACTACCAGATTAATTAACCTGTTAACCTGTTCAGATGAGGAAGTAGTGTATAAGTTTAGAGTGACTACTTTATATAAGGCATATATGCAGTTTATATGTTTAATCATATCTATCAAAAAGTAAAGCAAGTTATAGGTTTTAATCACTTCTATCAAAAAGTAAAACGGTTTATAGGTTCAAGGGTTATACGTTGATTCAAAAGGTTACAGGTTATAACAGTTATACTTTTATACTTTCATACTTTTCTACGATCTCTCAACAAAAGGTATAGTGGAGAAATGTCGTCCTGAGCAGAGAATGACGGTTCCCCCTCAGGTTATTACTGTTAACTCTTGTTTGCGCTGTTGGCACCGTTCGCTTCTAGCCGCCAGCTCAGCCATCATCGTGTTGAGAGCCGTGTGGAGGCAATCCCTCAATCATAAATTTGCTCTGAATTAGAGAACCTTTAAGGGCACCTTCAGAGTAGCGCTAGAAGAGTTACAAAGTCTGTTTCAGGCAGGAACCTCCGGATCTGATGAGTGAAGCCAATGCGGAAGTGTTTTAAAACTTGCATTCTCTCTACTGACCAGCTGGGGTGGTCTTCCTATGAAGAAGTCCGATTGTATGGAAGTCTATGAGACAATGACCATACTTCTTCTATCTATCCTACTATCTACCATAAATATACATTATTTATCATTAGCCACTATAAGCTTCTGGTGAATGATTATTTGACATGGAAATATGCTGAAGCAACGAGGTCTGGATCCAAATTAAAGCCCTTTGCCGTGTCTGTCATTAGGAGTTTCCCCTGTTTGGGAAACTGCAAAAGTCCATTACACATCCTATCAAGTCTGTTGTCTCTCTTAAAATGACCAAGCCTGACAACATTGCCAGCATATCACTCCGGAGGAAGAATTGTGGGGAGGGATGCTTTCCCGCCATTACCTATTCATGACATGGAATCATTAATCCCCTCCCGCAGTGTGTGCAGCTCCTGGGTCTAAGGGATTATTTTCATGTGCTTTTTCTTCTGTCTGGACACAGACTGGTTCAGACTCAAGGAGAGAACAAGAGATAAGAAGAGACTTTAGAAAAATATCCTGGTTTGTTGTTTATCCATTGGTAAACAAAGCAGAATACACAGCATTTTATTTACACTGACAGTGTAATATTCAGTGGACTTCACATACGGTGAAGTACTTAAAAAAAATACAGCGAAGCAGATGATGCAAATAGCAGAATGATTTGGATTGGTGGACTCTTAACAGGACGAGTCAAACCCAAACACTGCTTGGTGTCACTTCTCCCAGTATTACTGGAACTGACATTAATGTTGTGTTGATCAAAGCATACAGACACCAGACACTTTTCAGTTGAACTAAACTATCCAGCTCTTGGTTTTTTAATTTCACTTTGATTGACTTTGATTCACAGACAATCAGTGAGCCTATAAAATATTAGGCTGAACAGAGTGGTCAGTCGTTTATCTGTGGTTCTCATCGGCCAGACAGAAAGTGTACATGTTGAATGAATTTATCGATGAGCCATGGCTCCCTATCAGTCGCTGGTATTGGATTTGTGTTTGTTTTATGCTCTCCAGCTAATTTTAGTTTGCTAATGGGTCAATTCAAAAGCTATAACACTTTACTACAATTTAAAAAGGCTTTTCTGGAAACCACAACTTCAGGAATATGTTTATAAGTACATTGCATTTTAAATGGTGCTATTTAGTTTTCTTTCTAAAGAGATAATACCACATATTTCTGTTCTATTTCATCCTTACTGACCGCCAGAGGCAGTGTTTAACACTGGATATCTTCTGTCTCGCGCATGCGCAGGTTGAGTCTTTATATCAACAAAGTCACCTGTGACCTCGGATGACCCCCGTCATCTATAAGTTCCGGTGTCATCCTGAGATCAGCCCTTTTTCATCTTCTCGCTTGCCATCACTTCAGCCAAACGCGTAGGCGAGCTGCATGCCCTGTCGGTGAGTGAATCTTGTCTGAAGTGGAACTCGGATGGCTCGGGGGTTACTTTGTGGCCTAATGCAGCGTTTCTCCCAAAGGTGCTGACACGCTCGCATACCAACTAGCCTATCCAGCTTGCACAGTTTGACCCCCCATCAGGAAAGGAGAGGTCAAGGCTGCTGTGCCCAGTGCGGGCCCTCAGAGCTTATGTGGAAGCCACCGTGTGCATACGGCGGTCGGAGCAGCTCTTTGTCTGTTATGGTGGGCCTAAGAAGGGCTGTGCTCTTTCAAAACAGCGCCTGTCCCACTGGATAGTAGAGGCCATTGCCTATGCATACAGGGCGAGCGACCGTGCTCTCCCATCCGGAGTGAAGGGCCACTCTACCAGGAGTGTCTCCACGTCATGGGCAGCCCTGAGAGGTGTGCCTGTGGAAGATATATGTGCTGCGGCCTCATGGGCATCTCCAAGCACATTTAACAAACACTATAGAGTCAATGTTGCCACCCCTCACCCACTGGGGAGGGTTCTTTGGCCAAGTTCCTCTGCCTGAGCTATATGAGGTAGGTACTTGTGCTTCCTCGTGACTCTGTTGATATAAGTCATCCAGTGTTAAACACTGCCTCTGGCGGTCAGTAAGGATGAAATAGAACGAAAGTTACAAGCGTAACTACGGTTCTATGAATCCTGGATGACCGCCAGAGTTCTTGGTCACTCGGAATCCCGTGAGCTCGCGAGAAGATTTCGTAGGACTGATCTCAGGATGACACCGGAACTTATCGACGACGGGGGTCATCCGAGGTCACAAGTGACTTTGTTGATATAAAGACTCGACCTGCGCATGCGCGAGACAGAAGATATCCAGTGTTAAACACTGCCTCTGGCGGTCATCCAGGATTCATAGAACCGTAGTTACGTTCGTAACTTCGTTTTTGACTCTGGGCCCCATTTAATTTTAAAGGTGCTTATAGAATAATCTTTAAGGAGAATTATTTGCAGACTAATCAGACTAGATCTGAAATATCAGAGAAACATGACATTTATGTGTGAAATATAGACACACTGGCCACTTTAGATACACGTGTAAATACGTGAATTAAAGTTATAATCCTTAGAATTTCCTAAAAATGATACCCCATTTTTAATGATATTTATGATGGAAATTGGACCACATGCAAATTCAAAGCTTCCTCCATGGTTACATTCTGTATAATTTCCATTTCCACAGGGTTAATTCCATCAGTTAAACAAGTCATGCCAGGCGCATTACTTAGGCTTACACCCTGACCAATATTAATCCACCATGATCTTTCCATAATTTTCAAATAATTTTATTTTTATTTTCACTTCCTCCTATAGGTAGGCTTTTCATTTAAAAAAAGGAGTTGAGTTTTGTTGAAAGTATAAATTAACATATGAAAACTCGGTCGAGGGCAGATCTCCAAGGTGTGTCTTCAACGACCACTGCAGTATTGTGTGATTGGAAAAAAATACAACCCACAAATGGCTATCCGCTGTTGAGACGCCAATGGGGCTGTAAGGCATCATAAAATACACTTAAAAACAAGCAATCATGAATACAGGCAATCAGCTCGAAGTTTTCGGATAAGACGCCCCTATCAGCCGTAATAAGTGAGGAATCGGCAGGCTGTCAATGACAGAAAATAACTGTCAATAAATGGTGTTTTATGAAAGTGTGAGTCACCGTAACAACGAGAGGTCCTTGAGCATGCAGCCATGTAACTATTATGCAGTTTTCTGCAGCAGAATATCATGATCTTCTTCTCAGAGATAAAAAGAAACTCAGAGGCGAGAGTGGTGAGTATGACATTTTTATGAAATTAACCATGTGAGCCATTGCAGTAAGCTACAGGTTATCCCATTGCCCTCAATGTATTCTTTTAATATGGCAATTTTACAAGACAAAGGGGTTCTTTATCCAGTATTCACCATGCAGGTAATGCAATACAATTATTTTATATACAAACTATTTGCTGTAGATCTTTGAAATGCGCTACTATTTCTCTGAAATCTTAACCAGTGACTGGGTGAAAATTCTCCATGTGTTGTGCTCTCAGAAATAACACCCTCAGACACCCTCTGTCTATATGCAAAGTGTTGTCTAAGAACACAACACCTGGCTGCATATCCAAATATGAAGATATTAAGACAGTTTCATTTTACAAGTTTGGGCAGTATGGGAAGAAAAAAAAAGACAGAATGCGAGTAGACACAGCCCAGTAGCTTACAGTCGCCGTTTACTTAATAGAACTTACTGAGAGAGCAAAGCTGAGACACTCCAAGGTGAGAGAGTCAGAGTATGTGCAGGCTTGAATTTCTAGTCACATACTGAATGCTGTTAGTTCACTCAGTGACTTGGGGATTCATGGTCAGGGGTTACAGAAGGCAACACTACGTCTGGCTCTGGCTGGGAAGAAGGGATATGAATCAAGGTTCAAAGTATGAAAATCTATCCAGGGACTTTAAGAGGAGTTATAGGAGTATGACAGCGGGGGTCGGTTCACAGGCCTAAAGGCAGGCACTTACCAATGTGAGCCATGATTTCAATCTCAGACATAGATCATAAAAAACTCTGTTATCTTTCGATATGTTAGGAGTGCTCAGTCATCGCTAGGTGTTTAATGTGAGATTGTTGGAAACCTATTATTCAGGGTAATTCTGGAACTAGCTTTTTAGTGGGAACACTGACAATATTGCAAGGCGACCATTCATTTCAGTTACTTTCAGTATGTTGTTAAAATCTCATATAGCAAAAACACGAGTTAAAGTGTCTCATCTCAGTTAACAGTCACTTATTTGTTGAATTCATCAGCATACCTCGTCCTTATTGGAGATAGTTTGGTGTGCCAAACTTCAGTAAATAGTATGGAGTGGATTAGCGTAAACCACTGGACAGGTTTATCATCCTTGTGTCTACATGCATAGTCCTAAATAACAGGAGTTCCTGTGTGTTGACCATAGACTGTATGTAAGAAGTGGACGTAGTCATTGTGACGTCACCCATTGGTTTGTGGGCTATGAATTTGAAGCCTCAAATTCGGCATTTTGGCCACCATCACCATCTTGTTTTTTTTGCAACCAGTGAATGAAAGTGATCATTATTTGGACTGCGTAGGAGTGTAGTATGCCATGTACAGCTCTGGTAGCGGTAGTGACCTGTCAATCACTACGTAGCCCCCCTCTACGGCATACACTGCTTTATTGTCTACTTTCCTCCAACGAGATCATAATATGCTAAATGAACATCATGCTGCATTGAAAAATACTTTAAATTAAAGCTGCAAGCAGCATTGATCGGGCCCTCGCAACTACGCGCACGTCGAGGATACCGGCAGGACTCTGGTTGACGCGGTCATGCATTTCTGTGACCATCATACACTGCGTGCACGAGTTAGATGATATTTCTGCGTCGACCAGCAGCGTAGCAAGATCATGTTGCCAGGTATTATGCCTCAAATATTTTGAGTTTACTCCGATGCAATCATAAATGTAAGCCTGTTAAGATCATTAAGAAAATGAATGTGCGTGAACGCGCTTCAGTGTTTGTAACATAACAGACTTGTCAGTTTACTGGGTGCAGTGTCCTGCTGATTGTATTTGGACTCACATGAAAGTTAACAGAACAGTAGTGTAATTTGCTTTTACTTGAACACTTTAATTTAACACTGTTTTCATTTTAAGCTCTTCTGTAACTTTAGATTGTAGTGTGAAGCATTCATTGCAACATTTATTCTGGTTCTCGAGTAGAAGCTCTGGACTGATCATTTATACTAATGCCCACTGACATGGTTTGAGAACCACTGTTGTCTAACTTTTGCTCTCCAAGCATCTTAATTTGCACATATTTAGATCAGAGAAGTCTTTTTCTCATGGTGTCCACAAACCCTTATTAAGTTCAGTGTTCGGGCCGCTGTAATTATAGAATCCTGCTTACGTCCGTGGTTGCCAGTAGGTGGCGCTATGACTATGAGTTTATATTGGCACGCAGATGTCCTAAAATCATGACAGTAATCAAGCATGTCAACTTTGGGACAGTTTTGACAAAGTACAGTTGAGTTACAACAGCTTGATGGATGATGGCGAACCATGTAAAATGGCCGCTACACCAAGTCCACGTTTGATGAATTCTAAACTTTTAATCACAAAGGTCTTTAGATTGTTCTGACCAAATTCTAAGCTGATCTGATTAATTACCTAGGACTAGTTCGTAGTACAGCACCTGGAAATGGGAAAAATACATGAGAAATTCATACAAAATTAGAAATGGCTGACTTCCGGTTGGGTTTAGAGCATGGACCCCCACGACTTTTTTTTAAATCCACATGTGATACATCTGCTTACCAAATGTTATACATCTAGGTGAAACGTACTGCGAGGGCTGCATCGTCGAAATATTGTAGGGGACGCTATCGAGCAGAGTTGCCACTCTGAAGCATTAAAATCACATCAGATAACTACATTCAGGATTTTAAATGTGTGTGACAAGTTTGATTTTGTTTTGAGTATTTTTAGCCCCTCAAAAACACCTTTGGTTTTCGTGGCGAAGAATGCGTCGCCACGGCAACGGCATTTCACGAAACAACAAGCTTTGAGTAACTTTTCATCACAAAGGTCTTTAGATTGTTCTGACCAAATTCTAAGTTGATCTGATTAATTCCCTGGGAGGAGTTCGTTAAAGTAGAGCGCCTGGAAATTGAAAAGACGACACTAGAAATTCAGACTAAATTCAAAATGGCTGACTTCCGGTTGGGTTTAGGGCATGGCCCCAAGAGACTTTTATTTAAGTCCACATGTGATACATGTGCCTACCAAATTTTGTTAATCTATGTGAAACGTACTGCGAGGGCTGCTTCGTCGAAATTTTGTAGGGGGCGCTATTGAGCCGATTTAACACTCTGATTGAATAAAATCATATTATAGAAATATATTTTGGCCTTGTGATCTGTGTGTCAAGTTTGCTTGTGTTTCGAGCTTTTTTAACCTCTCCAAATGACCATCGTTTTTCACGGCGAAGACTGCGTTACCACGGCAACGGCGTTCGACGAAACATCAAAAGCTTAGAGAACTGGCATTATGAACTTCTTACATTTGTGTGGAACAAATTTGATGTTGATCTGATTTTCCAACTAAGAGAAACAAGCCAAAGTATAAAGACTTTAACTTACTGTTGCCAGTAGGTGGCGCTATGACTATGATTCAAAATTGGCTTGCAGATGTCTTCAGGCCTGGAGTTTAATCAAACATGTGAAATCTGGTAAAGATCTGATGATGCGGAGTCGAGTTACATCAATTTATTCGTTCATTGCGAAGGATCGAAATTCGCAGAGCCGCCACGTCGCCACGCTTCGACAACTTCCTACAATTTTCACAATGAAGCATTATCAAGGTCTTAAGGCTTTTGTGACAAAATTTGAGAGGGATCCGATTAATCTGTGAGCAGTAGGGTGTCAAAGTACACAACCTATGACTTCCTGTTGCCACTAGGTGGCGCTATTACTATGATTCTAAATTGTCATATACATGTGTTCAGGGTCAGGATGTTATGACATCTGAGAAATTTGGAGCAGATTAGGCAATGTACAGCCAAGTTACAACAACTTCCTGTTTCATGGCGAATGGTGTTTTTTTGCCGCCACGCCACGGACACATAGTTCGATAACTTTTTGATCTTTGAGTATCGTTTCACTGCCAAGGTCTCAAGAGCATACTGACCAAATCTGAAGGCAATCGGGTTTAATCTCTAGGAGGAGTTCGTTAAAGTACGGCGCCTTGAAACGGTCCAAAAACGTCATAAAATTCAAAATGGCCGACTTCCTGTTTGGTTTAGGATATACCTCCTTTTGACTTTTTTGTACGTCCCATCACGTTCCACATACCTACCAAATTTCATACAGCTAGGTGAAACCCAAAGTTGGGGCTACTCTGTAGGGGGCGCTATCGAGCCAAAATGTCATGCCGCAGCTGGACACCCCAATAATACTGGAATTTTCACCACGATTGAATTTTGTGCCAAATTTCAAAAGATTCCCAGTATCCCAAGCACCTCCTTTATGCGATGAAACTGGTACGATAATAATAATAATAATAATAATAATAATAATAAAAAACATTAGAATAACAATAGGTCCTCCGCTCCGACTACGTCGGTGCTCGGGCCCTAATAAAAAACATTAGAATAACAATAGGTCCTCCGCTCCGACTACGTCGGTGCTCGGGCCCTAATAATAATAATAATAATAATAATAATAATAATAATAATAATAATAATAATAATAATAAAAAACATTAGAATAACAATAGGTCCTCCGCTCCGACTACGTCGGTGCTCGGGCCCTAATAAAAAACATTAGAATAACAATAGGTCCTCCGCTCCGACTACGTCGGTGCTCGGGCCCTAATTACTGATTGAGACCATAAACTCATGTTTACAATATTTAGTGAGGTAATAAATCAATTGAGGATTTGGGTCATTTCCCCATAGACTTCCATGCAATCTGAGTTTTTGCAACCAGAGGAGTCGCCCCCTGATGGCCAGTAAAGAGAATCCAAGTTTAAGACTCCTCCACATTAGCTTCACTTTTAATAACCGGAGGTTGCCGCCTGGTGTTGACAAATTGATGAGTTATTTGCTTTATTAGAGACGCATAGTAAGGATGAAGTGATGAACTGTGTATTCATGATGTGACCAAACAATCCTACCAAATACCTCCAGGCTAGAACAGTCCCAGACCTTTTTGTTCATCTTTTGGAATCAACCTGGCCAAGCATTATTTCTCTGGTACTTCATGAAACAATCTCTCTGTAAAATGATATGCCCCACCCAAAAAACTAAATTATGTTTTTGTCTTTTTGTTTTTTCAAAAGGCATTAAAGAAACAACTGTGCTGTTTAATCTAAATAAATTAGCCCCAGTTGGAAGCAGTAATAATGTAACACAATAACCAATACTCTGCTGTCTCAAAACAAAATGAAAGCAGTAAATATCCTGTCTGCTCCAAACTCCACTCCTTTGGTGTGGGGAGAAACAAGGTTCTCTCTGTTTCACACTGAAAGCTTTAAACCTAATTTAAAGCTACTACCATGAGTTTCAGAGGAAAATGCCATCAAAGCACTGCTGATTTCTTATCTCTGTACATTTGCTATTTCTCAGCAACTTTTAATTTTACACAGGGCTTTGTTTTGTCAGATGACAAGCTTAATGGCATCATCTTTATGCCATGAAAACATGTCAGCCACAACAAGAGACGACATCTTGTTATCTCCGAACAACTTCAAGTCTTCTGCTGTCTTCCGTAATTACGTGAGCTATTATGCACAACAGCACTCTGCCTTTCCACATCTCATATGCTACAAAATGACAGACTTTTTGGGCTTCTCACCCAATATGCCTCATTGAGCTATTAAAACAATTAGTCGTGAATGAAATATCTGCACCATTTTGTCTGCAGTTATTTTGCTGCACCGACTCACTTTTCCAGAAAACTCAAATCACTCTTACTTGAGCCCCTTTCCCCTATGTAATAAATACAAATATTACAATTTATTAATGTACAAAACTTCAAACTAATATGCTCTACTTAAAGCCACCAGACCCCAGTCAGACAACAGTAATTTAATCTCCCTGAACGTTGAGAAACTCACTTCATTCCAACTCCACAGATCCAAAAAGAAACTCCTCAAAACCCTCTTTGTTTGTCCATCCAACGCCCCGACGCATCAGTGAAAAATACACTACGGAAAACTTGCCTACTGACAAACGTTAGAGAGATTTGCGCAACATATTCTGCCTTCTAAGGAGCACTGTATTACATTTCTCATTCTCCATCTCATGCACCACAACAATTGCAGCTCTATCCATAGTGGCCCTATAATGTTTGAATAGAGTCATTACAGAACACTTACAGCCTTCCTGAGACCTTAGTTTGAATACGAAAAAGCCATTATGATGAAGCCATCAATGTTACATATGTCGATGTCTAAAAAGAGATGAAGGCATCCAACTCGGCAAAGCACTCCCTGACACGTTCCTCAATTGGCCGCTTGTGGGCTGATAAGTTTCCTCTTAAATCCAAATGCAGTTTACTTCACTGCTTGCTTTTACGATTGTTGCAGGTTCACAATGATGCACTGCAATTTACAGTTAAGTGCTTGAATCATAAAAAAGTTGTTTGTGTTACTGGGTACCAGACTGCAACCTTTTTCAGGTCCTTCTTCACCCTCCATGCCACCCACTTGTTCCCTACATCCTGTCATCCCATCATGCCCCAGGCTTTTCCGCTTGTCATTAAAAATGAACCTTAAATAAAGCTCTGCCACTTCAACCTGGGAGAACTTGAGTGAATATGTTTAGTTCTTGCACATATCTGCATTTAATACAGCCATATCAGTGTTTTTGCAAATTGTAGCTCCGTCTACAAATCATGTTGACTTTACAAAATGCAGGCTATATAGTTAAAGCTGAATTGCTAGATTTTTGAGCCAAAAATAAGCTCAAAACAAAACATCTGACATATTATCATATTATGGTACGTGGAACATGTTAGCAAACAGTTGCCTACATACACAGCAGGCAGACATTGAGCAGCTATCCAATTGGAGTCCTGTTTTCAACTTTTGACCAATGTGTTCACTCTCCTTTTAGCTCCGGTTTGGTCTCCTCCAATATGCTACTACAAGCGACCATGTTCAGATTGCAAATAGTCATCTGATCCATTGTTGTCTAAAACTAAACTTTTATTTCATTATTTTACTGCTTTAAGTGCACATTGATTAAAATAAAATGCCCTGATTACTTAAAAATATTTTTACTTGGACAGAAATGAAGACGGAGTGTAATGATAGCACAACCCTCCTCAGCCTCCTTAAACATTTTAAATTTGTACAGGTAACAATGGAAACAAATGGATGTCTAGAATGGTGGCAAAAAAACAATGTTTGCAAAAATAGTTACCTGTTATGGAAAGTGCACGATTTGATGCAGATGGTTCAAAAGATACAAAACCACTGCACGATCCTTTGAAATACCCCCATAAGGATTATTCCTGTGTGCACACAGTACACAGCGTACTGTAGATCTATGAATACTTAACAATTGTAAAGATGCAACCATTGCTCACAGCAGTCTCATGCCATGTGGTGTTTATCACTCTGTCTCTCTCTTGACTGTAAACCGACAGCACTAACAAAAAAACTCAACAACAGCCATCCTTGTGCTTAAAGTTGAAACCATCCCTCGACTCAAGGTGGTTGTCTGTCAGAGTGGCCAGACAGTTCTGCCTTCAGCCAAGTGCATCGACATAGACTCCGCTCCCCTCCAGTTATGAGAGAGCGATACAGCTCAAAGTGTCTCTCTAGATGCTTTAACAATACAACATGACGAACGCTTGCTGCATCTCAGAAGTGTGATGTTGCTCCGCTGGAGTTGTTATGAATGTTTCGCTCTCCTGGCAGGCTTCACGCAGGGCCAACCCAATTATTCAGCAATGCTCGGCACACGACTATTTGGTTTGGATGGGTACAAAGTGAGAAATGTTTGGACACGGCTGGTCTGCGGGGTTTGTGTGCTCTCCGTGTCCTCAGGGCAGCTGCATGCCCCTGTTAAAACAAGGATTTGGAGGGTGCTTTTTCATGTCACCAGTTGATACACAATGTGCCTTGTAGGCCATTCTGCTCCCCTTCACGCTCCTGCACACATAAACAAACAGGCAAACACAAGCTTGCATATGCACAGCAACAACAGGCAAACACAAGCTTGCATATGCACAGCAACACACAAAATGTATTCGCATTACATATCAAGTGCATACTGACAAGGATTTTAGAGTTATGCCATTCTGGAAACAGATAGCCACAATAGCAAGGCTGGTATTGTTTTTAACCAGGAGTATGTGTGTGAGTCGTCATGGCAAAATTTTACCCTGGAGACACCTACTGTAGCAGAACTACCACAGAGGTGGTTTTCAGTACTTTGCCAGGTGTTTGTGTCTGCCCGTACAGTATGTGGACAGATTTTGTCAACGGGAAAGAATCGCAACAGTGCAAGATGCTGTCATAAAACAGGTGTCTTGTTGAGATAAAAAATGAAGGCTAAGATCAATGCTGGTCTGACCACAGGTGCCGGAAATAGGAGGGGAGTAACTGGGGAAGGCACCATTGCCCCCCCCCCCACCCCCACCCCTGACTCGATTTGGTGTTGCAGCAAGCTGGTCTCTAGTTAGTGTTTGTAAACATGAAAGCAGAGTCCTCCTCACTTCAGGAAAAAAAAAAAAGAAAAGCTGTCCACAAAGGTCAGTAATGTGTTTCACATTGTACTGCTCAGTTAATGTGACCACATGCATAGCAGTAACAATTTTCAAATAATCAGAACACACAAAGTTTCGGTTGCAGCAGGGGTCTTGAGATCATTAACCTTTTGATTAACCTTTTGATTCTGGCAGCTGCTGTGGCTTCCAACAGGTGGCTGATGGGGTCTGACAAATACACCAGTATTTAAGCTGCTAGCCAACATAGTGCAAATAAAAGGGTGTAGTTGCATACTCAATGCGCGCGCACACACACACACACACACACACACACACACACACACACACACACACACACACACACACACACACATTATTGCACTATTTTAAACAAACTACACTAGGTTTTTAACCAATCAAACATAAATGAAGAATACAGGGGATGGACATAAGTAATTCAAAAACTGTACAAAGCAGTGCAATCCCATTCGCCTGTGCTCTTTGCAATGAAGGCCCGTGCCGGGTTGTTGTTGGGCTGCGTCATCTGTTTCTGTTATTCCATCCGTCCCTTGTATACTGTAGATTGTGCAAATGATATGCAATTTCATATCAACCAGTTTTGTCACTGTTATATCCTGCTGTCAGTTTGTAGCGGGTTAGCTGGGGTGGTGCTCACGTCCCCCACACTGTGTCATCCACTTATTGTGTACAGGTTCTCACCTTAGCATGAAGTCAAGGCCTTATTTTGATAAATCTCACCTGAAGTGAATCTATAAATGTCAACACCGGACACGTAACTCCAGGAAGTGGTCAGACAGAAAAATAGCTTTACTTTCGCTTCAGGCAGTGAATATGCTTACTAAAGTAAAATGTAGCACATGTTGGCAACATTTATCTTTCTACTAGCTTCACTTCTTTGTTGACGTAGAGTATTATTAATATTTAACAATATGTCTTAAGCCAAGACATCATTTAGAATAAAAATATCAAAAGTAAACAAATCATCAGACGGTTATGCTGTTTTGAAGCAATATGAAACATGGTAGGGAATAGCTGTTTTGAAGCTGCTGGCAGAAGTAGATAAACAAAATCAGTTACTCATATTACCTTTTGGCAGGGTAAGGGAAAAAAGTTGTAACATCATGTTATGTTATTGTGCTTCAGTTAAACACCATTCTCACTACTCAATGGTTTAACATCACCCTCAGTAACCCAGCACATCAGTGAAGATTTGCAGAGCATTGGCAGAATCTTAATGCCCCCGTTTGAGCTCTCGCTGCATCACCTTCGTAGCGCTGCCAACTTTACCCATCTGCCAATGAAATAAGTATTTCCAAAGCTTTTCTTTCTTTTTTTTGCCCCGCAGAGATTATTTAAGGCTGTCAAGTTATTCTTCAATACAGTACAGATAATCCCCCTTCTAACAACTCTATTCTCAAAATAACTGCATCAAAATCATTCTGAAGCAACAATTCAGGTTTCTATGGGACTCGGGTTCCAAACTGCGGTCGATTTGGCTCGGAGCGCTTTCAAAACCAGGGGCTTTAAGTACTATGCCTGGGGTTTTGTGGTGGGAGGGCGAGGTGGTGGCGGCTATTGATCGGATTGCGTTTGGAGACAATAATCAGGGAGGCTGATGTCAGGCACACAGTGGATCTACCTCGAAGGAATTAATTGCTTTGAGCTGCTGGCCATTGGTATTCTTGTACTGGTAGACAATGGCAGACAGACAGAACAGGGCACTCTGTCTTTGAGGGTCAGTGACGAGGGGGAGAGAATCGGTGGAGAACAAGGAGAGGATGGGTGCAGGCAATGGAGAGGAGAGGGAAGGAAGGAAGAAAGAAAAAAAGACAGAGGAAAGATGGGAATAAGCCCAGCTGTGCTGTCATCTCCACATGTGACTTCTGACAGCAATCCTCAAAAGACAAAATGTTTCATTGCAAGAGTGGGTACATTCGGCTATGTACTCTCAATATTCAAGTCTTTGGGGTTGTCTTCATCCTGTAAGAAGAGGAAAAGGTAAAGAAGGCAGTGGCATGTTTATCCTTGACAGATCCTTGTGGGATTCCAAAATCCAGATCCCAAAACCTGTGGAACTTTTAAAGTTTAAAGTTACTAAAAGGAACTTTTAACTGGTAATGAAATAGTCTCAATGTATACCGATGCTTCCATATGACCTACACAAGCAAACAAGAAGTGATGAAATGTCCTTTTACGTTTCCACATTAGGATGTGGCTAATAATGTATGGATTGGTCTTCAGGTCCATATTTATGCAGTGAAGAGATGGCAGAGTAAAAAATGTTTGGGTTTGTCCCGCAGTTAAAGCTGTTGTTTTTCTAAACGGCAAACAGTTTTTGCTTTTGTTCGCTGGCGGAATAAAAACTTTTGCAGCAACGCTTATGTGAGTTAACATTGCGTGATGCCATATGCTCTGCAGCAGCCACTGTAAAACAGCGAAGCACTGCTGGTTCCCCCACTTTACAGTTTTAATTGCAGAATGCAGCCTCAAGGCAGGGCTCCGGCAACGAAAGACCCGGCTGCATGACTCATTTGTTTGAAAAAAGATGGCGCATGTCTGCCACAGATCTGTCAGAGCCCATGATCAAAGAGTAAGCATGCTAATGTTTAG
The DNA here is from genome assembly GCF_023349555.1 of Cebidichthys violaceus. Taxonomy (NCBI): domain Eukaryota; kingdom Metazoa; phylum Chordata; class Actinopteri; order Perciformes; family Stichaeidae; genus Cebidichthys; species Cebidichthys violaceus. The sequence goes on from NW_027176816.1 coordinate 12,154,099, forward strand.
GAAGGAGGTCTTCATATGCTGCCACAGCCATCAGCTGCAAAGCTGTTTATTTCCACTGAGCACATGATGACGGAGCTGTGACAAAAAGCTAGTTTACAGATGACTAAATAAGCATTAGTGTACCACTTGAAGATGTGTCAATGGGTGCTCTATCCTCGTTTACCCTCAAGCTTAATTTCCTCCCGGTTTATATACTGTCAAGTGTCTATTTTTGCTAAGAAGAGTTCATTTAGTCGTTTTTGTGTTCAATACTAAGCAGGTTGCCGGTTTCTCAGTTCCAGTTGTCTCGTTAGACTGAAAGATTTTTTACAACTAAGCAGTGATTGCTCCATATAATGCATTGAGCTGTCTGTACTGACGATGATTTTCCTACAAAATGGTTAAATCATTTTACTGAGGGGATTCTTTTTGATATAGATGATCACAGCTTGCCTCCATTATGCCTAGAGCCATCTCATCTCTTTGCAATCTTTATCTGACTTCCGTCTTTCAACTTTCTTATTCAACTCTCTCTGCCGGTTTTTGAAACATTTCTTCTATCCGGCCGGATATTGTCTGTCCTTCATAATTCATATTCGTTTCTTGGGATTTAACCCTCCACCTGGGGGTCTGCTTATCTTTCTGTATTTGGATAAAACTGCCTTTCAAAGGCTGACCCACTGCAGATTCCCCCAACTGTGCCAGACTTCACATAACTTTTACTCAAGTCTACAGAGTTAAATCAAGACCCTGTAACTTTTTCTCAACAGCGACTACTGTGGACACAAGTTGCAATTACAGGATAATGAAACTTCTAATTTTCCTCCATTTCCCAAGATTGTTTTGAGTCAGTTGCTTTGAGGACATCATCATCAGGTGACCGGAGTGCAAAGGGACCATAGCTTTTAGAAATAAACTCAGTAATGTCAATTACAGTGTAATACCTATCTAAAATGTGTCAACATAAGTTTACATTGGCCACATAACCTTACCAAACCAATTAAGGCTGTAGAGACAAAACTGCTTCGTCTACTGAATTGACCAAGAGTTGTATTGTATTGCAAATTAATTAAACTCATCATTAATAAAAATAGTTTCAAAACTGTATTTCAATCAGGATCAAATTCTACCTCGACACATAAATGCTGGCATTGAATTAACATTTAGTAATCTACATTACAAAATAAAATAATTTGTCTACAGAAGTGGGCAAGATTTCATCTCAGCCCCTAGCAGAGTTCCCCTTTCATTTGTGCTGGTATACCCGCCCTCTATACTTGAGCCTTACTCTCTTTCATAAATCATGAACCATTTCTCTCAGACACTTGTGGGAGGTGTGATTGCATACAACCCTGGAAAAGCTGTATGTATGTCGTCGCAACTATTGCAGATTTTGGAGTTGTATGACTTGGACTGATGACTTCAATATTTCTAAAAGCTCGGCTACTGGCCTGATTTGACCTGGTAAAATGAGAATGAATTGTTGGTATGATGAACTTGCTTTTACATTCGGTAAACACTAAAGCCATCGGAATAATTTGAAGGATGCCATAATCACATAACAATTTAACCTGTATGGGCATACAAGGCACATTCACATTGTTATGGGAATGTACTGCTTATGCAGCTGTAAGTCTTATAAAAAAATGCTTGGTTGTTACTGATAATAGCAACAATCACCTAATTTACTTTAAAAAAAGTATATATATTTTTTAAGTTCAAGTTAGTGTTCTGAGGCACTGTTGCAAAGGTTTGAGGAACGCTTCCATAAATTCCAGAAACACTCATATCTGATCAGATGATGCTGTCTCCACAACATTTTACCAGATGTGTCACATTTTATTTATCTGCTTTCCTGCCCCCGTCACTTGATTTGTGCTTATCTGAGCTGTCATGTTGGCTGCAGCATAGTGAGAATAAGAAGGTTAATGTGTGTCGAAGGAATAAAGACTTTTACAAGGCTGATAATCCGCCAGTTGACTGGGCTCTTCTGTTTTAATGAAGTAATTGCCATAGAATGTGCTCCATTGCGCCTCTTGCAATGTCATCCTGTAAAGGGGACACAGAGGAGTGAGTAAAAATTGGAGGGGGCCCCAGAGCCACTACTCTTTAGTAGCCCATTCCTTGGCTTTGCCGTGTATTGCAGGATATATTGTATATTAAATAACTGCAATAATTCTGAACTGTTCCAAAAGTGCACTCTGTAAACCTGATTATAACACGGGCTCTTCGCCCAGTTGTATTAAGCAAAGCCGCGAGAAGTTGAAGCTTATTATGACTTGGTATTTGCGAAAATAAATTGCCTTGCTGTAAGATCTCGACCTTTACCTTCAGCTAATGGTGAAAAAGTGCAGCCTCACAATCTGATGCATTGCCTTAAGCCACAGTGACACTCTGAACTCAGATTCCATTGTTGATTTTCACCTTGCCTTAACTCCACTGTGATCCCTGTTTAGCCACCTGCTCTATAGGGTGAATACCTGCAAGTTCATTATGTGTTTGCTCACATACTGTTTAACAGATCCATCTAAAGCAGCATAACAACATTTCAAAGTTCTGGCTCTTGTTTTTTGGGGGTTTTGTCATCATTGCTGATATCAATTGTCCATTCAAGCAATGTTGGTGTCAGCAATGTAACTGGCAAGAAAACAATATCTTAACAAATAGGATCAATGGTGAACACTGCATATGAAAGTAATCTTCCAGGCTAACAAGTTGTTACCAGGTTAATATTTTTCTTGTGTTGTTGCAACACATTCACAGGGGCAGTTTTGGACGTGTCAGCGAAGGCGAGTCAATTTCCACTCTTACACTCACTTACATGCATGTCTCTTCCAACGTAAATGTTTAAGGTTTACTTAGCTTTTAGGTTTACCCCCCCAAGTTGCATTTTTTTGTTGCCGCAATTGTGTTTTCCATTTTATAATGTTGCTGTTTATACAATTAACAATTATGGAAGAATGGGGTTGGACTGCTCACCACAAGGTCCACTTCAGTCCATTTAAAAAGCTCTGAAAAATGTGATATTGAGCAACGATATATCTATGACCATGGAAACGGGATAAAATCTTCAGAACAGCTAGTAGACTTTGTGGTGTGGATGATGAACTTGAACCTTAAACAAACTTAAAAATAGCGTTCACTCTGTGTTTTCTTTAAACATGGGAATCAAACTAGCAGCTAAAGGCGGATGCTGCTGCTTGAATTGGCCTCATTTATTGTAGAGGAATGACCTTCGCTGACACTAACAACCGCAACATCAACAGGTGAAGATGGATAACACTGGGGCATGGGAAAAGGTCACGGTAAACAAGCCTTGACTTTGCAGGACACAAGCAGCCTGGATGAGACATCAGAACCTCTGCAATATTATTACAGATATCAGGAGTACAAGTGGATTTTGCCCGAAGTGACACAAAAGACAGCCGCTTTTTGAAGAGTTTGGACTCACAATGTGTCTGAAGAGGGTTTGACATCAAAAGAGTGCCAGCCGGATCTTTCATCTGTGTTTCTGTGCTATAAAAATACATCAGCGTTTCATGCACTTCTCAAGCTGCACAACTTGAGCACAACTTGCTCTTTCCTCTGTTGCCTGTATATGGGTTGTGAGGGTCATCTTGTGGGTGGAGAGAGAACATTATCTTTATGCATACGGCCATCAGACCGATGAATCTAGATTCTCGCCAGTTGGCCTGTCGTTCTCGCTCAGCAAAACACAAATGAAAATGGGAATTGAGAGGAGAATTTACTCAGTGACTCAACATACAAACAAAAATCCTAAGATGCAAAATTAGGCTGCAGTCCAGGCTGTGAGCAGAAACATGCCAGTTGGCAAACTAGGCACTTAGGCTCCTGCTGGGATGTCTAGCAGGGAAGCTGGGTCCATGCAAAGACCATAAACAACAGGCACTGTGCTGACATTTCTGAATCACCTGATCTGTAGATATACCCCCCCCCCCCCCCCCCCCCCTTCCAGTACAAACTAAATAGCAAATATGTTGACATTAAATAGATGTGTGTGCTGGAAACTTCTCTAAATAAAATGAAACTTGGGACATCTGTCATCCAAAGCTGCTGCATTGGTTTTTTTGACAGTTTCCAATTTTGCTTCTGTATTAAGTTTTGCCAAGCCGTTTTCAGCTTGTCAGTAACCATAGACGCCTATATTCATTTATCATTGTTAAAAAATAATGTTTTTTATAAAGTTTTGATCAAATATTGTCTCTTCCTGATTTAAAAGGCTTTATAACAGTTAACTGTGGGAGATTAATTTAGTCTTGGGGGAGTTTTACCCTGACTTTTGCCTCTCAGGCTACATGCAGACTGCCTTACATTATGACTTGTCTTGTCAAGTCCTACATGTTGCTCTTTTGTTAACAGAAATGTTAACACCATTAAAGTGGCAGTGTGTAGGATTTGGTGGCATCTAGCAGTGTCACAAACGTGGTTCAACTTTAAAGAATATATCTAGGGCCAGTGTTTGGTTTTTCAGTTTTGGACTACTGTATAATTGGGCCGTGCAACATGGCAGACTACGTGAAGAGTTCCTGCTGCCAATGTAGATATGAATGGATCATTCTTAGCTAACTTAGTTTTAGGGGATTATACTGAAAACATAGTTTTGCTTATTATATCCCCTTTCTGCTAATAGAACCCCTAAAACTCCAAACCATTTTCTGATGATCCGGGAGTCCCAGTGGCTGAAGCAAGAGCATTACATTAATGGAAACAAATGACAAAACAATGGGTGATTTGCTCCCGCTGTTGGAGAGAAGGGCAATGTTTCTTAATATAAAATAGTAGGAATGAATAACTAAATGAATGTGTTACTTACATATTCAACACAGTTCAATCGGAGTGAGACTTCAAATTATATCATCGCAGGAGTCAGGTGTCAAACAGTTCAATGCCCTCCATGAGCTGGATATTGCTGTTTATGCTTCATTATGACAAAATAACAACCCGGTAAAGGATGAAATTGTAAATAGTCCTACATGGCCCTTTAGGGCTGTCTGAGTTGCTCAGTAGGGTGAAAAGGTGATGGAAGTCAAAACGTATCCAAAGGTTCTTGTTACTTAAGAGTAAATGGGCCAGTTCAGCACAGTTCAGTGCAGTATGTGCAAAAGCCAATGGAGCTGTCCAAAGTGCTGAACACATTGTGAGGCAGCAACACTGTCCACGGTATTTGAGCTGCAAAGCCAACAGTGCTGTTCACATTTGCAGCCTCATGCAGGAAGTCATAGACATTTCCGTCTGCTACAGTTCAACACTTCCACACACAGAGGCAAGGAATTCAAAAGTACCCAAAAGTGGTATTTTGATGGCCAGTAATATTAAGATGGTCGCAGTACAGCATACATTTTGCCTCTATTCAAAACCACGACACTGAAAAGCAGAGAGTCAGAGACTCGTATTACTTGCCAAAATTGAGACCGAGCTACTTCCTTCCAGATTGGAGTCATAACCACAACCTGTTTTGGATAATTTTTCGCTGATGCACAAACGCTATGGTTTGTGCTGATGACAGGGTGCTTTGGGTAAGTATAAAAGGAGTTCAAGTATCACTCTAGGGGCGAGCGGAAACTGGGAAATGAATGCATCAATCAAAATGCTGGGATTGGTTATGAGTCCCAAAGGACAAATGAAACCCACAACGGGGGGATAACAAAAGAAGCCATACAAGCACACGATAACACAGCAATGCACAGCAAACGATCAGATACATTTGATAAAGATAGCAGTCTCCAAAAGTTCCTCGGGCCATGACTAAAAGGTCTTGTTCAATAGAAGAAAACAGGCATTGGGGAAGCAAGCGTGGAAATAGAACAATAAACCTTGTCCGCGAAGAACAACAATAAAGCAATAAAGCAACTTTGGGGAAGTTGTAAATGCTAATGACATAATTTAACATTTGCAAGGTTGCTGTGCATTTCTGACTCATCAAATTCCCAAGGGTATGGATATGGATATAGCAATTTGCATCTAGGCCTCATTTACATTTGAAAACACTGGCTCTTGATTGCTGCTGTTAATCTGCGCCTTGTATATTACTGTTAGTTTGTCTTTTGCAGCATGGTGATCGTGGTGGTCATAGCAGTCATAGGTCTCATCAAATAACCTGTGGCTGAGGATTGGTGCTGCCAGTTCATTTCAACATTGTTCATACATGGCACGGGTGAAACTTTCTTTTGTAAAGTGTTGGGAATACTGCATTGCTGGCCACAAATGGGAGGACTTGTATAGATGACAGTCAGACCAGCTCCCTTTTACAAGCCAGTGAGCAATGTTATTAACTTAATTTAAGTTGCATTCTTTTTTCTTTTATTTTTACATAGTGGGGACATGGGACATATTATCACCTAATAATTGGGTGACGTAGCTAAAATACGCAGCAAGCAATATTATGTTTTGGTCCACCTGAGGAATCTGATTCCAATATTACCTCTCTTTTGTAACTCTGAGGGAAATAGTTGTCTCTTTAGCTGCTAAATGCACCACCGTCAGTCTGCTGTTTGATGTTGGGCAGGTAGTAGAAAAACGGCTGTCCGCTGCAGCTGGAGATTGATGAGAGCTGAGTTCCCAAAAAACAACAATGAGGTAGATTAGGGTGATAATTCTCTTAGATAATTTCACATCGTCATTTGATCTACTATTAATATCAAAATATTGATAAGTGCAGCTTTGATCAATTTACTTAGCAGCCTAGATACGTACTGCATGTTCATTCTATTATTTTGACAAGGTCAAGTTGTACATTTACAAACACAATCGGCTCCTCAGAGATTGTCCCTGTATGATCTCAAAGCTTTCAAACAGAAGGTTTGAGACATAAAACATGGCAATGTCTGGAATTACTAAACTTTAAAACACATATATTGGTAGAGCAATATTATATTACATGTTCGTACAATAGGGAATGTACAGCGAGTAATGTAGCTGGATTTACTTTCGCTTCATCAAACATTTAGGAGCCTCATCAAACCTTGATGCCTTTTGGACCCTGGAGAGAGACAGCAGGTGAGGATATATGGACAGATATAGCTCTTGTCTCCATCCATGCTAATGCTGTTGAAGAAGGTTGAAACATGTGCAGTAAAAAGTCTACCAGTGATCGTGCCACACACAAACACGTTGGTCAAAGGTAGGTATGTTTAACTTCAACTGATGCTAGCCTTATTTTTCCATATTAGGCTAACTGTAAAGCGAAACTGCTTAACTATGACCTGTTGTGGCAGAAACTTTTTTCTTTACATTTTTACATTTTCAGTTTAGCAGTAAAGCATTGGAGCCACTTTAACAGCTGCTGCAGCATCATGTCAGCTTGGCTTGAACCATGAAGGATTGTAAATTGAATTGCTCTAAGATGTATGAATGTTAAAATGTAGATGGAGAGCAAGAGCTTGTTGTCAGTAAGACAAAGAGGATTGCTGACTGAAAATGAAAGCTTCCTAAAGTACTTATAGCAAGAGGGGTGAGAATACTATTGAAATAGATTTACAGAAAAAAAAATCTCCCGGTTTAGCAGGTTAGAACTTAAGAAATTCTACCAAATTTTCAGTTAAAAAAATGTCAGCAATTATCAAATAATTACATACACTGGTAAGCGTAGGGGTGACCGTGGCTAAGTGGAGAACAGGGCCGCCTTTCAATCAATCAATCAGAGGGTCGGTGGTTCGATCCCCAGCTCCTGCTCCGCTAGTTTCATGTCAATGTGTCCTTGAGCAAGACACTTAACCCCAAAAATTGCTCCCGTAGCTGCGTCTACGGTGTATAGATAGATACTGAGTAGTAAGTTGCTTTGGATAAAAGCGTCTGCTAAATGACTGTAATGTAAGCGACCCTTTATTTTAGCTGGGAGACATACAGTATAATAATACGAAAGTATTTAAACAGAATATGTACAGGCTGTGTAATCCATAAAGCAGATCACTGAAACCATGATCACTATAATTTAATTTAAGTTTTCCTTCGTATCGTGAAACATGCTCGGTATATTCGCTGATGTGAGGTTAAACTGTTAAAATATTCATGTCTTTAAAATGTTTAAAATATTAATATCAAGTAAAACATATCAGAAAACGGAAATATTCAAGCAAAGTACATTTGTTCCTCCTCATGGCTCTACATGTCAGTGCTTCCTCTGTTATCTACCTTTTGTATCTCTCCATCACCACTTGCTATTTAAATGTAAATAAACTAGTGGCTCAAGGTTTGTCGGGTTTAAGTCGTGTACACAACATCATCCCTCTCTTTCTCTCTCCACCAGAGGACATCACACAATGCTTTGACTTTGCTATTTCTTCTCCGGCATTTGTGGTTGGGAGGGAGGGAGGAGGGTTGCAGGGAGGGCTGACAGGTTCTCTGACCAGCCAAGCTTTGCCGGCCGTAATTGGAGTTCAGGAGGTTGTGGAGGCTGCTGGGTATAATTGGACGGCAGCCGGGAACTTGTGTGGATGGTTGTCTAAGCCTCGCTCCCCTTTTCACTGGCCATCTCAATTACTCCCCTGGTACAAGGCTCCATCACTGCCTGCCCACTGACACAGCAACCTCAAATTTCACTCCAAAATGTGTGCGAGTGTGCGTTTGTCTCGTGCGTGGGCAGTAGTTATGGGGAAGGGGGTTTAATGAGCCACGGTTGTTGTCGGAACCGTGGCGAACACATCGGGAGAGCGGCTAGTTTGCCTGAATCATGCGCAGGTAGATGGACACGTTCAGTCATCTGTGCAGAATAATCCCAGATTTATGAGAGCAGAGAGAGTAACAGCACACAAGTTCCACCAGAACAACACTCCCAGAAGACACACAGAGACACAAACGTTGCATTGTCAGTGCTTGCAGAGGGAACGCCAGTGACACAGGCAGATGGATGTGCAAACACACACACACACATACACACTCAAAAACACACACACACACTTAGAGGAGAATGACAGTAATTTGCTGTGCTTGTTTGGTGTGCTTTTCTTCAGCCCAGAGACCCTCATGCTATGCTGAGCCTTCTCGACTCACAACAACCACCACCTCCACCCCATGCACTGGGCGTGATTAAAGCTGTCTTAATTTACAATGGCTGGTTGCTGACAGGGGAGGAATGAGGAGCATTGTGCAGCCCCATGCCGTCAGCTATGACAAATGACTAAGCAGTTGGCTCAGTGTTACGGTTTTAAAAAAACATTCTAGTTTTTTACTTCAAGACGCTCACGTTTTCCAAAAAGTTGGAGATACTGTTAATTATTTTTTGCTCAAATGATGTGGACTGGTATTGTGTACTGGCTGGTGTTACATTTTGGTTGCAGTGCAGTTTTCCCCTTGAGTCATCCAGCAACAGTAAATTGTAATTGCAAACGTGTAAATCCACGGAAGTAAATAAATGCAACTGTTCCAAGTGAGAAACTCCTGTGAACTGGGCAGTGGAAGGTTTGAATGTTTGAGTAAAGAGACAATTTGTTTAATTTCAGATGTTTACCCATCTTGTTTGGAGCTGGATGACCAACCCTGTTGCAGTACAGTAAGAGCAGCTGATGGTGTGTAAAGCTTTTTGCAGGCCATGCCCACACCTCTCAATCCCCTCATTGGTCAGTGCTGACAGTGCTGACATTGTTTATTTTTCCATAATCCTTACATTTTCACAAAGTGGTTTTAGCGGGCTAAATTGACTGTAACCATGTTTCCCATGCAATGTGCAACTATTGAAAGAAAACTGCTTCTGGGGCATGGAGTGCTCCACCACCCGCCGGAGCTCCAACTGAAGTAAATCGTTTTAGTGGGCCATTGGACCCGATGATCTTGGTGGCTGTTGGTCTTGTTTACTTATGTAGGTCATAAAGAGGTAATTTATTTGTGTTTCATAACCAGTTAAAGGTTTTAAGGCATCAGGAGCATTGCAACTATTTTTTAATAGTGGGGTAGCATGAAGGTTGTGCTTGCAGAATTTGAATCGATTGTTTGTGTAGCTGTCAGGGAGACATGTGGATGTGTGGAGTTTGTATGGTGCCGTATGTGGTGCCTCAGGATGTCGTGGTTTGCCATGTAATGTCTCGAGGTGGCGGGCCACACCCAGAGTTGACATGGGCTGTTGCATTGTGGGTCGTTTGCTGGCGCGAAAGCAGAGGAGTGAGCGACCCCAGTTTGAACCGATTCTGCGCGTGGTCCGGGAGGCGCACACGGTATAGAGTTGATTTGTACATGTGTTTGTGTGTTGTTGTTGACCTGAATTTGCATTTACATGTGTTGAATATTATGTAAATTGTTTGTTTGTAGTTTTCACGGTGTCTGAGATGCTGACGAGAGAGAGAGAGAGAGAGAGAGAGAGAGAATGCGGAGAATAAAAGGCATCAATACATCAGTACGAAGCGTTGCCATTTTTGCTGGACCAGTGTAGCTACAGTGAAAACATACCGCCAACGTGGCCGACAGTTAAGAGTGAGGATCAGCGCGTGTCCAGAGAGGTGGAAGCACGACCACCGGGGCAGCGTTTAACCGACTGAGAGGACGTAGGAGGGGAAGCTTGCCAATTAACGGGAGAAGACGGGAGTGTTGGCTCCTAACATCGGCGGGTTGAGAGTACCGCGACTTCATCAACAGAGGGCAGCATTCGCCAGCGCAACCTACAGCTCTGCAAATATCCTGTCTACAGGCTTTAGCGTGCAGGGACTGTTTCATCTCGTCGCGGTATTCAGGAGACACGGCTTCCTCGCAGACTGGATAAGGTTTGACTGTGTTACACCACCACTTTATGGACATTTGTAAAGTTGAAAGAGAGAAAAAAATTGTGGTTAAGTTATTGGTCTACTTATGACAGTGTATTCATCTATTATAGCCCAATGGTTGTTCTTGCTTTACTTGTGGCATTGTTATGAATGGTTTAATGTTCTGATCTGAGAGTTCAAATGCACTTCGTAATGAGTATATTAAGTGGTTCATTTGAGAAAATTACTCAGACTTACAAAACATAAGCACTGAGGTTGCTCAAAATTACATGGTGGTAAAGGTTATGCATGTTAGCAGTTACTTAGTGTTACAGTGTTATATCTGAAATGCACAATGTCTGTGCACAGTGAAGAATCACAGGATGGTCAACTCACTGAACAAATTGAGTCTTTGCAATTAGAACTGACTAAGTTGAATGAACAATTAAAATCACAAACTGATGATGTAGAAAGGGAAAGGTTAGAGTTACTCATAGGTGATATTTATGCAAAAATAGAAATACACCGAGTAGCAATAATAGAGCCTACCTCTACCACTGAGAGAGTTGAACCCAGGAAATCCTCACGAGAGAGAAAGTTAACCTCCAAAATGTTGGAGCTGAAGCAACTAGAGGCTTCTCACAGAGAGAGTAAATTCTTCAGGCTATATCAAAGCTGGAAAGAAAAGATGAGCGCAACACGTGCTCAACTTAAGGATGAGTGCTCCGACCAAGACTTGGCATTCATGACGGATGCTGCTGAAGGTCTGGAGACACAAGTGAAAGATGCGTATGAATTTATAAGCTCTCAGTCTGTGCCTTCTACAGAAATTAGAAGAAAGATGGATTCTTGCACTGCAGTAACAAGAGATTTGATGGGGCTCATGAATGTACGCATGAGTGAAGTGGGGCAAGAGGAGCTTGATGCTAAAGCAGAAAATGCAAGACTTCATGTGGTTCTTGACAAAGAGTATGCCCAATCAATATTTGGAACAACAATCTCCAAATCCACTCTTCGTAGTTGCCACTCCAACTCTTCATCGGAACAGCAAAACATCACAGCAAAAAGAGCAAAATGTGCTGCACAGTTGGCTGCAAAGAAAGCTGAAAGAAAGATGGAAGAGACAATTGCTGCACAAAGGCAAGAACTTAAAAGACTGGAAAATCAGAGATATCTTGAAGTAATAGCTGCTAAGCTTAAGGTATATTCAGAAGCTGACTCGGGTGAAGCCTTGGATGAGAGACGCGTAGCATGTAGTGAGCTGGCCAATGGTCCTCCAGTTCCTCTTACAGAGATTAAAGGGGAACAAACATGTAAGAGCAATAACAAAGAACATACAAACAGGACTAACAACGAACTATCATTAGTACAAGCCCTACATGACACAATGGTTCTTACCAGACTTCCTGCACCGGAGCCTTCAGTCTTCTCAGGGGACCCACTTAAGTTCTTAGAGTGGAGCATGAGTTTTAAGACATTAATAGAACAGCGATGCACAAATCCGGCAGACAGGTTTTTCTATCTGCAGAAGTACATCAGTGGTGAGGCACGATCTGTATTGGATGGAAGCTTTTATCGAAAGGATGATGAGGTCTACGACCAGGCATGGGATACACTAAATGCCCGCTATGGCCACCCCTTTGTCATCCAGCGTGCATTTAGAGAGATACTGAACAACTGGCCAAAGATTGGCTCAAGAGAGTCAGTTAAACTGAGACAATTCAGTGATTTTTTGACAGCCTGCAGCAATGCCATGCCACACATCAAAGGGCTCCAGGTGTTAAATGATTGTGAAGAGAATCTGAAAATGTTACAAAAACTCATTGACTGGGTGACCTCTCGCTGGAATCGTCACGTCACAAAGCAGTTGAAGCGAACAGAGGAATATCCTCATTTAAATGAGTTTGCTGAATTTGTTGCTGAAGAAGCTGAAATCGCATGCAATCCTATAACTTCCTTTCAAGCCTTGAAGACTACTGAAGAAAAGTGAGATACAAAGCGCCCAAAGGCTAATGCGTTCATCACAAGTATGAAAGCACCTGATAAGACTGTGATGAGAACCTACAATGCTCTGGAGAACAGCTCAAACGAGTCAAGCAGATTTAAGAGAATAAACTCCTCATCTTCAAACCCTGTCACATGCCTGTGCTGTGGAGAGAGCCACTCCATCCACAAATGCCGGACATTCGCCAATAAGCCTGTCGAAGAAAAGAGAAGGTTTATATTTGACAATGACCTCTGCTTTGGCTGTCTTAGGAGAGGACACAATTCAAAAGACTGCAAAAACAAAGCAATTTGTGATACATGTAAGAAGTATCATCCGACACCACTTCATGAGAACCGTCCATCTGCGGCTGCAGTCCCATCTCCTTCTCATGCCAGTCAAGCAGATGAAAACATGTCTTCTCTCTCTTGCTGTGTAGACAAAGGCGATGGTGGGAGGACATCCATGATACTGCCTGTATGGATTTCTTCAACAACCACACCTGAAACAGAGATCTTAGTGTATGCCTTGTTGGATACACAGAGTAGCAACACCTTTGTAGACCAAGAGATAGGTAGCGGGATGGGAGCAAGTTTAGAGCCAGTCAAGTTAAAGCTCACCACTATGATGGGAAGAGATTCCATTGTACAGAGTGAAAGAGTTAGTGGTCTTAGAGTTAGGGGTTTTTCCTCACAAAGCTTTATCAACTTACCACCTGTCTACACCAGAGACTTCATTCCACTTGAACGTTCTCACATTCCTACTCCTGAAACTGCAAAAAGGTGGAAACATCTGAACAGATTAGCACAGGAAATACCAGAGCTAATGGACTGTGAGGTTGGTCTCCTAATCGGCTATGACTGCCCCAGAGTGTTGGTGCCTCGACAAGTCATCACAGGAGATGATGAAGAGCCATATGCCGTCAAGACTGATCTGGGCTGGAGCATTGTTGGCAGCTCCTCACTGGTGGCAACGTCAACAGAAGTGACAGGTTTGTGTCATCGTGTATCAGTTAAGGAACTTCCACTATTGACACCAGCCAGTGTCATCAGAGCCCTAGAAGCAGACTTCAAGGATACTACTCCTGGGGAAAAGAGCATATCACAGGATGATATACAGTTTCTGCAACTACTGAATGAACGAACGCATCAGAACACCGATGGACATCTGGAAATGATCACTTACTGACTGGACCTGATCTCACAAATGGGCTGACAGGAGTGCTGTGCAGATTTCGCAAACACCCAATTGCTGTAATCTGTGATGTAGAGAAAATGTTTCATAGGTTTCATGTGAGCCAAGAGGACAGGGATTTCTTACGCTTTCTGTGGTGGGAAGATGGTGACACAAATTCAGAGCCAAAAGAATACCGCATGAAAGTCCATCTCTTTGGAGCAGCATCCTCCCCTGGCTGTGCAAGTTATGGGATGAAGTATCTTGCAAGCAAAAATGAAAAGGAGTGTCCTGCAGCAGCCAACTTCATCAGGAAGAATTTCTATGTTGATGACGGCCTCATCAGTGTACAATCTGTGGACACTGCCATCAAACTAGTCAAAGAAGCACAAAAGGTGTGCGCAAAAAGGGAAATTACGCCTCCACAAGGTAATCTCGAACAGCAGAGAAGTCTTGGAGTCAATTCCTGACTGCGAGCGAGCTAGTGAAATTCAGGATGTTGATCTCAGTCATGATGAACTCCCAGTTCAGACCGTGTTAGGAGTAAAGTGGTGTGTCAACACTGACACACTCTCCTTTAAAGTTTCCCTGGAGGAGAAACCAGCAACACGGCGGGGACTTCTCTCAACTGTGGCCTCTGTGTTTGATCCACTGGGCTTATTGGCTCCCTTCCTCTTACAGGGAAAGAGAGTATTGCAGGAAATGTGCCAAAAGGGGATTGGTTGGGACGAATCACTGCCCAAAGAGCAGAAGCCACAATGGGAGAACTGGCTGAATGATCTAGAGAATCTGCGAAAACACCAGATTCCAAGGTGCTTTGTTCCTCAAGACCTAGGAGTGGTTCAGAGAATGGAACTGCACCACTTTTCAGACGCAAGTAGCTATGGGTACGGTCAATGCTCATATATCCGAGTTGTAGGTGAAGACAAAGTGCATTGTGCCTTAGTCATGGGTAAAGCTAGGGTTGCACCCACAAAGGTCGTAACCATACCACGACTGGAGTTAACGGCTGCAGTGGTTTCTGCAGCAGTCAGCTGCATGCTAAAGGAGGAGCTGGAGCTCAAAATTGACCAAGAATATTTTTGGACAGATCCTCAGGTAGTCTTAGGCTACATCAACAACGAAGCCCGAAGGTTTCATGTTTTCGTTGCGAACAGAGTTCAGAGAATCAGGGAAATAACTGATCCTGCACAGTGGCACTACATCGACACTAATCAAAATCCAGCAGATCACGCTTCCAGAGGCCTCAAAGTTGAAGAGTTGATGAGTTCAAATTGGCTTACTGGACCGGAATTCCTGTGGAAAAGGGACCTTGTCATACCAAACTCAACTCCAGAGCTTCTGATAGGTGATCCTGAAGTCAAGATAACACAAGTACTACAGACACAGGTAGTAAAAGAGGACAGTTTCTTGGAGAGATTTAAGAGAATCTCCAAATGGCATACAGCACTGAATGTTGTTGCTCGAATCCAGCGACTCGCAAAGAGAGTCAAACCAACGGAATCCATAAATGTTGAAGACAGGAGAGCGGCCAGTGTGGTGCTTGTGAAACTGGCACAAGAGGATGCCTTTAAAGAGGACATGCAAATACTGAGTCATGGCAAATTGCCACATAGTCATGCATTGTCCCAGGTGGACCCAGTATTGCAAGATGGTGTCCTCAGGGTGGGAGGGCGATTAAAGAATGCTTTCTTATCCTTTGACTTGAAACATCCAGTAATCTTGCCCAGAGATGGTGTAATCACACAGCTGATCCTAGATCACTGCCACAGGAAAACTCAACATCAAGGTGGAGGAAGGAATACCTGACAAACATCACTTTCAGACAACGCTGGCACTCTTCAAAAAGAAATGTGAAGATTGGAGATATCGTCATTGTCAAAGAGGAAGGGATTTCGCGCAATGAGTGGAGACTTGGAAGAGTACTTGATGCTTGCAAGGATGAAGATGGTCTTGTGAGAAAAGTCACACTACAGATAGGAAATAGAAAGCTAGGGAAAGAAAGTTCACTACTCATTCTTGAACGCCCTATTCATAAATTAGTCGTGCTTGTGGAAAACAACTCAAATGTATTTCAGTAGGACTAATATTATTTGCCTACCTGTGTGGAAAGGTAAAAGTATCAGGTTGACATGAAAATGTTTTACAGTTATCAAACTGTAAAAAGTTCTGAAAATTACTGGTTTTATTTGAATATTTGCATATAAGGGTCATCATAAATCACAGTAACTTGGTGGGAGTGTAGCTGTCAGGGAGACATGTGGATGTGTGGAGTTTGTATGGTGCCGTATGTGGTGCCTCAGGATGTCGTGGTTCGCCATGTAATGTCTCGAGGTGGTGGGCCACACCCAGAGTTGACATGGGCTGTTGCATTGTGGGTCGTTTGCTGGCGCAAAAGCAGAGAGGAGTGAGCGACCCCAGTTTGAACGGATTGTGCGCGTGGTCCGGGAGGTGCACACGGTATAGAGTTGATTTGTACATGTGTTTGTGTGTTGTTGTTGACCTGAATTTGCATTTACATGTGTTGAATATTATGTAAATTGTTTGTTTGTAGTTTTCACGGTGTCTGAGATGCTGACGAGAGAGAGAGAGAGAGAGAGAATGCGGAGAATAAAAGGCATCAATACATCAGTACGAAGCGTCGCCATTTTTGCTGGACCAGTGTAGCTACAGTTTGATTCTTCAATTGTGATTTTGTTTCAGGAGAATAGAAACTGTAAATATAATAAATAGAATGCATGTTGTTTTTTAAATACAAATTTTAATTTAAGCCAAATCCAGCACAGAATTGTCTGTAGTCTCCCTCTCTGGGCTGCAGTTACAACCTCCACCAATCAAAGGGTAGGAGAGTGACCTGTAAATTGCATGAGAACTAAAAACCTGGTGAAATTCAATTCTGAAAAGCACTGGCTGCTGCAAGTAAAGCTCAACTGCTTTGAGTGTGAGGAATAACTACAAGCAACCAGATGAGGATGCAAAATGTTGTATCTGCTCTTCCCTTCTCTCATCTGAATGGTGCTGGCTGTACAGTGAAATATGAGGATGACAAAAATAGGATTTTGAAGAGAGAGGAGGACATGCCCCGTACGTCCCCCGGTGGTAAATTACATCCGTGGGTTGCCTGACCTAACCATAACCCATAAATCACATCACTATATTTCATTTTCTCTCAGCTCAAAAATGATTGCCCTGCATGTCGCAGTCTTTTGCTCCACCGTAAGATTCTGCACCTGTACCAACAAACTTCAACCACCCGTTTAAATTGCACCAGATTCAGCAGAGAATCAAAGCAGGCAGTCTGGATTGACAGAGAGAGAGAGAGAGAGAGAGAGAGAGAGAGAGAGAGAGAGAGAGAGACCACCAGATGACCTGTCCTGAAGATGCATCTGACACTGTCGACCCGGTTAGCGGAGGTAGGACCTGGTCTTGTGCCCTCATTTACATCTGTCCCTCCTGATCCCTTTGGGTACAAAACGGGTCTTAGGTTAAATGTCTGTTAGGTCCATTACGGTTTGGATGGG
This sequence comes from Cebidichthys violaceus, assembly GCF_023349555.1. NCBI lineage: Eukaryota > Metazoa > Chordata > Actinopteri > Perciformes > Stichaeidae > Cebidichthys > Cebidichthys violaceus. Next base: position 12,171,444 of record NW_027176816.1, read on the forward strand.
ATAGTCCTGCTTTTTGGGTTACTTACAAATGTTCAGCACTGTGATGTGTGTTCCCAAACACATTCAAGTCAGGTGGATTAGACATTCAAACTGCTGAGCTACAATCTCAATATGTTCAGTTTTCTGATAGGCTTAACATGAATACCTCATCATGGTGACCTCTTTCATTCCACTGTATATGCTTCTGATTGAAAAATTATTAAACAGACATTTTGCACTTGTGTTGAATGGGTGGAGTATGTTGCTCTAAACTACATGTATTTGTAATTTTCATGGCACACGATAAAACCACCTTAAGCTGAATTGTTAAAAGTGTTTAATGGAGACAACTTCCTTGGCCCGCCTCATACTCTACTGCTGATAAGATGGCATTCAGCAATGTGCTTTAAGATGTGAAAGCCAGCAATATCCATGCAAGTGAATGGATTTTTCTGGGAATACGAACTCGAGACAACTAATTAGTGAGACAGATGACAACTATGCATCTGGGTAAAAAAAAAGAAAAGAATAAAAGGTAATTTTTTTAAAGCACCACAAGGCGACGTGTCTGAGCTTTGTGGTTTAAAAAAAAATAACAAAAGAAAATAAAGGATGGAGAATTAAAAATGAGATTGAGAGTTTGATTCAAATTCTGCCATTTGAAAAAAAGAAATATCTACTTTGCCCTCAATTTATGGACTCAAGTGACAGAGAACTAAAAGGGCTTTGCTTATTTAGGAGCTCATTTGACGCACCAAGAATCTCCTAATTTAAACTCTTAAGTTGGTGCTCAATTGGCACTTCTTGAAGAGCAGAAGGGGTTATTCATTTTCTCCACTAAAGCCTTTATCCCCTTCACACAAGCGTCAGAGCTAAATGCTCTGCTATTTCTGCAGCTACCTTCGCTTCTATTAGGGGATCAGAGAGTGTGCAAACACTGGTCTGATGGGACCCATAATCAATCCCTTAGGCACAGAGGCTGCTGTTGGATAAAAAAAAGAAGAAAAGGCCCGCCTCTCAATATACCATCTATTTACCTCTCAGGGACTCGATATGCCTTCGGACCCTCGGGGGGGGGGGGGGTAAGAAAAGTAGATGACTATAGTAGATTCCTTAATTGGGAGGTGTTTGGGATTGTCTGGGGTGAGGACAGTTAACCCCAGTGGAAATACTCTATGGTTAACCTGGGTTAACCTGGCCTTGTAAGTCTCTGTCACTCCCTCCTGATGGATAAGTGTGGGGGGCTGTTGTGGGCATGCCTTGAGGGGTTGAGAGGACTTCGGGGAGGTGGGGTTGGTGTTGCTGTTCCACTCCAATCACCCTCTTTCTCCTTCTACTCTGCCCTCTTCTTGCTCAGGTCAAATAAGCAAACAGGCTCAAAGGTCTGCTCTTTATTTCACACAGAAACGGATTGTTGAGGTTTTTCCATGGTGCTGTAAACAAGGGTTTCAAAGTGTATGAAATGTCTCCAAGTCAGCAGGAATATTATCCTCCTAAATCCCACTGCTTCCTTGTGCAAAGAGGATAAATGCCGCCTTTAAATGGAATTCGTGAGATCGTATTTTTAACATGGCAAGCACACAATATTCCTGGAATTCAAGTGGTTTAACACAAGACTACACTGCTGTTAGCGATAACAGAAATGGACATTGCTGAGGTCCCTTTCAAAACATGATAAATTGTGTTTGCACTTTAAATTTGTTAAAAAAACAAAAATTGCATCAACCTTTTATCCTCAAATTTACTGACATCTTTTTTTATCCTTGGGTTCAATTTCACCCCGGCAATTTAAACCTCTAGAAAATTATTGAAATTTACTTCATGTGTGAGGTACTTAATGTCTCTTTGTTGACTACCTAAATACCCCTTTAGGGCCTTTCACACCTTTTTTTTTTATTCACACATCAATAAATATTTTCAAATTGTTGTTTGTCAAGAATACCTTCCCACAGAACATGAATATTACGCGGCAAAAAAATAAACACATTTTCTTTTTTCAGAACAAGGTTGGTTTTTCCGATCTTTCACACCAATCATGTTGTGCTGAACAAAATGAGTAATGGGTGCGTCATATGCTCATTTAATCTCCTGTAGTGTTTAATAATAGAACGTTTTTCTGCACATATGGTGAAGCGAAAAAAAGGAATGATGTTGTTTGTGCTGTCAGATGGAGAGGTGAAGTCGGTCCCTGACACCTAGGCATCTCACTCATGTCGTTAAAAAACTGCAAGTTGTGGTCGAATTGGGTGCAACGCGTTGCGTGTCATGTCTCTGGTGAGTGAGCGAAGCTTGACATACCCCCGAACCGATGTATTCATCAATTGCAATAACACGCTGGTTTTTATTCAATGAATAGATGAAATGTGATGCTGGGATTTGAACCGACCGTGTTTTACCTGTGTCGGAGAGCTGTGAGTGATCAACTGTGCATGGTGCGCGGGGGAATACAAAATGACCAAAAACGTTTCTACACGGTTGTCAGCAGCGTGCACAGCTGTTGCGTTCACTGTTGCTGGTTGACATGTAAACCAACATGAGGCAGGATGTGTTCAGTGAACCTTCAGTGTATTTTGGAGGCGATTTAACACTGCGTACTGAGAGGAGAAAATTAGGGGCATGTGACCCACTGCTGCGCTTGCAGGCTTGCAGCTGTCTCAGAGTTCACAGAGTACACTGTAAATCATTTCACGCTGTTTCGACTTTACTGAATGTGAGGGTTCTTTGAGTCCTTTATGACCATTTACAGATCCATGACCCCAACAAAGAAATACACTAACTCAGCTTTGCAATAGGTTCAGTCGGCATGGGCTTTGATTTCGTCCGTTCATCTTTTCCTCCCTCCGTTCGTTCATTGTCTTCACCTTGTCCTCCTGCTATCATGGGTAGATTACCTGTTACCAGCCCCACCAATCCTGTTTCAGAGCAAACAGCGAGAGCTTCTGCCACCCTTCAAGAAACCTCCCTCCTCCAACAAAACACTCCCTGCTTATTTATTTCATCCTTCCATCTGTCTTTTTATAATCTTCTTCCATTGATGTAAATTACTTTGGTCCCTTTTCTCTTTGCAGGTGCAGACGGGAGAAAACTGTTCCTCATTTTAGTGTGAGTGAATTAACCACCAGTGTACCTGATTATATTTCAATTCATTATCAAACCTATGTCACCGTTAAAGCTTTAATTCATGTAAATGATTTTCTGATTAATATTGTTGAGGGAAAAAGCCTCTCCAGTTTTGCATAAACGTAAAATAAAGAAAAGACACCGCTTACTGCAATGTCACGTAGATTTACAAGACTAAGAGAAAATACAGGGCTGTAGCCAAGTTTTTTGAAATATTGAGGTCATGTCTGCCCAATCCCGACCATTTAATCAACTTTGAAAGAAATCAATAATTATCTTTTTTTTTTATCATTTGCATTTTTCACCTAGTCCCCTGCTGTAATTGTTCAATTAACTGTTCACTTATATTTTCTGCAAATATAAGTGAACATGTGTTTCTGAAAACTGGGGAAATACTGTCTAATTTCTATATTTACTTAATACCTAATGTGGTCAAATTTATATTATCTATTGAGAAAAGAAAAAGTGTAATATGACAAATGTAAAAGTCCACAATGTGTTAATTTCTTTCATCATACAATGTAACTCTTTCTCCCAGTTACTAAAATGCCACAACGCTCACATTTCCAGACAAATTAAAAAATCTCACCATCACTTTTAATATAGCTATGAAAATACATGGAACAAATTAAATAGAGTAATTCTAAATGTCATCATTCTAATTATCTTGACTATGTTCTCATTATCGGACCATTGTTCGTGGATGGACACGTTTATGCTCTGACATGCATTCAGCCTTATCTGTTTGAGTTTGAAAAACACTAAACGCTTAGCTATGCACTCCAACATAGAGAAATAATAATAACAAGTTTTGTACTCAGGTGTAACTAGTTCATATTATTCTGCTTCTCATAGACCACATGTATGTTAGTGATCACTACTGCACTAACTATGCAATCAAACACACTGCATCATATCCAGACAGTATTTTATTGTTGAATAGAAAGCTAATATGCGTGCCACGTACTGTAGCTTGTATGAATCCTAATATACCTTTAGTAACTTAATGGAACAACATTGCCTTGTGTTCAAGCAGCTACAAGCCTCTTTGGCTACACAGCCGGATCTGATGTGGTCTGCTTACAAGTAACACAGGCGGACGGCTTCTGTTGGCATGTAACCAGACCTATTTATCACTCTGACATCCTGGTGGCACATCCCTGATGAGACGGGTCGAGACAGTGCTCCTAAGGAAGACGGAGCGAGGGGAGATGGTTCCAAAGCATGGACGAGCACAATTGTTGTCACCAGCCTGTGACCCGTTTGGCACTCGGCCTCGCCGACAAACCCTGTCAGGGATCTGGACGTTAGGCTTCTTTCATCTACATTACGGACGTCTTTGTGCAGCCTGGCTCTCTCTGTTATCTCTCCCAAGTAAATTTAGAACTTGAGTTCAAGCTTGTAACACCAGCCAAGGCTCCTGGCTCTGGGAGTACAAATCAAGGGGCTTATCTGGTGCTGCCATCCGGCTGGCCTTCCATAAGGCTAGCCCGGTGGTGGTGGGCCAACAGAGGAGTGTCGGGGCCTTTCTCAGACGAGACGTGCGCTAAAAAAAGTTCTTAAAAGTTATCTTAAATGCTTTAATTGTATTTGTTCAGGATTGTAGAGCAAGACAAAGTGTTGAATGCATTACAGCTATGATAAATTATTCAATAAAAAACGTACTTACCCCCCCCCCCCCAAGCTTGCTCTGCTCTACTTTCTAAAGGCTGCCATCCTCTCTTTACATAGTACTGCTACATGTACTCTGGCATGCGCCCGGTTGGTCCTCACTGAAGCCAGGCGCTTCAAATTTTCAGAGACTTAGGATAAGGAAACTTTTGACACTGAAAAATACCAAGGAGACTTTTTGTTTGCTTCCTTTGAAGATAAAACGGTCTGCCTGTTCATGATCAGCACTCCCACTATAAGTAATATCCTGCAACCACTTGTGTCGGTTTATAATAACTGTATTTCATGGAGAGTTGTCTCTGATAACACGGATGCTGCAGCCAGCATAACCACGGTGATTCAATTGGTGGAAACGGAGAGGATCTGCAGTCACTGTCAGCGGTGAATACCTGCATTTGTACTCCGACCAACAACATTTTGTACTATTGTTCAATATTTGAATTGAACACAGTTATTGTTACTGTAGCTATAAAGGCAGTGGTGTTAAAGCAAAGTGGGAATGTTGCCTGCAGACCGATATCAGTGAAGGCTGTGATCCTGACATGAATCTTAAACAGCTATGTAAAAAAAGAAAAAGAGAAATCCTTTTTTCTGCAAAGGAAGGGGTCCAGGACCACAATCTGTTAGCTTATGAGTGGAAACCACAGTTCAATATATGAAAAATACACTGTGCGAAAATTCCTTATTTTTGAGTGCATATACGCTTCTAGTCTCACAAACAAGTTGACTTTTACATATTTTCAAGAAATCCAATTCCACAGAGAGCACTGCCCATTTCAGGTGAGTCAAAATGCTAAATTATGGACCAAGGCCGCAGGAGTCAAACTTACCCAACCACCCAATTTGAAGTCGTGCCACCCCATATGTTCCTTTGTTTTTGTGATGGTTTCCACCCATTTCTCTCTCTCCTATTTAACTTTCTTTCCCTCTTGTTCTACCCGTTCATCTTGTAAACATGCAACAGCAACTCAGCTCTCAGTGAGGCCAATCAAAGCCCCCTTAACATACAATCATGCTTTCAAAGCACAACCAAGCCACAGTCACATTGTGTCACCCCTCAGTTGCAAGATTCTGCAAAGAATAGGCTTTTGTAATTAAAAAATGCACTTTGCTATAGAAAAATGATATGTTGATGTTGATAGTCAGGTTTTGAGGAAAAATGTGTATGTGTTTTAAGTGCAAAGAAAAAACATTTTGCTACATAAAATTATGTTGGAAATTATTTTTGCTGGAGGATTGCATTACATAATCTCCTATTAGCAATAATGTATTTCAAAACTACAGCAGCATCCAAGATCACCAATGAAAAATATCAGGGTATATAATAATTCACAATCCTTTGTGTGTCAAGTTTGAGAAGCAAAAGGTGGTGATGATGCCTGATCTGATCTAGTAGAAAGATTTTTACAGCCAGTTTTGCATTTTACCCTTCCTCTACCTGCACAGTTTACTCACCAGTTCATTGGCTGAGATCTGGGCTGACGTTACTAAAATGGCATACAGTAAGGAGGACTGGGTATTGTTTGAAAAATGACTATGCCGATACAAATACTAGTACCCTTAAAGTGATGCAGATACTAGAGAACTTCATGCAATACCCATAATGTGAATGGAAGCTGCATCTAGCTGTCTGTGGCTAGCTAATCGCCGCCAAACTGCACAGCGCTCATACAGCAGTATTGACTGACAATTCCTTCCCCCGTTTGTATCACATGTCGAATTAAATCGAAGAATGACTGAAGAACGCGGTAATTGGCTGCAAGCAAAGCCATACAAATTGTCATCTTTCTCTGCAACTGGGCACAAACAGGATTGAATGCATGCACCGACTGGATCACACTTGACTGGAGAAGTTTAGATACTACTTGGTGCTGGGTTACTTAGGTCAATGTTATAAACAGCATTCCTGTTTAGCAATCCATTCTTTTTCTAATCCATTAATCTAAAATGTTAAACCCAAACGGAACAATTGAGCACTATGACGCTTTTAAACAGTAGGAAAAACATTGCAATAGTCATAATAATAATAACAAAAGGGGAACAAATGTTCCACCCAGGTTGTAAATGTAGGATCAGTAATGCAGCAATTTGTTTGCATCTGACGACCAGTTTGACAAAACACTCAAAAAATATAATATTTTTTTATTTATTTCTATGTGAATGATCAGGAATCCCCAGTACCTCCTGCATAATCCGTGCATTAAATCATCATTAAGCATGCATTAGTTAAACAGTACTCAAGTTGATTTGAACCCTTATTATGAAGTGTTACCAATGATTTGTGCACACGGATAACTTAATTTAGTCTCCATGAAATAATGTGTTGGGCCAAAGCCACAAAGCCACTCCTTAATGAAAAATATACAATGGCTGCCTCCACACACGGGACACATCAGGCTTGCATTCCCCACATGCCAGCTCCGAGACAAAATCCCTCTGTTGGACGCACACACACACACACACACACACACACACACACACACACACACACACACACACACACAGACCTCTCCTCAATCACTGTATGTTAATTTCAGCATCTTTCTGTTCTGAAATGCATTGGAATGATGAATCTTTTGATTATGTTTACATGTCACTAAATAATCTGTTATGTCTGTATCTTGACACGAGCATCTCCAAATTAAAAATGAGCATTTTTACGCAGTTGGCACAGCAGCAGTAACTTCAGTCATTATTTATAATTACCCGTCACGGCTACAGGATCAGTCAAGATTTAATGTTTAATGACGTTGATCTTTACTTTTCTACACATCGGGCAGATGATTGGTAACAGAGATTGCAAGCTTCACCGTCCTCAGTCTGAGCCCTGAGCTCAGTCAAGTCATTTTTCCATAAGGACATTTTTAGTTTACTGTAAGTAAAAGTCCAAACTCTGCACATGATTGCCAACTTGTTCCACTAATCAGTGAAATAAAACACATTGACTGTGGCTTTTACAAAAATGTATATGATCAGATCTGCACACACGTTCTCTTCAGTTCATGGGCGATCCCAAAATACACACTTTACCATCACAAAATGTTTTCACTGAGAAAGACTCCCACTTAAAATGCAGGAAGTTTGTTTGCAGGAGGTAGCATTCATAAAGGATGATGCCACATAACACTTTGATTGATGTGTGTGTGAAAAATTACATTCCTGAAAGAGTTGAAATAAAACAAATATCCCTCCAAAACTGCATTTACTTTAACTACAAAATGAAATATGTTAAACTGATAGTATGTCAAAATAACAATTTAACATAATGAGAGCTTGGTGTTCATATGGGCTCAACTTTACTTGCGTTACTCCCTTAATTTGATACATAAGCTATGCAAACCCCTTCTAAGGCACAACATGGGTCAGAAATGACCCGTATTGACCTACAATGTTATTTCATGGATGGCTGAGGGTTTCTTTGCTATATTTTTGGAAATCAATATATTTCATCATTTAATATTCAAAGTATTCATTAAATATCTTGTTTTTGATTACCACAAATCCTTATTTAAATTTTTCCTTTCTTGCTTTATGAACTATTTTTTTTATTTTTACATCAAGTTTACACACATGGGTCAAAAATGACCCATGTGTGTAAGTGTGATAAATATTTAAAAAAGACATTAAAATAATGATTTTGTTAAAAAAAATATTATTTTAGCAATGATTTGGACCAAAGAATTACACATTTAATATTTGAAATGTTTACTTTGTCACACTCACACATAACATACACCATACAACCGATAACACTGATATTGAACTGTAAGTGTATCTGTAGTGTTACTGTAGTGAACTGTGGTGAATGTATAAAATTAATAAATAAAAGAAAAGAAAAGTGATTCAATAAACTCATATAGTCTAGTCTAGGTCATCAGTACAAAGAGATGTCAGACTCAGAATCAGGATCAAGAATTGCTTCATCTTCCTCATCCTGTTCTTTATGTAGCATCCTCTCCACCCTCGAGGGGATGGGCGTCTCAGGCCCATCTCAAACACTTTCCCTGTTTGCATCCTACCTGACAGGTCGATCCTACCAGGTGACATGGAGGGGGGCCGTGTCGGAACCACACATGCTGACTACTGGGGTTCCACAAGGTTCAGTCCTGGGCCCCCTTCTCTTCTCGCTCTACACAACATCTCTGGGTTCTGTCATTTGCTCGCATAACTTATCTTACCATTGTAAGAACTGGTCTTGTCATTTCCCAGTGGTCATTTCCCAGTGGTGGAACGAACTCCCCACTGACATCAGGACAGCAGAGTAGCTGCCCATCTTTCGGTGCAGGCTGAAAACTCACCTCTTCAAGAAGTACTATACTACCTTGAGCCTTCCACTCAGCACGTATTGTATTCATACTAGTTTGTTGCACTTATTGTATTCATACTAGTTTGTTGCACTTATTGTATTCATATTGGTTTGTTGCATTTATTGTATTCGTTTGTTTCTGCACTGTACTTTTGCTCTGGTTTATGCTCTGGTTCATGCTCTTAGATGCTTGTGTAAGCAAGGAGATTCACTTATGACTTCTGGTGACTAGTAGTTCTCTTGAATACCTATGTTGAATACACTTATTGTAAGTTGCTTTGGATAAAAGTGTCTGCTAAATGACTGTAATGTAATGTAATGTAGCACCTCTACGGCCATTTCAGCTGTACATCTGGCATGACTGCAACGAGCCATACTAACACTGTGGATAAAGAAAATCCAAATAATATTTTCAACTATCAGTTGATCAAGTATACAGTATACAGTATACTGTTCTATTTCAAGTTTTATTTTGTTGACCTAGCTGACATTAGCTGACCTTAGCTAGCTAGAATAGAATGTCATGTTGACCTAGCTATCATTAGCTAGAAATGACCTAAATAACATAAGCTAACATTAGCTAGCTAGAATAGAATATGTTAATGACATTGGACATATTTCTCTTTCCCACCAGTAATGGATGTCAAGGTGAAGTAATGTTCAAATATTATGTGCAGTTATCTTTTCACAAAATATCAAATATTTTCTTAGGTAAAACAATTGTAAATTAAAGCTGCAAGCAGCAATGAACGGGCCCTCGCCTCCTCCCGCACGTCAGGGGTGCCGACGGGACTCCAACATATGCAGCCGAGATCGTCTGCGACAGTCGGACAACACTCTTACGAGTCCGATGCTTTTTTCTGCTTGGACTGCGTGATGCAGGAAATGATGCCCTGCAAATAGTCCACAGCATCCTGTATCCGCTGTGTGGTGCTACAGAGCATGCAAAAACATGTTTTATGTTGCTCTATAACAACTGTAGACAACATTGTGTAAAAGTCATGTAAATCGGATGCCAGTTGTCAAAAAACGCAGAATTACTTTGGCCAGCAGGTGGCGCTGTGAGTATTAGTGAAAATTAGCTTGTAGACATCCTCAGGCCATGAGTGTTATCAAGCATGGGAAGTTTAGGAGCGTTTGGAACAAGTCCGGCTGAGTTACATCAGCTTTTTTCATGGGGAATCATGTAAAGTAGCCGCCCGCTACGGCTAAGCCATTCCATCAAACGTAAAGCTTTTGATAACTTTTAATCACAAAGGTCTTGAGACTGTACCGACCAAATTTGAAGTGGATCCGACAAATTGCCTAGGAGGAGTTCGTTAAAGAATAGCGACTAGAAATGAGCCTAAATCCATTGAAAAATGACACAAAAATCAAAATGGCCGACTTCCGGTACGGTTTAGAGCATAGTCCCAAGAGACTTATTTGTAAGTCTCTCTGAGATACATAATCCTACCAAGTTTCATACAGGTACCTCAAACGTAGCGCTGGGGCTGCTCTTTTGAAATATTGTAGAGGGCGCTATGGAGGCAATTTAAAACGGCCAAGCCAAACACCCATATAAAATATGTCCTCCCATTACCTATAACACATGTATAAAGTTCCATGAGTTTTTGAGCATCGCAAGCCACTGATCCATCAGCCTACTTTTTCATGGCGAATGATGCGTTGCCGCGGCAACAGCGTTCAACGAAAACTCCCAATATTCATGATGGTGCATCATCAACGTGTTAAGACTATCTTTACAAAATTTCAGACTGATCTGGTGAACTGGCTAGGAGGAGTAAATAAAAGTATAAAATATGACATTTCCTTTTGCCAGTAGGTGGCGCTATAAGTTATTGAACATTTTTCAATTGAAATGTGCTAGGAGTTGAAGCAGCATCATGCAAAAGAAATTTCGTGCAGATTGAATAATGTACCTTGGAGTTATAACAACTTCTTTTTTCCCGGCCAATGAGGCAAAATGGCCGCCCCGCCACGTCAAGGTTCTTTAATGAAAACTCTAGCTTTTGATAACTTTTCAACACAAAGGTTTTAAGAGCATCCTGACCAAATCTGAAATTGATCGCATGAATTCTCTAGGAGGAGTTTGTTAAAATACAAAGGCTGAAAACATGAAAAATCACCAAAAAACTGAAATTCAGTGAAATACTGTAGCGCCCCCTATGGGTTGAATGGAATGAAAATTGCAGGGTATGTTCCACCATGCAATATGCACAAATACTGCAAATTTGGTGATTTTAGGATACACGGTTGAGAAGTTATGTGTATTGAAAAACAAGCCACGCCCCAAGAAGTTCATTGGTCCGTATCTTCTTAACGCTTTAAGATATCAACAAGCTTTTGACAAATTCATGTGATCATGATCCAATAATGATCCACAGAAAATTTGGTAGCAATCGGACCAAGTGTGTAGGAGGAGTTCTCAAAAATGTGTTTTTCACAAAATTTAAGATGGCGGAAAATTTTTCAAGGCGGAGATTAGGGGTCTGGAAGGCTTTTTTGTAGAGCTAGTGGATCTGGACATGTGTGTCGAATTTCGAGTAAATCGGACATACTGGCCAAGGGGCGTCGCCGGTCCAAATTTGAGGGGGCGCTAGAGAGACATTTCTTTTCACACATATATGAAACCTATATCATACCTCTATTTTCACCAGGCCTGACAAGTCTGCAAAATTTGGTGAGTTTTCATGCATGGCAAGTATCCCAAATATGCGCCCAAAGTACAAAAATAAAAATCAGAATAATAATAATAATTAAAGCTGCAAGCAGCATTGATCGGGCCCTCGCAACTTCACGCACGTCGAGGGTACTGGCAGGACTCTGCTTGACGTTGCCATACATTTCTGTAACCGTCAGACTCTGGATGACGCGGCCATGCATTTCTGTGACCATCATACACTGCGTGCACGAGTTAGATGATTTTTCCTGCGTCGACCTGCAGCGTAGCAAGATCATGTTGCCAGGTCTTAAACCTCAAATGTTTTAAGTGTACCTCCAATACAATCATAGATGTAAGCCTGTTAAGATCTTTAAGAAAATGAATGTGCGTAAATGCACTTCAATGTTTGAAATATAACAGACTGTCAGTTTACTGTGACGAAGTTCAACTCCCTACAGTGTCCTGCTGATTGTATTTGGACTTACATGAAAGTTAACAGAACAGCAGTGTCATTTGTTTTTACTTGAACACTTTAATTTGACACTGTTTTCATTTTAAGCTCTTCTGTAACTTTAGATTGTAGTGTGAAGCATTCATTGTAACATTTAACCTGATTCTCATGTAGAAGCTCTGGACAGATCATTTATACTAATGCCCACTGACATGGTTTGAAAAACACTGTTGATTAACTTTTGTTCTCCAAGCATCTTAGTTTGCACATATTTAGATCAGAGAAGTCTTTTTCTCATGGTGTGCCCACAAACCCTGTTTGGGCCGCTGTTATTATAGAATTCTGTTTACGTCCGTGGTTGCCAGTAGGTGGCGCTATGACTATGAGTTAATATTGGCATGCAGAAGTCCTAAAATCACGACAGCAATCAAGCATGTCAAGTTTGGGGCAGTTTTGACAAAGTAAGGTTGAGTTACAAAAGCTTGATGGATGATGGCGAATCATGTAAAATTGACGCTACACCAAGTCCATGTTATCCGATGAAACATCAAGCTTTTAGTAACTTTTAATCGTTAAGGTCTTTAGGTTGTTCTGACCAAATTCTAAGCTGATTGGATTATTTCCCAGGAGGAGTTCGTAGTGCAGCACCTGGAAAAGGAAATAAAACCACAAGAAATTCATACAAAATTCAAATTGGCTGACTTCCGGTTGGGTTTAGAGCATGGACCCCTAAGACTTTTTTTTAAGTCTACATGTGATACACCTGCTTACTTAATTTCATACATCTAGGTGAAACGTACAGCGAGGGCTGCATCGTCGAAATATTGTAGGGGGCGCCATCGAGCCGAGTTGCCACTCTGAAGCATTAAAATCACATCAGATAACTACATTCAGGATTTTAAATGTGTGTGACAAGTTTGATTTTGTTTTGAGTATTTTTAGCCCCTCAAAAACACCTTTGTTTTTCATGGCGAGGAATGCATCGCCACGGCAACAGCATTTCATGAAACAACAAGCTTTGAGTAACTTTTAATCACAAAGGTCTTTCGATTGTTCTGACCAAATTCTAAGTTGATCTGATTAATTCCCTGGGAGGAGTTTGTTAAAGTAGAGCGCCTGGAAATTGCAAAAACGACACTAGAAATTCAGACTAAATTCAAAATGGCTGACTTCCGGTTGGGTTTAGGGCATGGCCCCAAGAGACTTTTTTTTGAGTCCACATGTGATACATGTGCCTACCAAATTTTGTTATTCTATGTGAAACGTACTGTGAGGGCTGCTTCGTCGAAATTTTGTAGGGGGCGCTATTGAGCCGATTTGACACTCTGATTGAATAAAATCATATTATATAACTACACTTTGGCCTTGTGATCTGTGTGTCAAGTTTGCTTGTGTTTCGAGCTTTTTTAACCTCTCCAAATGACCATCGTTTTTCACGGCGAAGACTGCGTTACCACGGCAACGGCATTTGACGAAACATCAAAAGCTTCATGAACTGGCATTATGAACTTCTTACATTTGTGTGGAACAAATTTGATGTTGATCTGATTTTCCAACTAAGAGAAACAAGCCAAAGTATAAAGACTTTAACTTACTGTTGCCAGTAGGTGGCGCTATGACTATGATTCAAAATTGGCTTGCAGATGTCTTCAGGCCTGGAGTTTAATCAAACATGTGAAATCTGGTAAAGATCTGATGATGCGGAGTCGAGTTACATCAGTTTATTCGTTCATGGCGAAGGATCGAAATTCGCAGAGCCGCCACGTCGCCACGCTTCGACAACTTCCTACAATTTTCACAATGTAGCATTATCAAGGTCTTAAGGCTTTTGTGACAAAATTTGAGAGGGATCCGATTAATCTGTGAGCAGTAGGGTGTCAAAGTACACAACCTATGACTTCCTGTTGCCACTAGGTGGCGCTATTACTATGATTCTAAATTGTCATATACATGTGTTCAGGGTCAGGATGTTATGACATATGAGAAATTTGGAGCAGATTAGGCAATGTACAGCCGAGTTACAACAACTTCTTGTTTAATGGCGAATGGTGTTTTTTTGCCGCCACGCCACGGACACATAGTTTGATAACTTTTTGATCTTTGAGTATCGTTTCACTGCCAAGGTCTCAAGAGCATACTGACCAAATCTGAAGGCAATCGGGTTTAATCTCTAGGAGGAGTTCGTTAAAGTACGGCGCCTTGAAACGGTCCAAAAACGTCATAAAATTCAAAATGGCGACATCCTTTTTGGTTTAGGATATACCTCCTTTTGACTTTTTTGTACGTCTCATCACGTTCCACATACCTACCAAATTTCATACAGCTAGGTGAAACCCAAAGTTGGGGCTACTCTGTAGGGGGCGCTATCGAGCCAAAATGTCATGCCGCAGCTGGACACCCCAATAATACTGGAATTTTCACCACGATTGAATTTTGTGCCAAATTTCAAAAGATTCCCAGTATCCCAAGCACCTCCTTTTTGCGATGAAACTGGTACGATAATAATAATAATAATAATAATAATAATAATAATAATAATAAAAAACATTAGAATAACAATAGGTCCTCCGCTCCGACTACGTCGGTGCTCGGGCCCTAATAATAAAAAACATTAGAATAACAATAGGTCCTCCGCTCCGACTACGTCGGTGCTCGGGCCCTAATAATAATAATAATAAAAAACATTAGAATAACAATAGGTCCTCCGCTCCGACTATGTCGGTGCTCGGGCCCTAATAATAATAATAATAATAATAATAATAAAAAACATTAGAATAACAATAGGTCCTCCGCTCCGACTACGTCGGTGCTCGGGCCCTAATAATAATAATACCCCATAGAATTTCAATAGGGCCTTCGCTGGCCCGACGTTGTCGGTGGCTCGGGCCCTAATAATAATAAAACCCCTTAGAAACTCAATAGGGCCTTCGCTGGCCCGACGTTGTCGGTGGCTCGGGCCCTAATAATAACCAATACAATTTCAATAGGGCCTTCGCTGGCCCGACGTTGTCGGTGGCTCAGGCCCTAAATAATTAAAGCTGCAAGCAGCGATGAGCGGGCCCTCGCATCTTTGCGTACGTCGAGGGTACTTACGAGACCTCAGCTTACGCGGCCAAGAATGTCTGCGACCATCAGATAACGCGACCACGAGTTAGACGTTTTTTTCCTGCTTGGAGTATTTGACCCTGGAAATTGTGCTTTGCAAATAGTCCACCACTTCCTGCAACCACTGTGTGGCGCTAAACAACGTGCGTCAACATAATTTATGTTGCTCTATATCAAGTGTAGACAACATCATGTAACTTTCATGTGAATCGGATATTGTTTGTCAAATAACGCTGATTTCCTTTCGCCATTAGGTGGCGCTTTGACTTAGATGGAAAATTAGCTTGTAGACATCCTCAAGCCATGACTGTTATGAAGCATGGCAAGTTTGGGACAGATTTGAACAAGTCCAGTGGAGATACATCAGCTTGCTGTTTCATGGGGAGTCACGTAAAATGGCCGCCACGCCACGGCTACACCATTCAATCAAACGTAAAGCTTTTGATAACTTTTAATCACAAAGGTCTTTAGATTGTAGTGGATCTGAAAAACTCCTTAGGAGGAGTTTGTTAAAGTATAGCACCTAGAAATGGTAAAAAATGAATGGAAAATGCACACAAAGATCAGACCAGACTTCCAGTATGGTTTACAGCATAGTCTCAAGAGACTTTTTTTAAATCTACATGTGGTACATGTGCCTACTAAATTTCATACATGGGGCTGGGGCTGCTTTGTTGAAAATTTGCAGGGGGCACTATCGAGGCAATTTATAACGGCCAAGCCAAAAATCCACATGAAATCTGTATTTGCATCACCTATGACATATGTACAAAGTTCCTTGAGTATCCCAAGTTACAAATAAATCTATCCAAATGAGCCTTCCCGATTCTCTCGTACAGTCAAACGTCTGTCTCCTGATTCAAATAAATCATCCAAGCAACAAGTCCATACACTACTTCATGGTGATCTAGCAATAGCTTGTCTTAACAACTGGTTTCAAATGCACAGCTAACAGTATGAAAGCAAAGCTAACGATTAGTATGCTAATGCTAACGGCTAATCGCGATTAGCAACACAACTTGTTTTACACTGTAACATTTAGTCACAGTCCAACGTCCGTCTCCTGAATCAAATAAATCATCTAAGCAACAAGTCCATAAACTACTTCATGGTGATCTAGCAATAGCTTAAGCCCCTAGGTCCCCCATTTGGACGCAAGTGTACATAAAACGTACAGAGTTTAGTGTACAAAGTGACTGCCAAAGAACCCACGAAGAACGAATATAATGATGTTATAGTTCTGGAAAAACATCAGAAACTTGGGAACAACATGAACCAAGCCACAACTCCCATCAGCCAAGCAAACAAATAACAAAATATCATAAATCATAACTCAATATCACTGGACCTGACCAGAGAAAACAGCTGCTACGTGCTAGCTACGAAAATGCTGCATGAAAAAGCATGTCCGCTTGACGCAGATTACGGAGATATCCTCCATTTCTCTCCCCGGTAAACCATCGCAGAGATATTCAGCATCAAGCACAAAAAAGTCACACAGCTTTATTGAATATTGTACTCACTTTTGGTCGAATCACAGCGAAAAAATGAAATATTTCCGTACTTCCACGTCTCTGTATGTCCAGCTGCATGTGCTCCGTGTGAATCCGTTCGATTCGTGTCTCTCCGATACTGGTCGGCTTCTGGGGAGGGATGTAGTCTCAGCAAATTGGATTTCAGATCTGACATCAGATGGAACATTTTTTATTCTGATTGGCTATTAGTGCTGTCAATCATCTAACTTTCAATTCCCTGCAATTCTATTGGCTTATAGGAGGGCTCAATGGCGAAAATCGGAGAAAGGGGGGCTGAGCTGCAGCCCTGAACAGAGAGAGAGGGCTGGATCTGAAAAAAGTTGAATGAACACAGAGACTTAGAAAGAGCTTAGAAAGGGCTTAGGGCCTTCAAATAAAGCCCAAACTGCTCTATTTAGATGTAGTGAACACCATTAGTGATATATACAAGTGAAATATATAGTTTGGTACATCATAAAGTTAAAATAACACTCATTGTGCAACATGTGTAAATATTGGAATCCTCGCCTGAAATTTCTGTACTGTATCCTCTCTAGCTTATGAATGCTTCACTTTATCTAAGTGAAAATGTGAATAGAGACATATAGTTCTATGATCTGGGACAGCTTGAAAGCTTGGATCTACATGATTTCTTAAAAAAAATATCCTGAAATTGCTTTTTTTTTCAGGCGAAAGTTAGAATTTTCAATTTGTGCTGTGTGCCATCTTAATTTACTCTTAACCAGTAACATATCTACTGATATTTACACATATAAACACATCTCACAAGTGTTAGTGTTATTTTATTACCAAACATTAAAATAGCCCTTACAGTTGCAACACTACACTCATTGTAGTATGGGTATGCTATTTTCGAGCTGAGGCCTAGAAATAGGCTGGGGCTTAACAACTGGTTTCAAATGCACAGCTAACAGTATAAAAGCACAGCTAACATTATGAAAGCAAAGATAACGGTTATTATGCTAATGCTAACGGCTAATCGCGATTAGTAACACAACTTGTTTTACACTATAACATTTAGTCACAGTATAGAAAACAATTCACAAACTCGTATTTACCTCTTGTACATCACAACAGTCCAAACCATAGGATAACTGTTAGTCAGCCATTAAGTTATGAACATTATTGCACTCTCACAATAGTCACTATTCACTTGATGGTGATAATTCGCTTATCCATTTCTCCAACACACTGAACCTGGCCGCATACGACTAAGCCCCACCCCTCTACATGAGAATGGGCTTGGATTGGCTGTTAGTTTCAGGACAAGCCGATTAAACAAAGTCAAAACAAAGATTGACATATCATACTGCTACACAAGTTAGGCTGTTAGGGAGAACACACGTTCTGAATCATGTACTTATCAAACAAACTATGCTCATTTGCATGAACTGCAACTTTTGAACTGTAAAGCTTATGAGTCTCTTATTGAAATACATTTTATCCACCCATATCTATTTTTACCCATACTTGTACAGTTTTAACTTGGTTTTAGAAAACTATTTATATCCTGATGTCTGAATTAATTTTTAACAAGTGCTGCACCAATATTCTACTAGTTCCTGAATCCACTATGTGGCGCTAGAGAACACATGCAAACATGCATTATGTTGCTCTACAACAAGTGCTCTTTTAGGGTCTATATCAAGTGTAGACAACATCATGTAAATTACATGTGAATCGGATATTGTTTGTCAAATAACACAGATTTCCTTTCGCCATGAGGTGGCGCTTTGACTTATATGGAAAATTGGCTTGTAGACATCCTCAGGCCATAACTGGTATCAAGCATGGCAAGTTTGGGACAGATTTGAACAAGTCCAGTGGAGATACATCAGCTTGCTGTTTCATGGGGAGTCACGTAAATTTGGCCGCCACGCCACGGCTACACCATTCAATCAAACGTAAAGAATTTGATAACTTTTAATCACAAAGGTCTTTAGATAGTACTGACCAAATTTGAATTGGATCCGCAAAATTCCCTAGGAGGAGTTCGTTAAAGTATAGTGCCTAGAAATGGTCAAAAATTAATGGAAAATTCAAACAAAAATCAATCAGACTTCCAGTATAATTTAGAGCATAGTCTCAAGAGACTTTTTTTTAAGTCTCAATGTGTTACATGTGTCTACTAAATTTCATACATCTAGGTGAAATGTACCGCTGGGGCTGCTCTTTTGAATATTGGTAGGGGGCGCTGTCAAGGCAATTTCTAAAAGAAAAGGCAAAACCCCATATTAGTTATTTATGTTTATCACCTTTGACACAAGTGCAAAGTTCCATGACTATTTGTTCATCCTAAGCCACAGAAAACTGAGCTTCCATTTCATGGTGAATAATGCGTTGCCATGGCAACATATTTTAACGAAAACTCACAAAATTCATTATGAAGTATCATCAATGTCTCAAGGCTTTCCTCAGAAAATGTGAGGTCCATCAGATCAACTGGCTAGGAGGAGTACATCAAAGTATAAAACGTGTCATTTCCTTTTGCCAGTAGGTGGCGCTATGACTTTGAGAACATTTTGGCATGGAAATGTGCTCAAACATAAAGCTTTTGATAACTTTTAATCACAAAGGTTTTTGGATTGTACTGTCCAAAAATGAAGTGGCTCTGACAAAGTCCCTAGGAGGAGTTCGTTAAAGTATAGCGATTAGAAATCGAGGGAAAATTCACATAAAAATCAAAATGGACGACTTTTGGTTGATTTTAGAGCATGGTCCCAAGAGACTTTTTTGTAAGTCTCCATAGGATACATGTGGCAACCACATTTCATACATGTAGGTTAAACGAGGCGCTGGGGCTGCTTTGTTGAAAATCTGCAGGGGGCGCTATCGAGACAATTTATAACGACCAAGCCAAAAATCCACATGAGATCTTTAATTTCATCACCTACGACATATGTACAAAGTTTCATGAGTTTTTGAGTATCCCAAATCACAGAAAAATTAGCTTGCTTTTTCATGGTGAACAAAGCGTTACCACGGCAACAGAGTTATACGAAACCTGTTCATGATGAACTATCGTCAATGTCTAAAGGCTTTCTTTCTAGAATGTGAGGTTGATCTGGTGAAATGGCTAGGTGAGTACATCAAAGTGTAAAACTTGTCATTTCCCTTTGCCAGTAGGTGGCACTATGATAATGTGAAAATTGAGGCATGGGAATGTTTTTAGGCCTGGACTAGCATCCTGCATAAGAAATTTTGGGCAGATTTGAGAATGTACCTTGGAGTTACAACAACTTCAATTTTCATGAAAAATTTACCAAAATGGATGCCACGCCACGCCAAGGTTGTTGCATGAAAACTCATGATTTTGATAACTTTTCATAATAAAAGTCTTAAGATTGTGCTGACCAAATTTGAAGCCGATCGCATTAAATACTGTAGGAGGAGTTCGTGAAAATACAAAGCCTGAAAACGGGAAAAATGGCCAAAAATAGCTAACTACTGTAGCGTCCCCTAGTGGCTGAAGGAAATGAAAATGTGAGGGTACGTTACAGATTGCTATGTGGACATTTTCCCTCAAATTTTGTGATGATAGGCACAATGGTTTTAAAGTGAGGTTGATTGATGTACAGAGCCACGCCCCTGATAAGTTCATTGGCCCATAACTTGACGCGATAAGTTATCAAAAAACTTTTGGGGGGGTTTTGATGAAATTGAATGAATAATGATCCACAGCAAATTTGGTAGCAATCTGACACAGCGTTTAGGAGCAGTTTGCAAAAAGGTGTTTTTCACAAAAATGAAAATGGTGGAAATCTGAATGGGCGGAGCTAAAAAATTTGAGTGTAATGATTGTAGAGCAGATGGAGCTGAATATGTGTGTCAAAGTTCATGTTAATCAGACATATTAGGTGAAGGCCGTGGCCTGTGAAACTATAGGGGGCGCTAGTGAGCCATTTTGTCATACATGAGCATGCAACCCATAAAATCTCAAATTTTCATGCAGTCTTGATCCGCCTGCCAAATTTGGGGAGGTTTTGAGTATGATAAAGCCCTGAAAAATGCAATTTTAGAGGAGAAATAATAATAATAATAATAATTCTTTGAATTACAATAGGGCCTTCGCCCGACTTCATCGGTGCTCGGGCCCTAATAATAATAATTCTTTGAATTACAATAGGGCCTTCGCCCGACTTCATCGGTGCTCGGGCCTAATAATAATAATTCTTTGAATTACAATAGGGCCTTCGCCCGACTTCGTCGGTGCTCGGGCCCTAAATATGACTTACAAGAATCCGATGAGCAAAAGCAGCCTGTTTAGTAGTTCTGACAAGTGTGGCCTGTGAAAATTTGTCCGCAATAAACATGTTCCTAACTGCAAACATTTACAAATCAAAGGTTCCTATCAAATTCACACTCGTTATTTTTGACCCATGTGTGTAAACTTGATGTAGTAATACAAAAACAATTTTAGTTCAAAAATTAAGACAGAGAAAATTAAACTAATGATTTATGGTAATCAAAAACAAGATATTTTAATGAATACTTTGTAATATTAAATGATTAAATTAATATATTTTTAAAAATATAGCAAAGAAACACAGCCATGCATGAAATAACATATAAAATGAATACGGATCATTTTGGACAAATGAAAATAAGAATTTGTAATGATCAAAAACTAGTTAATTGAGGAATTCCTGGAATTCTGAATGATGAAAGAAATTTATTGCAAAGATATTTACAATTAAAACTCCGTCGGGTCACTTTTGACCCATGTTGTGTATCAAAGGATTAACTGCATAATGACGTAGATATTATGGATATAATAAATAACGGTGATGGATCTTGCATGTCACCTTTTGATCGTCCCTAACTTGTAATTACTTTTAGAATTGGTAGTTCTCACATTTTGACTCTCAAACACAGATGTAATGAATATTATTAAAGATGACTGGCAAGACAAGTCAAAGCCCAATATGAGAAAAGGCTGTACTGAAATGAAAGGACGTCTGTGTCTGAAATCACTCGATATTTGTACACTATATTTACTTTTGGTTTCCCTCAAACATTACCACACTAGAACGATAAGTGTCCTGATAGATGTGAAAATTACAGTTACAATTACAGAGGGCACAAAATGATGCCGGTTTAAGTGCACAACAAATAAAAAATTCTGAAGTAAACTATTGAGTATTTATTTTGTATGGAGTACATGAACGAGGTCGGGTTTCTGAACATGACATATTGCTCATGTTGACCCCTGTGTTCTCCCTGGAGCCCACTTTGGAAAAGACTGCTCTAAGTCACTTTGCAAAGCTTGTAAAAGCCAAAGCAAATCCCCATCCTGCCTGACCTGAACCCACCAGGCCCCACCGCTCAACGATTTTTCTGTTAATGTTTAATACAAGGAGGCCAGTTCATTATTTACTCTGTATAAATTAAGGTCAGATAAAATTGATTAACCCCCCCAGCTCACAGTGCTGTCCTTTAGATGTGTATCTGCTTGGGACTAAGAGATATTGACACAGCAAGTCTCTGCTCGTTGACAAGCGTGTGGCAGAAGGCAAAGTAGCTGCCACTCGGCCCGGGCAGAAAATAAACTGTTGACAGGGAGCAGAGGGGACAAAGTCAAATACCTTGCCGGCTACCGGTCAATCTGAATGATTAAATCGCCCCTTGTTCCGCTATCAGGGCAGGAGGGATGCAAGGGGGTTGGGAAGGTGTTTTAGGGATGGTGTCTCTTAAGGCCTTTTATTTTATTTGAAATCATCCCGCATATGTCTGAGATTACTTCTCAAGCTTTAGGCCTGCAGACACGATTGCTCATGTGCTTGAAAAGTTCAGTTGATATTGATACAGCTTATGTAGGGATTTTATGAAGGATTTTAAAAATAATTCCTCTCCTCTTCACCATTTATAGTGGAGGGACACTCAGTTGGCAACTGAGCTGCAGCAATATGGGATCATGATTCAGACTTAGCTGCTGTTCTGTTAAGGCCTACCTACTTGGGAAATAATACATAACATAAAGGAATGTGGTACTCTCTTTCCAAACAATGCTCACTGCAGTCAGTCATCTGATATAGATGATGGATGTGATAGAAACATTGTTGAGAATTAGTCTGTGAATGTATTGTTGTCTATTGTCATATCAATGGAATATAATCCAAAAATAATGCATTTCTTTTTTGGCAAGAAAAGAGAAAGTAGTTGAGTGAGTACAGTAGAGTATGCCATGTGTAGTGGCGGATCTAGAGAAATATTCATGGTATGGCAAAAGGGTGGCATGGAGACTTTAAGGGATGGCAGAAATATATCTGTTGATTTAAAAAAAATGCATGTCATCTTTCATCGACCATAAGCCTGTCAAATAGCCTAAAATTTGGCCATAAGGTATCATATGTACATTTGTGATTGTGATTTTTGTTTGGGGGCGTTGAGCGAGAGATTTTTGTGCCTTTTAAACTGGGTGCTTTTGTATATTGAACTTATCTCAAATTTAGACATGTTTGTCTGCAGAATTAGCTGTTTCAGAGATGTTGGTAGTTGCAGGCAATCATGAAACACTCCTAAGCACCTGTGAATATATTGAGTTAGACCGTAGTCATGTTAAATCCGTCTTTCACACAGTCAAACATTAGTTGGCATTATTATTAGCGGTAATAAACAAAACACACTTCAACAAAAAACAAAACGCCAATATCTATCTGCATATCTAATAGTGGAAGTTGGCAGCGCACACATTAAGCAGGAAAAGACCGGAAAGACCAGGACCGGGAGAGGCTGCACAGAAAGCTGCCGCGGCCAAAAGAAAATGGAACTGCTGCCCGCAGCAGGGACGGCTAGCGGTGAAATCAGTCTGTTACATAGACTGTATATAAGAAGTCTATTACAAAAGTCCTCAATTTCAAATTTCAGTTTCAGCTTAAACACCTCATTTTTGCTATTTTGAGTCAAGCCCAGTCTTTGATCTTAAAAGCTTTGCGCTTAGAGGATTGATTTGCACACAGCCACTCAAATCAATTCATTTGTAGACCGTATTTGCATAAATCAGTGGCAGCTATACAACAATGAACAACTGTTCTTGACATTTTCTTGGACAATGTTAAGAACGGTCTGTTTGGAAGCTAAATCGTCTGATACCCATTCCTCAGCACTGCTCAAAAACATTCTGTCCTTGATTTGTAAGCTACACTTGCCAGTGCAACTATGGTTATTTTGTGGCTCCATGGCAACAGGCACACCGGCCTGCCCACACAGACAGATTTATGATGAATGTCCAAATACCTGTTTTTCTCACTCAATACTGAAAAGACTATGATTTTTGATTGCAAAAAAGGAAATTATTATAGTTGTCTGCCTCTGATAAAACAATAGTCTAATTTGTCATTGATGGTATACATTATATAGAATCATTCCAATGCCACCTATGAGTGGAGAAGCAATGTTCTGTTTATAATACCAGCGAATGCCTGGGCTCTTTTATTCTTCAAATCCTCATAGCCAAATCAATTGTTACTGGCCTTCACAGCCGGCATCTCACTGTGAGGAATTTTAAGTTGTTTTTTTTTAAGAATTTTAAGTTTTTTTTCCTAGTGCTGGATATTATGTGTCACAGTGTGGTTACTTGGGAAGTGTTAAACCAAGGAGTGTGGTCATTGAATGTATATTGAGTGTCTGTGATGGGGGTTTGAGGAATGCCAGGAGGTGTCAATCTGCGGGGGAGGAGGGTAGTTCACTGAGGTGTCTGCCCAGGACAATGGGTCAGGATCCAAGGAGGAGCTCATTGGACTTCAGCCAATCGTGGAGCTGATCGATAGGTTGAGGAATGTAACTCTGGGGGGGCAAAGGAGCTGTTTGTCCCCTGAGAGAATCAGACTTCCTTCGTACCATGGGGCAGATACATCAATCTGTCCCGTGGTATGAACGGGGTCTCATATTTCTTGAAATATTTGACTATCGGTAGTGTAATTTGGTTTGTGATTGTTTTGGCTTCTGTTAACAATATTAAATACTTTTGATTTTGACCTGGACCTGCTGACTCCTGCCCTGCTTGCTGATGGAACAAAGAGTGCAAAGGGGGGGGGGGGGCTGCTGCTTCTTCTCCTCAGTGGCCTTCTTCTCCACTATGGCCTTCTTCCTCTCTGTTTGAGAAATTTCTGAACATTACATCACCTAAAATAAAAATATACAGTGTGTGTCTGTTACAAGTACGACCATTAAAATACTGTAACAGGGGCTGACAGAACTGTGAAATCAGAGGCCTCTGCCCTGGTCACAGTTAAAAAATCCCCATTAAGGCTCGGTCGGGGACCGAGTCCAGAGATTAACGGGGAGGAGAGATGCATCTCCACAATTACCAGAGAACAGAGGGGTTCAGCCCAGAAACAAGAAACACTGCTTTGATTATTGTAACACACACAGAGACACTGCTGCACCTCGAAAGAAGGTGCTTAATAAAGTGAAAAGATGTTCAGGTTATAGAGGAATGACACCATGGCGGATTTCTTTACTGTAAATGCAATTTGTTCTGAAGAAAAATGGTGGCCAGGGATTTGCCAGCTGGAAATGCTATTTTCTTGTGCTCTCAAAATAATTTCACTTTCTCTGAATTTACCACATTCTACAGGACTCTGTAGGCTTATTTGTAAACTGCCATAATACAAAATGTCTTTTTTAGTGCCTGACTTGTCTTATTTTACCGTTTATTTTTATGTCTGTTTATGTTTGTTGTCTGAAAATTTTCAGGAATATTTTATTTGGTTGTTAAAACTGATGATTATCTGAGCCAATGGCTCAGATAATCATCTGCAGGGCAACTATAAACAATGATTCATACAGCAGTACCAGGGTCACTCACTGATCCTCCTGTAAAACAGATTAGAGGGTCTACAACTGTACAACATTTTACCATTAATACATTTTTGTCATCTTAAAGCTGCTCTAATTGATATTTTTTAATTAACCAGTTGTCATGAATAGAATTATCCGCAGTTCCTTTCGCTCTATACTTTAACATCTTATAGGTCATTGTTTTGATTTTACGGCCAACAACCTTCATGTTTTGCACATTATTACTTTTCTTCTCACTGCTGTTTCGCACAGCAAAAAAGCTGTGATAAACCACTGCAGGCTACCTGTACCAGGCTGTAATGTAATGGTACTACTTCATCGACATGCAGAGCGGAGTTATCAGGTGTGTGTGATGTCAGACGAGGGCATTTACGGTCTGCAGTCCGCACTTGGAGTTGTATGAATCCAGTCAGTCAACACTCTCGGTGTTATGCTAATCTTCAGCTAATAAAGTTAGCTAAAGATACAATGGTCTCCTAAACTTATTTTACAGATAATCAAATAACACAAACAAAGTCCTTTACTTCCTGTCTTTGTGCAAGCCAATATAAGACTGACTAAATTGATTAGTTTATTGTTTCAGCAGTGGTGCTAGTGAAGGGGAGGAGAATGGTTTACAATGGAGTTTGTGGAAAATGTAATTATAACAACAGCAGTGGTGTTATGTAGAGGTATATTCCCATTTGTTTACAGTAATTATACCAAGGTGACACACAGGCGGCAAGTGCCAGGTCTGAAAAGTGAAGCCAATTTAGAAGCGCAATAAACAATAAGCATTCTTTCTACTGGCCATCAGGGGGCGGCTCTTGTGGTTGGAAAAAAGAAGTCCAATTGTATAGAAATCTATGAGAAAATGACTCTACTTATCACTTGATTTATCACCTCAGTAAATATTCATTGTAAACATGAGTTTAAGGTCTTTATCGCTAGTTTCAAGTCATTTTCAATACAGCATGATGTTCATTTCATAAATTATAGTCCCATTTAGAGTCAAATAGTTCATAAAGTAGAGTATGCTTTGGGGCGTGGCTACCTTGTGATTTACAGGTCACTACCGCAGCGTTTTTTGGTCTGGGAGTTTGTCTGTGATTTCCTCTTTCAACTTTAACCC
Source organism: Cebidichthys violaceus (assembly GCF_023349555.1). Lineage (NCBI taxonomy): Eukaryota > Metazoa > Chordata > Actinopteri > Perciformes > Stichaeidae > Cebidichthys > Cebidichthys violaceus. The sequence goes on from NW_027176816.1 coordinate 12,198,189, forward strand.
TTTCACAGTGCGTTTTCAGGTAATGAAAGTTTTTGGTTGCCTAAAAATGTCTTATTCCGCATTCCATTGTACACACCTTATTGTGTCACTGGCGACGGCCAAGTTACCAAACTCTATGGTAACACAGCTAGTTTGACTGTGATTTTGTTTTAAAATGTTACATATAGCACCTTTAAATCTTAAAGCTAGGTAATTTTATAGTATATTTGTTGAAATTCTCTTATCCCGACAGCAATCAATTAATCAAATGCCTTAATAAAATAAAAATAAATAAAAAAGAGCTAATCGTGGCTGTTGCTGGACTGTAATGAGGTGCACTCATTGCGTGTTGCTGGAGACTTCATGTGGATTCACCATGTGCCTTGAGACAAAGAAATCAGGTATTCCCTTTTGAATGAAAAGGCGAATCCTGATTTGAGTTTGATAAAGCATCAAACCCCCACTACAAAGAAGTTCACAACAAGGAGTGAGGATGGGAATTCCCTTACTGAGCCAAAGATATTCTCTGCTACCGAGAGAATCTAATCGCACGGAGCTGCGCTGCCTGAGTTCTATGAAGGTAGATTTGTGTCTTTATTACGCAAACAAAAAAAAATGTTTTGAAAGCAAATTTCTCGCACTGCAATCAAAAATCAAGTTTGTAAGTGAAAATATATAAACTGAGAATAAATTATTTGTTAGTTTTGCTTATGAAACTATAATTTTTGGTTGCAAAACAAAAACTTTTGCTTTAAAAAAAAAACCTTTGCTTTCAAAACGAAAAGCTACGGTTTCAAAACGAAAAGCTATGGTTTCAAAACGAAAAGCTACGGTTTCAAAACCAAAACCAAAACGTAAAGCTACGAGTTGAGTTTGGACGTAGTGGGCGGGGCATACGCTGCTGAATGAGCCAGGAGTTTCTATTGGTGGGTTCGACTTGGATCCCGGCATCTACTTCCACTGTAGAGGTTACTGTGATGAGCGGCATGGAGGTAATATTGCTCTGTTTTGTCACAATTATTATAAATGTGGTAGCACTTCACTTTGTTTTCATGTTGTTAGTGTCGTAGAGTCTCTTTTTTTAAAGAACGACATGAGGTGTTGTTGACATGAAGCTTCACTTTCTGCGTGCATGTAACGTAAGTCGAACCCACCAATAGAAATTCCTGGCTCATTCAGCAGCGTATGCCCCGCCCGCTACGTCCAAACTCAACTCGTAGCTTTACGTTTTGGTTTTGGTTTTGAAACCGTAGCTTTTCGTTTTGAAACCATAGCTTTTCGTTTTGAAAGAAAAGGTTTTTTTTTTTAAAGCAAAAGTTTTTGTTTTGCAACCAAAAATTATAGTTTCATAAGAAAAACTAACAAATAATTTATTCTCAGTTTATATATTTTCACTTACAAACTTGATTTTTGATTGCAGTGCGAGAAATTTGCTTTCAAAACATTTTTTGTTTGCGTAATAAAGACACAAATCTACCTTCATAGAGTTCCACCGACAAACTCAGAACGACCACCTCTTCAACCACCTCATAGTAAGGCGAATAGAGTCTGGGCAGAGTTAGGTCATTATGTTTATTATGTTGTTTGTGTTGCTTAAGTTACTGTCATTCTTATAACGTGGTGTGTATGCTCAATAATCACTGAGATTAATGATCGAGATCGTTAATGCTGTTTTATTTCAATACTGCCGCAATTCGTGTTGAGATGGTTCACCCCTAGCGGAGGCGGAAGTTGTTTCTCATCAGTTCAAAGGCCAGAACCGCGGCTGTGCGGATCAAAGATCGCCAGCTGTGCTTCGGTACATGAGAGGACAATCTTCCGTACTCCACCGCGACGGGGAGGACCTTAATCTTTTGTTTGGAGGATTTACCCTTTTATTTTGTTTGCTTTCTCTCTTCTTTTACTAACCCACACACACACATATAGCTTTAAGCTAATGTTGCTCCGGGGTGTGCTAACAGCTTCAGGCACATGTAGATAACGAGACCTCTATTGTCTACCGCCATTATAGTCTCGCATCATCTTGTGGTCTTGCGAGAGACGTCGCCACGTTTCAGATTACGTCATACATTGTCTGAGCTGTTCTCTTGCCCCTCCCCCTTACACACACTCTGCATGCACACACACACTCCCCCCCTTTACCATAGTTTGTTGATTTTAGATAGCGTGCTCATGAATGTATAGTTTTGTTGTTAGTTTGGATATTAGTTGATTAGATCATTATTATTGGAAATGAATAAACTCGATTATACTTTAAAGAGCAGCTGTCTGTGATTACTTTGTGCATGTATTGTGATAATAGCTGGATATGTGGTCTGTGCTCATCCTCAACACCTTCACCTTCACTCTGAATGTGTAATAGTACTTTGACTGTTGACATTATGAGTGAACACTAATAATGAGACTTAGTCTATAGTTTGGTTATTGGTTCCTGTTCGCAGGGTGGTGCCCCGTTATTATTAATAATCATTAATAATCTTACTGACATCAATAATTCTATTGATGTCAATAATTTAGTTTTCTTATATGCTGATAACTCAAACACGCTCCTTTTCGTTTCCAACACTTCCAAAAAAATATACCAGTGAATACTAACAATAGCCATATTCGTTGATTGGATTTATAATGATAATAAAAAAATCGATTAGCTTTAGAGGGAGGCCTGAAGTGACTGGTTTTCAGTGTTGCTGACTTGGTGACATTCGACATTATCTCTAGATTTTATGACTTTTGCAGCTAATACTTTCAATGGAAAAAAGTTGATAACACTGGGCTGGGTTTTTTGGTTGGGCAATATTTGGGCAATATTTAAAATGTAGCCTACTGTTGCTGATACTTCAATGTTACCTAACCAAGCTTTAAAGCATCCCCAATGTGACCAATATTGCATAATCAGTCTTTTTGTTTGGTCGCCACTGGCAGTATTTTCGCCCCATTCAGACACCTGCTCCTTTTTCTATAATAGAGGTTTGTATTATGCTTTGAAGTCACATTCATTGCTCTTCATTTCTCGTATTGTCACAGTCTGTAATCCCCGTGCTCCCAACAAGCTTGAGGGCGCAAGCTCGACATTATACCCCTGGGTTGCAGCTGTTGGCCTTCTCTATTAATGTTATCTGCTATACATGACAAGAGATATGAGATGGGATATGATGATTAAAATGTCTCTGTTCACTGGTGTCGGGTGTTCTCACTTTGACCGCCTGTGGAATTGTATTTCAAAGGCGAGACATGTTGTTTTTCCCCTTTCCCTTTGATGCCAGTGATAATAATGTCCCCTACCTGTCAGCCTGATGATGGTTGAATAGCATAGCAATGCACTGTCACATTTATAATAGATAGAGCAGAGACAACTTGGTAACTGCGAGAAACATATCAAGACATTTTTATGTACTGAAAGAATGCAGGTATGTGAGATGCACACATGACTCATCCAGTTAATAATAAAACAGACTTCATCGGGCCCCTCCGGTCCAAGCCCTGTAAATACACAAAGGAGCCCATTATATTCCAGTTTTTAGTGAAAAGTCCTGTTGTGTAACCCAACTAAAGTGAAATAAGACTCACGTGAATCCCTCTGAGCAACTGCTCTGTTCCATAACTCTGCCTGTTAATTCTGACATGTTACTGGATATTGCACAATGGTCTGCTCTGTGCTCATTCTTCCCAGTATGAATGTAACTGTGTGTGTTTGAGACTCACAAAGCATATAGCACAACCGCTTCCTGCTTGATTGATTCCGTCCGGCTTTGATTTTAAGGTTAAGACTCAAAATGTACTGGATGCAAGCCTCACCTTCATGGTGACTGATATAGTAATAAAAAAAATGCAACTATTGTGAAATAAAATAACTTCTCCAATGTGAATAAAACGTGATAAAATTGGTCACACAAATCATTGTACTGCAAATTATACTGCAAAAGAAATAACATAAAATCAGTGAACCTGCAACCTAAACAAACTAGGTTGTATTATCAGATTTAGTTTATCACTATTTTTCCATCTTTAATTAAAGAAAACTCTGTGATCTAAAGTAAATACCAGTAAATACCAGTTTATGTATGGGAAATGTAATTTGCATGGCTTTTGTGCATACACACATTAAGCCCTTGAAGTTGAATGACTGAAGAACACAGGAGGAGGAGGAGTGGATTTGGAAATGCAGTGTTGAATTAATTAATTTCAGTGCTTTAAGAGTAGTGTTTTACTTTAATTCTACTACTGGTTACTTGGTAATATTTACAAAGTTGCTATTGGCTGCTTGAAAAATTGTGAGGAGTAATTTGATGACATCAGACATACATTTCCATGTGAATATTAACAGACCTATTTATTTTAGACAAGCAACTAGAGCAAATGGTATTAGTGAATCACTTTGGGAGTGAAGACATCCACATTGATCCCTAGTACAGTAATATAACCCGCACATTTGTCACCAGCTGCTGTCGGGGAGGTTTAAATATATAGTCTCACTAATGTTTACAAACTTGGTTTTTATGCCACCAAGTTGGATTCCACTAGAAATCCGGGGATACACAATAGAATTGTTTTTGCTGCAAGATGCCACGGGATTCGGGTGAAACGTGGTCTTAATTTTGAGAAACATAATGCAACGTCTAACACTTTTTAATCCTTGTGTGGGCGGACTGGAGGGGTGTTGTGGTGAGCCGTTTCTCAAGAGCGAGCCTTTGTGAAAGCAGAAGCCACCAAGCTGGAGCTAAGCTCTTCCAACTTCCTGTACCTCCACCATTAATTTACAAGAAACGTCATGTGAATATAGTTTGCTCTTTTTGTGTACAGCCTAAGGTGTTGTGAGGTTTAAGCTAAAGTATAGAACACAGTGTTAATGCCATTTTAAATAGGATTCGATTGCATTTTCTAGCTCTTTTTTTCCCAGACTTCCATGTTTAGATTTAGAGTGAAATATGCTTTTAGTTCAAGAGGATAGACACCTCTTATGCTCTACAAAGCACACTCGCCTTGTCAGTGCCTGTTGACTGATCAGAGGAGCTACTGTCCCTGCTATTGTAATGAGGACATTAAGCTGTCACTTTACATGAGCTGCGGCTCACAGTTCACGGCGAACAACTTCATCACGACTGTGGGGCTCGCTCAATGACAGACTTGGTGACTTTTAGCCTTCGACTCTCGTGCCGTGTTACTGTAGTGCTCAGTGCAATGTTTGTCAGAAACAGATTCTTACATTTTCACAGCAGAGGGACATCCCAGATGTAAAGCTTGGAGAAAAAGTATTCAGCACTCTCCTGTTTTCTTACATTTTAGATATGTTTCTTTCATTGCTTATTATTTTTATTTCTGGGTGTAATAAGCATTTACTGCATAACAAAACAGTTAAAGATGTATTTGACAAAGTCCTTAAAAGAATAAGTTAGTACATTGTAAAGAATTTGTCTGTCAAATAACAGTAAAGTGCTGGCAGCAGAGACACCAGCAAAATACTGTAATTCTACAGTACTTATACTGTGAAATAACTTAACAGTCTATTACAGTAAAAATGAATGCAGTATATTTCTGTGATTATTTCAATTTTCAGTAACATTCTGGTAAGGGAGTTAGATTACTTTACAGTCTCAGTGTTTACTGTACAAGGAAAATTGATAATATGAAAACCCAATTTAGCAGTTTACAATACCTAAAATATCAATCTGCAATGCAATTAACATTATAACTTTATTGTTCTGTGGGCTACAGACCTCTGCATTTTTTGGGAAATTATGTAACACAAGTAATAAACAACTAAGAAAGGATATAAATCAAACAAACTTGTATTTAACAGGGCAGAGTCAACATAGATACAGCGACTGTAAAAAAAACAACTTGGAATAACTACTTCCAAATTATTGTTATAAGTGACTTATCTTAATAAAATTAAACTTGACCTGAAATCAAACAGTTGGGCTGAATACCAAGGCAACTAATACAAAGGAAATCATTGTTTAACCTATTAAGAATCATGTGATCTCAAAAAGCTGTTTAAGATATCTACAATATCTAGATTCACTGCAATGTAGTCTCTGCTGTCTGGGAAAAATATACATCAGTAAGAACATTTAAAAAATATGCATCATCAGCAATATTTGTATAACAAAGTCCTTTGAGGTAGGCTCGTGTTTTACCTCTTAAAAAAGTCTTGTGAGGTAGGCTCGTGTTTTACCTCTTAAAAAGGTCTTGTGAGGTAGGTGCATGAGGAAGAGTCTGGGTGGTTGTGGACAGTCCTAAATCAAAGAGGAATCTTCTGGGTCAGGTAGAGATGATCATCACTTTGCTGGTAGTTGTTTGTCTCCATAGGTTTATTCCAGTGTTGCCACTGTAAAACTGCAACAGACAAAATAATGAATTAAAAATAACTCAAGAGTTGGGAATGTACAAAAAAAATGTCAAATCAATGCTTATGAAGCTGATAATACCAAAGTATATTGTGGCTTAATGTGGCAACATATGATTTTCAATCAGATAGATTAAAACATTTCAGTCAAAGGAAGGATTTATTTTCTCAGTGTCTATATAATCCTAAAATATTAGGGTTGTTGACTCTAATGCTAATGTAGCTATTGTAACATTTGGTGAAGTTGCAGTTCTAAGTGGTGGATCAATATAATATACCATACATTCTGGAGGAATCTCACTGCAGAGGGTGCTGTTTTCTGCAGTCTGTCGTCTTTTGATGTTGGCCATGAGGCGGGAGACATGGGGGGATGCTGTCCAAGGACTTCTCAACATATCTTTTTTATATATATAAAAAGAAAACCTCTGTGGATACGGACAAATCAAGTGAAGAAGTCTTTGATGTCACCGCACCAAACACACAGCCTGTGCATTTCTATGTATTTCCCCCAATCTAAACCAGCAGCAACCCCCCATTAAACATGACACAGTGTATGGCCGTGGTCATGGAAAATGTGCCGTGAATCACCCAGTAGGGCGGTGGGATGGGGAAGATGGATGAGGTGGGTTACAAACACAATATACAGTAAGAGGACTTAAGGACCTAGTGATGGACACTGTATTACTGCAATCCATCATCGTAGCCATTAGTTACGCTGGTGATAAATGGAGATGCACTGTAAATGTAATGATAAAATACATCTTATGTGCAGTGTAAACACTCCTACATGAATAATATTGGACTTACAACGCAATGGTATTCTGTGAATGCCAATCACTTTGTGAGAAAGTAAATGGCAATTCTAACCAGCTGCAGATCCTAATTAGGCATCCAATGGGGATCCAAACAAACAATCCTCATTTGCAATTTTAGATATACCTCACACCATCACATCGCTTTCTCTGGCACACGGGATATGTCTCTCTCACTCTCCCTCTTTTTTTCTCTCTCTCAGACACACACAAACACTCCGTCTTTTCATCCCGTGATAGCAATGAAAATCTATCATCCCTCAAAGACGGCAAAGGACTAGAGCTGAAGCTAACACGTCACAACCCTTACAAGCAGTCTCCTCCTTTGAGCGAGGATCCTCAAACGCCAAGTTAGTTTGAAGCTTGACTGACCCCGGTTACTGTACTTAGCAAGGAGAGAACACAAAAAAGACTTACAGCTTTTTAAAGGCTGGCCCTGGGGGCCAGAGAGGCAGATGGGGCTCAGAATAGTGAAAATGAATGGAATCTGATAGAGTGGAAAAAGTCTAAAAGGACACTAAGAAGAGGCTGAGATGCAAAAACGGCATCACAGGGGCGAGATGTGAGACGAAAACCCCATGAAAACGCTACATTAGCTCCCTCTCGACTGCTGGTGGAGGCAATAGCCATAATCATTTGCCATTATAATGGCAGGGAGGTGGTGATGAGAGCTAATGCATACTGTCGCAGGAAATTAGAGGGAGGGAGGCCATTTTGGGGCATAATTCCTTCAGACTCCACCCCATTTTTTCCTGGTTCCACTTGATTGATAGTCCTCTAAATGTTGCTCTACATTTAGATGTAATCAGGACAGTCTTATCAGAGAAGATGAAAGACCTCTCTATTCTGGGGTTCATTCCATTTATACTCCGCAAATGACACAGCCACTTAATTTATCAGTGAAATATCTCAGCTCCGCCACAATGTGAAAGTGACATAATCCACATTGCCAAAACCGGCAGTAAGAATTGCGTCCATATGGGTGAGAATTATAACATGTATGAATAATGTAGTGGGGGGTCTAAATATGTCAGCGATCCTTAAGCAATGCAGCAGCTCTAATTATATTTCCACTGATTTTGACATATGTTCCTCCGACTGACTATGTTGCTTTCGCGACCTCGCTTGATCAAATGTTTCATTTTGCAGGCTTTACATCAAATTCAGTTTCACCCCAAAGACTAAGTGGTGTGAGAAGTTTTAATTGTAGAAACAAAACGGACAGAATGAAAGAATAAAGCAAAAGGGGCCCAGAAAAAAAAGTGGCCTGCTCAACAGAACAGACACAAAACTATTTTTGGAATAGTTTTTTGGTTACTTGGGGCAGAGCTGTTTTCAAGTGTTTTGACTCAAGTGTAAGTCAATGGGGGAAATCCAAGTCAAGTCTGCAGTTTCTGAAGGAAACAATTAATTAATCAAACAAACAGAACATACCTTTTATGAAACAGTATAGCTAAAACTTTGGTTGGTCAGGCCAACTACAGCAATAAATCTATTCATCAATCATGTTGGTTCAAGGCAAAAAGCAGCAGTGGATCTTAAAAGGAAATTAAATTAAATTTATCTGTCACATTTAGCCAAAACACACTTTCAATAAATATCAAGATATAAGGCCAATGCAGCAAGTATCTAATAAAGAGGGTACCTTGGCCGGGCTACAATCATTTAATGAAATAGCAGGAGTCAACTCAACCACAAGCCAAAAGTCTGCAAACCCTGCTCCTAAACGACTAAAGCAATCCATGTCTGGAGCATAATATATAAACTTTCAGCATGTATTTAATGCAAGAAGAATCTGTAGCATCGACTTCCACCCACCTGCCACCAAACCTGCAAGCAATTACCGAGTGCATTAAAACCCAGTGAAGGCAGCGCACCATGCAGGAACATCTGTATTAATAAACTGCAGTAAACTTAGCGACTTCAAGGAATGAACCAAACAGCAGCGTGACGATGAGACAACGCAAGGTGAATTTTAAACACAACAGAAAGACACCGAATGGACACGGATGAATGGTCAGGGTGGCACAAACTGAGCAGAGATACAAATGCATGAATGTTGTTGAAATGTTTTAACTTGACTTAGCATTCAGGTTTTGGTGAGGTTGTAAAAAACTATATACAACTAGAATTGCCACCTCTCAGTTGTATACCTCGGCCAACCAGTCAAGTTGCAGTTTATGTCCATGTCTGTCCAAAATGCCCATAATTATATCCTACAAGACATTTGTGTGAAATTGTCATAATTAGCATATAATACTTGAGTTATGGACAAAAATGTGTTTTGTGAGGCTACACCTTTGACCACCAAATTTGAATCAGTTCATCCTTGAGTCCAGGTAGGCATTTGTGCCAAATGTGAAGGAATACTGTCCAAGCGTTTTACAACAATGAAATGGACGGACAACCCAAAAACATAATGCCCACAGCTGTGGCATAACATTTTTTTAAAAAGACACAAAAAATACCTAAATGTACTCTTCCCAACTTGGCACAGTCTGAGTTCTCTGTAAAATAAAGCCTATTGGATAGTCTAACTTGGGACCATTAGGTAATATGATTAGGAGCTCATTAACATTTGGTTATTTTAAGTTTATTTTAAAGAATACATATATTTGAATTTAATTTATTCGTTAGTGAATTGATTTTTATTTCATTAACAATGTGAAGGATGAGGGTATGCATAATGGCATTACCAGAAAGTACCTCGTTGGCAGGTTCACATACTATGCCGACATATTTTCACTCCCAACACGTCAAATACTGAGGCTCGGTCAGTTGCCCAAGAAGTCACAAGAAGTTAGGTTTAGTCAAAAAACCTACTTAGTTAGGATTAGGAAAAGTCATAGTTTGAGTATTAACGGCTCATGTAACAACTGATGTGACAAATTAGTCAACGTTGACTATTAGTTTCGCACGGGACACAAACAGCTGTCCCCTGGCTAAAAGTCCTGTTTTTGTTAACTTTCTCACTCTTTATACTATGTCAGATTCCGATGAGCCTCTAATAATGATGAGTTAGTTAAAAGCCTGGTGCATCTTATACACACGCTAAAGGGTGCCTTGGTGTGGCAGAAACCAAGCATCGGAATTTGACAAGTTGGGAGTGAGAACTGGTTGACTATTCCAACATGTGCTCTCTATGTAAATACTGTATAATTTAACGACTAATAATTTAGCCACTGTATAATTTAGCCACTAATTTAGCCACGATGTTGTCTAAGCCACTGATGGGCTCGACAACAAGTAAAACTTCAGAAGCTAGAATGTGTTTGGCCAATGTGCAACTTATCCTTATATGGCACCGGTGAGCACCATTTCCACTAATCTCATAGTGAAATATATTTTTTAATGCCCCTGAATGCATATCAAGACAGCAAAAGCTAACAGCTCTCTCTGTAGTAATTAATCTTGCTATCAAGAGGATTAACTTGGCAGTTTCTGTTCCGTCATTGAAAATAGTCTCGTCAACAAAGATTTTAAAACTTCCAATGAAGCGGTTCAGATAGCTGAAATTGCAGCAAAGCTTCCCAAAATGAAACAGTGGTATCTGATGGGAAAAAATAGATTCTTCCTTTTCTGCTATTCCCCATACACTGTGCCTTAGAGGGCTAGAAGAGGTAAACAGCGGCACAGAGACGACTCAAATCAAAGAGCAGCATTCTAATCACCTAACTGATAAATTACTTCACAGGTCTCTGTAGGTAAATCATTCCTCAGGAAGTAATGTCCTCTAGCATTAAAACCGCATTGCGTGTCTTGGAGTTGTGGTAGCCTACTATAAAATGACCTGCACACTGCTGAAAGAATTTACTTCAACAATATATTTTCACCTGATATTCTTTATTTAAGCGTATGTGGTACAAAAAGGTAGCTAGTTCAGTTATCTAACTATCATCAACGTCAAAGCCTGGTAAGTTTTGGCCTAAAACATCCCAGTTCAAATGAAGATAAAAAGCAACTGGTATTAAAAACACAGGACTTTCAGCAGGAGACAGGTGTTCAAGACACAAGTTTATGTCCCAAAGAGTTATTTTTAAGTTACGTGTTTTCTGTACTTAGGTTATGTTCTTGTTTTAATCCCAACCATGATAATGTTTATGTATACTATCCTATGTGTTTTAGTGTGATGGGTTTTGTAAAAAGTAAAAATTCCAGTATTTTTCAAATTGGGTCTTTGTCTCACAATTGTGGGCATTCTGACAGTGGGTTATGCTTACTTTCATGGGTATGATTCACCTGCAAAATGTCACTGCAATTGTGGATTAGTTCAGAACATACCATTAAAGCACATACAATTCCATTTGAAGTTAATCTTAACATTTTACATTGGGTTTATTTATTGTAGTGGATGTCACACACTCTTCCACTGTGTGAATTGTGGATTTATTACTTTATATTGCCTAATGTAAAATTATAGTTGGACAGTTTAACATAATGGTGCTTGACTTAACTATACCTCAGGACCATCAGAGCTATTTTACAGATTACCAACACTTTTTAAGGATGATATACTGTATTGGGCAACATAATATTTAGTTGTGAGCATTTAATATCTGTGGCTATAACTTCTATATTCCAACAGCACAGTATTTATGCACATGAGGACTGTGGAAGCAGCTGCATCTTACTGGTCGGTTGATGAACCCCCCTTTAGCCAAAACTGTCCCTGCAGGCCTCTGCATGGCCTCATTGGCTCCTCACCTTGAATCAGTGAATTGTTGATCGGGATGCCCAGTGGGATTGAATTGCAAAGGAACCAAATTTGTTGTGAGTAATCACTGACGCGATTGGGACGGGAGCATAGAAAATCATTATGCATAGATTTAGAATTTTTGAAATTTTGTTACCCAGAGGGGAATCACTGACCATGATTGAACAACCTGCTCCACACCGTGCCTGTCACACATGACACAGAGCGGACATTTGGTTTTTCTAATTAATTTACAAACCATACGTTGCATAACATTACTGTGCCTTACGGTGTGGCTCCAAAACAAACTAAAACAGTAAAAACTCAGTAGAAAGTTTTAGCACAAGATGATGGAGAAAGACAATATACAAATATGTTAGCATTGTTGTTTTTCCAACTCTAGTCAATACATGTTTAATGATAGCAGTTGTGAAGTATTCGGTTTCTACACAATACTAATACTATTACCAACAACTACCACTGTTTTTAACATCACATTTCATAATGAGTATGATTTTTGCCTACACCATTTCAAGTTGTCCCTGATTAAGACATGTCAATGTAAATAGGTGCCAGAGGGCAAACATTTTTTTTTAACAAATATCAAATCCTATACATCCCTGCATCAGACTATGCTAAATCATTATGCCAGTAGAAAATATGCCAGCACAGCGTATCTGAATCAAAGCCATTGTGACATGCAGCGTTTGTAGCTATGTAGCTGCCAACAAAACACTAGGACTTTTTTTAGGCCTCCGCTCGAAAAAAGCATACCCATACGAAACTGAGTGTAGCGTTGCAACCGTAAGGGCTATTTTAATAATTTTTGGATTGAAATAACCCTAACACTTGTGAGATGTGTTGATATGTGTAAATAACAGTATATATGTGTTACTGGTTAAGAGAATATCAAGATAACACACAGCACAAATTGAAAATTCTAAATTTCGCCTGAAAAAAAATCAATTTCAGGGTATTTTCTTTTAGAAATCATGTAGGTCCAAGCCTTCTAGCATTCCCAGATCATAGATCTATATGTTGAGGTTCTCTATACACATTTTTACTTAGATCAAGTGAAGCATTCATAAGATAGAGAGGATCTAGTACAGAGATGCCAGGCGAGGATTCCAATGTTTACACTTTTACACATGTTGCAAAATGTGTGTTATTTTAACTTTATCATGTACCAAACTATATATTTAACTTGTATACATCACTAATGATGTTCAATACATCTAAACAGAGCAGTTTGGGCTTCATTTGAAGGCCAGGATCCTTTCTAGGCCCTTTCCAGTCAGATCCAGCTCTGTGTCTCTGTTTAGGGCTGTATCTCAGCCCCCCTTTCTCCGATTTGCGCCATTGAGACCTCCTTCGAACCATAGGAGCCAATAGAATTGCAGGGAATTGAAAGTTAGATGATTGACAGCACTATTAGCCAATGGGAATGCAAAACGTCCCATCTGATGTCAGATCTGAAATCCAATTTGCTGAGACTTCCATCCCTCCCAACAAAGCGAGGAGTGTCGGAGACTTCTGTAAACAATGGATTCTCACAGAGCGGATGCAGCTGCAACACAGAAACGAGGAAGTACGGAAATATTTCATTTTTTCGCTGAGACTCGACCAAAAGTGAGTACAATATTCCATAAAGCTGTGTGACTTTTCTGTGTTTGATGCTGAAAAGCTCTGTGATGGTTTACCGGCGAGAGAAATGGAATATATTGCCGTAATCTGTGTCGAGTGGACATGCTTTTTGATGCGCTCTTCCGGAGCTAGCACGTAGCTAACGATCAGTAGCAGCTGTTTTCTCTGGTCAGTTATGGAATTATGGAGTTATGATTTGTGATGTTTTGTTATTTGGAAACGTACCGTATGGGAGATGTGTTTGTCTCATGTAGAAGTGACCATGTTCATGTTGTTCCCAGGACGCTGAGGTTTCTCCAGAGCTATTACATGACTATATTTGTTCTTCGTGTTTTTTTTTTCAGTCAATTTGTACACTGTACAGTGTACAATTTTTGGACTTCTGCGTCCATATGGGGGACCCTCGTCCCTAAAAGGTTAGCTGTCCATAAAACCAGTTCCCTGTTGTCGGATAAAAACTAATTAATTTCATCCCCACAATTACAACTATTAGCAGTTTAAGTGATCATGGTCTGTGATGCAGAGAAAGAAACTGAGATAATTTGCCCCTCGTTAATTCCCTTTTCTTTTTCCTCACACTGAGGGCCTCCTGTAACCTAGCTGTCTTTGCACCATCATTGGCTAAAATCCAGTCCTTATCCCAAAGTCCACCAGACCTCTTTAAATGATTCACTGAAAAAAATGATACTTTGGACTAACCTAAAAAAAATACTCTAATTTGTTACATGTAAATTTATTAGTTTGGACTAACCTAAAAAAATTACTCTCATTTGTAACATGTAAATTTATTAGTTTTTCTCAAATCATATTTGTGATTTGGTTGAAACATGAAATTTTGATTAAATACAAATCAAAATATTACTTTTGAAAAAGACAAAAAATTACATTCACACAAAGAAAAATAATTAATTATAAAGACCAAAAAGCATTTTTTTTTTTTACATTGATACAACTTTATTTTTCAATTTGGAAAAACCTTATATTTTCTATTACATACAAGCAAAGTTTTTACTTCAGATTAAACTAATTAAAACACTCTAATTTGTTACAGGTAATTTTATTAATTTTTCAAGTTATATTTCTGTTTTAGTACAAACTATCATTTTAACTACACAATTATCACATATTTAATTTAGTCCAAAGTAAAAACATTACTTAATATAGATGAATATATATTTTCTTGTTGCTTTTTTACAATTTAAACTTTTACCATAAACAATAGCTAAATTTGCTAGAATATAAAACATTTTGTTACAGTCAGTGTCTAATTTAGTTTACTTACTATAAAAAAGTAATGAAAATGAAATATTCACTTCAAAAGATTCACATAAATCTTAACATGAACAACATGGTTACATCTCTCCATAGAAACATGAGACAATATAAAAGCCATTACTGTTTCTAACATTGTAAAACTGGTTTGTTCATCTCTCCTTTAAAATGTGAGACAATGTAATACCCATGAAGAATATTTGAATTTGAATACAAGTTACATAACAACAAAACGCATGCTGTATCCAAAAGTCTTTTCATTGATTCAATATTTAGAGTTTGACACTCTGAACACACTGTGTATCATCTTCTTTGGTTCGATTTCCATGATTAGTTTTTGCAGCGCATCAAAAGTGTATTTGAGCTGACTTGGATAGCTCAAGTTTAGAGCATAAATGAGCCCAAATAACATAGCACATGCATGCGCTACTGATGGCAAATCATTAAGGACTTCCACACCATCGATAACAATTCCAATTTCGTGTGGTGGCTGGAGGCAATCCTCCTCCTTGATGACAAAACTGCCATTTCACACCTCTCAAGCTCTGTACCAGCTTCATCCTTCTGAACAACCTGATAAAAGACAATACACTTATTAAAAAAATGATTCTGATGAAACCAGTTTCTGATGTACCAATTTAAAAAACTACACCGTTCTCTAAATCAAATCTCAAACAAATCAATTGGAGCTGTAGTAATGCAAAAATGTAACAACTTGCAAAGTCCAGCAGATAATGACAGACAAATATTTGTATCATAGCAAAAATTTGACATTATCACAAGTACAGCATTCACAGAAGTTATAAATAAAAGATATCCTCCAAAAAGTTATAACATCTGCTGTGACAAAAAAAATATCAAATAGGACAATACAGTAGTATAAATACTTAAATTAAGATGTCCTACAATGTTAAAAGATTGAAACAACTGCTTAGTGTTTTCTGTTTTTTATTAATTTCACTGTGACACTTTACCTCAATGAAATATTTGGATATCATATACATTTTATGTCCGGGCTAAATATTTTGCACTTTAATTAAAATATTTTAATATGGTCCAGTGCCACTTGTAATGGTAATTTTTTACGTAGTATATATTTCTACTCAGTATATTGTATTCATGCATAAGTAATTTTGCTCTGGACATTGTTGAACTTCACCGTGTCTCTGTTGTGCAGAAGAAGGATTCTCCCTCTCTGTTCACATAGATAACTAACTGTGTTGTATGAGAATGTTCCATGCCACGGCCTTTGGGCTGCTTGTTTTGGTTGCTGGCCGTTTGTTTTTGAAAGTTGTTCCTATCAGTCTGAGACCAAAAGTCTGAGACCGAAATGTCTGTAACGTTGGCCATTGGCCCCCACCTTTGCTCATTCTGTATAAAGAAAGCTTGTTCACTTTTTTCGAGGTTCTTCCTCACTGAGACTGTACGCATTCTGTCGTGATGATTGAACCTTCTCTGCGCAGAGAATAAATACTTAAAAGACAACCTGGTTTTTGGTATTATGTATTTCAGCATGAAAAGACTCACGCAAAGCGGGTATAGGATTTTTTTTCCACCACACACTATACAGGGTTTTACAAATATAAACCAGTACAGATAGCTTAGTAAAAAACAACTGTTTGTTAAGAACCACTGGGGGACAGAGAACTCCACAATAATCATATGCATAGGCATATTAACATGCATGTACAATAAGCCTGAGTATTTGTATAGTACTAAAGAACATGTATGACCTCGAAAGTTTAAATATTTAATGTTTTATCTTGTCTAAAGCTTATGTGATTAATGCAAAACTTACCAGATACTCCTTGAGAAGGTTGTTCCCATCTTCCCCAAGGTAAACAACCAGGCACTTAAGCAGACACTCTCTTTTTAGATTCACCTCAGGGCTCTAGGTGAGAGCACAAACACACAAAATTATTATAAAATGCAAAATTATGCTGTCCAATTTTGCCAATTGACTGAAGATGCAAACACTAAACAATGAACAAATGGGCCCTTGGAGTTACAGTAATAGTGATCTAGGGCTGTCGCGGTTAAGGAATTTTCCCTGAAATTTTTTGTTTCAAATTACTTAGTTTATCCTGATTTAAGTGCTATATAAATAAGCTATTTTGTAAGGCTAGAATTAGGTATATTGTTGCCTTTTAAATGACAAAAGGATTAGGTGAGTTTTAATACTAAGTAAATACTTAATTATTATTAAATGCAGAACACAGAAAGGAAATGAGATGCAGACTTTCATTTTTTCAACTCTTGCTAATGACAAAGTAAAGTGCCACACTCACTTGACATTCGGTTGGATGGTCAATAGCAATATTGCACTTTTTGCAAGGCCCTAATGTACACACGCTTTGAGCAAACCATTTTAAAGACCTTTGAAACTCAAAAGATTAACGTAGTACATCTGTCAACAGGTAATCTCTGACTCCAAAGTCGTAAGCAAAGCAAGTACATACGTGATCAAGAACTTTCAGTATATTCCGGGCTTTCTCCCCGATAACTCCTCCCTTCTTTCATAGTGCTTGTCCAAGGAAGCGAGGAACCACGGCTGAAGTGGCACAGTCGTAATTCTTGTAAATTCAGCATTGATCTTTGAAAAACATCATAGCACATGCAAATATTATAAAACAATACATGTTGCATTGCAGATGTGCTTTTTAGTAGGTTTCTTATGATAGGAGAAAATATAATTTACTTTACAAGCCACCACTGACTTATTGCCATTGATTTAAAAAGTCACATAAATACATTCTTACACAAAATGCTCCTGAATTGACTTCTTTTGTTTGAATATCTACATTTTCGGCTGTACAAAATCTGCAAACATATTTACCTGAAAAATGTTCCAAGAAACCTGCGATACTGTGGGCCCCGAGATTGTCTGCTAGGACACAATGAACAAAGCCTTTCACGGTTTTCCCCAACTTGGCAATAAACAGTCCTTGTTGTTCTAATATAGTAAGATCATCTACTAAGGGCTTCAATACACTGTCATAACCATAGCACTTAACATCCTCACTATGAATAAGAGCAGCTAAATACATATTAGACAGTGATGAGTGAAAACTACTAGGTAAGTTCCCCAATGCCCAATATATCCCAAAGATTTTATGGGGTTTTTTCTGGAGGTGCCCAGTGGATTACACATTTCAAAATCATCTATATACAAAATAAGTGAAATAGCACACTCCTTTGACAATTGCAAATTGTATTTGTAATTAATACTATCATAAAAGGATTTATACTGAATTTCATCAGATTGAACTTGATGGGGATATTTCAAATTGATTGCTTTATCCAGAAACATTTGACAACTTAAGATCTGCTGTAAAGACTTAAGTATGGAAACGTACTGAAAGGATTTCCCGTTTTGTGAATCAAGCACAAATTTTATAGGTTCTACAATATTAAAATGTTTTTTGTAGTAAGTCTTTCGCTTCCAAGCAGTGGAAAGTGGGCTGTGACCACTAAAACAAGCCGCAACAGGATTTGACTTAGAAAGGGTTGATGCTAGTTCTTGCAGAACCGTTTCATCGACTTTACAGTTACTATTTTCTAAGTGCTGAGCTATTGTTTGATGGACAAGAGGGACAGTAGCAGTCCTTATTAAATAGTCAAACTCTTGCAAAAGTTCATCAACAGCCACTCTAGAAACAAGATAAATATGTTCTAGCTTCAGTAAGAGAGAGGCAACTTTGAGCTCAACATTATATGGCAAGTCATTTAAATCGTGAACATCGAAACTAGAGTCACCCAAATCCTCTGTACTTAAATCATCTGAAGGCTCAGTACCAACACTATCAATCTGGATACTGTTAGAATAATTACCTTCAACAGAAAGACTTAAACTTGACTCCTGTTTTTCAAGTAGTCCTGGCTTTAAGTCATTTACTGAACAATCCTTATGATTTCTGCTTCTGTGAGTTCGAAATGAACCATACATATTTATTTTGTATGAACACCCCTGAAAAACACAAACAACTGTTTCACTGTTTTTTAGATGCTGTGCTATATGTTGAAAATAGTCTTTTAAATTTGAAAGTTCATTGCAATTGCATAAGAGACATTTAAATGTGGTCAGTTCAGTTTGTGAGGATCACTGATGACATCTTGACAAGTGGCTCAAAAGTGCATTCCAGGTCTTGCAAGTACATGGACAGTTCAAATGGATGCACGGATTGGAATGGCGGCGCCCATAATGTCTGTGTTCAAGCTTGTAATGTTCAATTAAGGAGCTCAGATCTTCATGAAACAGAAGTACCACAGTCTTTGCATTTCCACATTCATCGGAAGACTAGGAAAGACAAAAAAAGGACCCGTTTACACATTTGCCTTGTAATATCATTTTTAAAAATGCAGAATGGTACATTTGCACCTAATATGTAGAAAGTTATGTTTGTTGTCAGTTACTTCTTCAACAGGAAAGAAAGAACTTTTAAATCGAGTAGATATACATTTAATTTTAATAGTTCATATTGTAAATTTGACTAGAGTTATAGTTATTAGTCTGATCACACCATACTGAACAGCTTCACATACTCTTCAATAATTCAAAAGCTGGAATAGGCAAATAGGTTTATACAGTTTGAGACACAAAGAAACAGTAATTTTCTTTATGGCCTAGTAACTACAATTCAGTCATGCAATGATTGTCTTTTAACTTTAATATGTTATATAATTTTTATGGATATATAAAACTACATTAAATGACTTAACATTGTATGTATTTGTTTATTGTTTGGTGAAATCTATTTACATTACATTGGGTGGGTAACTTCTTGATATTTGCTTTGACTCCAGGTTATTTGTGTTTGCAATTCTATAAATGTGATAATATTTACCACTACATTACAAATTCAACTTAAATTATTGAAATAAATTCAAGGTATTCTCTGAAGTTACGGGAAACACCAGCAAACCTGTAAACACAAAGGAAAAAGAGAGAAATAACTTTTTTGTGACAGTTGGCATTATCCATAATTGTCACTACAGACAAATGTATTAATTAGCCTTTAGACATACTGGAGGTATTGTACTATACTGCAAAATACTGACAGCTGAAAGAATGGAATATTAATTATGTTCCTCATTATCTAGTACTTAATAGAGGTGTACTGAGACATTATCTGCAGCTGTTTAATCAAACAAAATTCTGTCTCTGTATTTGTATCTGAATAGAAGACCAGAAGTGGGCAAGGTTTATATCCGTAACTACCTTAAATCAGGCAAATGTTGTATTTTGTTACCTAATATTCATTGGCAGTGAAATATGTGGCTTTAAAGTATCCAATTAATTTAACATAGGCATACAATAATTTATGGAACATATTTTCATATCCAGATAGTGTACTTTTCATCTTTCTCTCACTTTATTTTTTACTAAGTTTCTTGATTCATCTGACCACCCCCTACCCCATGGATAGAGACAGGAATACTGCCTTTTAAGCCCGAGGGTCCTCCAAATGGGGGACCTAGTACATAAAAACTTAGAGAGTTTTGTGTTAAAAGTAACTGGCAGAGAACCCACGAAGAACGAATATAATGATGTTATAGTTCTGCAGAAACCTCAGCGTCCTGGGAACAACATGAACTAGGTCACTTCTACATGAGACAAACACATCTCCCATCAGCCAAGCAAACAAATAACAAAATATCATAAATCATAACTCAATATGACTGGAAAAGACCGGAGAAAACAGCTGCTACTGTCCGTTAGCAACGTGCTACCTACAAACATGCAGCATGAAAAAGCATGTCCACTCGACACAGATTACGGCGATATATTCCATTTCTCTCTCCGGTAAACCATTGCAGAGCTGTTCAGCATCAAACACAGAAAAGTCACACAGCTTTATGGAATATTGTACTCACTTTTGGTCGAGTCTCAGCGAAAAAATGAAATATTTCCGTACTTCCTCGTTTCTGTGTTGCAGCTGCATCCGCTCTGTGAGAATCCATTGTTTACAGAAGTCTCCGACACTCCTCGCTTTGTTGGGAGGGATGGAAGTTTCAGCAAATTGGATTTCAGATCTGACATCAGATGGGACGTTTTGCATTCCCATTGGCTAATAGTGCTGTCAATCATCTAACTTTCAATTCCCTGCAATTCTATTGGCTCCTACGGTTCGAAGGAGGTCTCAATGGCGCAAATCGGAGAAAGGGGGGCTGAGATACAGCCCTAAACAGAGACACAGAGCTGGATCTGAAATTAACTCAGAGACTGGAAAGGGCCTAAAAAGGATCCTGGCCTTCAAATGAAGCCCAAACTGCTCTGTTTAGATGTATTGAACATCATTAGTGATGTATACACGTTAAATATATAGTTTGGTACATGATAAAGTTAAAATAACACAGATTTTGCAACATGTGTAAAAGTGTAAACATTGGAATCCTCGCCTGGCATCTCTGTACTAGATCCTCTCTATCTTATGAATGCTTCACTTGATCTAAGTAAAAGAACCTCAACATATAGATCTATGATCTGGGAATGCTAGAAGGCTTGGACCTACATGATTTCTAAAAGAAAATACCCTGAAATTGATTTTTTTTCAGGCGAAATTTAGAATTTTCAATTTGTGCTGTGTGTTATCTTGATATTCTCTTAACCAGTAACATATATATACTGTTATTTACATATATCAACACATCTCACAAGTGTTAGGGTTATTTCAATCCAAAAATTATTAAAATAGCCCTTACGGTTGCAACGCTACACTCACTTTCGTATGTGCTGTCTTTTTTCGAGCTGAGGCCTAAAAAAAGGCCTAGGGTTTAAAAGGTCGTTATTTTAATAATTATAACGATTTTTTTTTAATTGAGGAAATCACATATACAGCTAAAAACTACATGTTCTAAGCTTCATTTTGATGTGTAATTTGCGGTATTTTAAAGAAATTAAGTTGTCACACCAGGCTGCGAAAATACACAAGTTACCTACTTAACAGAAAAGCACATGGCTAATTATTATGCAGAATGATGGTGTGGACCTGGGCTGACATGGCGGAAGAACGGGAGAACGAGAGAACATAGCGATCGCTGTTCTATAATGTGTAGAATATGAAAGGACTAGCTGGTGGGTGAAATCAAAGTCATATGTTGTTCCTATGAGGCGGCAGTGTGGTTCATATGGTAAACAGACAGCTGTGGCTCTGTAACCATGTGGGCTGTGGATGCCAAGCAGCAGGCAAGTCAACTCTGATTTTTTTTTTGTTTCAAACAGTTTTACTAAATCTTTTTTTCGTTTTTACTCCAAAGATGTATGCATTTCGTCTCAACTTTTTCGCCACTCTTCGCCATATTATGTCCATTAAGTGTGTGTGTGTGTGTGTGTGTGTGTGTGTGTGTGTGTGTGTGTGTGTGTGTGTATGTGTGCGTGTGTGTGTGGTGCGGGAAGCCCGCCTTCACCGTCAAAAAAAACATGTCCCTAGTCCAGACCCAGAGCAGGACCGGCTTTCTCTGTTTATTCTACCACTAAAGAAAAGCGAGCGACAGCTAAATAACATTAGCAACAATATTAACTTTCAAAGGAGGAAACAAAAGCAGCTAGCATTAGCTAATGTTAGCTAGCGTTAGCTAGCTTTCGCTAACATGTGTGAAATATAAAGGCAGTCAACAGACTAGTTGTACATTCTGCCACTAACGGTAAATATACAAATATCCATTATTACCTTGTTTAAATGAGTTACCTTGAAGAGCAGACGGTTTTCACTTCAGAAGTTCAGCGAAGCTAGGTAATGGCCGACATCAGACCAGATGCGACGTCATATGGTCACGTGGTGGTCACGTGACCATACCAACCAACCAATTTCAATTTTATTGCATTTTTGACAGTCAAGAAGACTCACTAAAGGGTTAAGCACTGTTTTTCAGTGGTGATAGAAAAACATCCTTTAATGACAAAAGGAAAAAAAAACAAGGTTGTATATACTGTAAAGTTTGGTTCTGTAATGTTCAGAAATTTCTCAAACAGAGGGGAAGAAGGTCATAGAGGAGAAGAAGGCCACTGAGGAAAAGAAGCAGAAGCCCCCCCCCAAACAGCTTCTTTGTCCCCCCAAAGTTTCATACACCCCATTCCTTAGCCTATCGATCAGCTCCACGATTGGCTGAAGTCCAATGAGCTCCTCCTTGGATCCTGACCCATTGTCCTGGGCAGACACCTCTGTCAACTACCCTCTTCCCCCGCAGGTTCACACCTTCTGACATTCCTCAAACCCCCCTCACAGACACTCAATATACATTCAATGACCACACTCCTTGGTTTAACACTTCCTAAGTAAACACACCGTGACACATAATATCCAGCACTAGAAATGCTTTAAAACTTAAAATTTCTCACAGTTCAGCCAACATGATAAAGAGGACCAGACAGAAACGTTCTTCCAAGTCATAGACCACCAGTGGAGCAAAAGGTTTGTCAGCAGCATCTTTCATGAATGTATTCATATAATCGCAACCTTAGTGATAAACGTAGCGATATATTGCTCGTAAAATTGTGATTAATTGGTTGCCAACCAGATTCAGCAACATTAAAAGCTGTCATTAAATTCTAATTAGTTCTACATGAAAAAACAAAAGACCTGGTTGCTTTAATCATACATATTTATTAGACTCAACTTGGAGAAACAGTGAGATAAATAAACACACTGGAGAGATAATTGCCTGTAAAAAAAGAATTGCACCCACTGTTGAACACGGACTCACACAAACAATACTACATAATAATTAGGGGGAACATGTCGCTTCTGTGGTGATAAACAACTCTGAGATTATATATCTGATTAAAAATAAAATCTAATT
This sequence comes from Cebidichthys violaceus, assembly GCF_023349555.1. Lineage (NCBI taxonomy): Eukaryota > Metazoa > Chordata > Actinopteri > Perciformes > Stichaeidae > Cebidichthys > Cebidichthys violaceus. The sequence continues at coordinate 12,221,734 of NW_027176816.1, forward strand.
TAACTAACTTAAAGTGAGCCAGTTGGTGGCTGTGTGTGTCATGAAAAAGGCGAAGGTTTCTCTGGCCAAAACCTGCTAACCACATCAGAGCTGTCAGCAGCGTTTGTCAGGCCACTTTCAGAGGATTTACCAGCTGACAACCACAGAATGATGATTGCTTACTTATTGGATTGATGGTTACAGATTTAGGGGCTTCAGACAAAGTCTTTAGGGACAGAAAAATTGCTTTAAAGCAACTCTGAGATGATCTATTGACGGTTTATTACCCTCAGAATGCTGACAGTAATAGAAGGTCTGTACAGGCCTAAATCAAAAGGGCCTAACATGGTTGACCTCTTGGGACTTGCATGTTTCCTGAAAAGATGGATTGGGGTTATGTAAACCAAGCCTTATGCTGGTTAGGTGAGGCAAAGGTTTTTTAAAGCCAGCTTTACTCGTAGGAGGAGCCTCCCTCTACAACCATCTATCTGTTCATGTGTGATCTCTGCAGTGACACTTAGCATGGCTAGCTCCATAAAATTATATTTTTTGTGATCAATGTACATTCTGTACTTAGAAAAGTGTATAGCACATAGTTGCTGTCTGAAAATACCTTAATATGCCCAATGAGTGATGGAATATTGCAAGAATTATCATAGAAACCAAACTCACACAAACCACAAAACCCGATAGTGATCCAGATTCAGATCCCAGCTATTAGTGTTGCATTCAGATAGGTGTTGGAGAAAAATAACTTTTAGAATGATCAGTTCTTATTGTTTAACATACAAGGCTCCGTGAAGTCTGTGAGTACTGTGTGAAATCTCTTCACACTTGTTATCCTCAGATGTTCCTTGTTTAGCAGTCACTGTGACCTTCTGTAAGGGACGATTGTATATCTTACTAAACGTCAAGATGACGTTTACTTGTGCGGAAGGGGCGAGTTCAAGACATGCTACGTAGCTTTATGCAAATGATTCTGTGCAAACGCACTTGTGTGTTATCCGAAGTATAAATATCAGAGACTCAGAGACAGACCTCTGAGCAGCCTTGATACATGACTTGTATGTGTTTCAACTCTGTCTCCTTCTTGCAGGAATAAATGTCCTGTGATTATTACTTTTACATCGGCTTCGAGTGAATTTCCCTAACAATAGGCCATCTTTTTCTTCAGAGCATCATTTTATACATGCAAGTATAATGTAAAGAAATGACTTATTGAGAAGCACAATGTCAACATTTATTTATTTTTACCCATCTTTAACTGAACTGTACTCATACTGTACTTATAATTGGATTTTGTCCACTTATGTTGTTTAACTGTATCGTATTTGCTTTTTATCAGAATGTAGTATGTTCCTAACTATTGTACATATTGTATTATTATAGAATGCCTAACGACATAAGGCAAAGGGACTGCTGATGTAAACTAGCCTTTTAGCTAACTTGGGTATATTTACCTCTGAATGTTGATTAATGCACGTTGTTTCTTTTCTTTTCAAATCAAATAAATAAATAAAACTTCATGTACGTAAGTTACAAAAATATATTTACTTACGTAACAAACATACTTATTTAAACCCAAACCAAAATCTTTTCCTTTCTTAGTCTTTAAGATTGCATTATCCCACTCAGGAAAAGTGCTTTCAGTCAGTCTGCATTTTCTGTACAAGCGGCACTAGAATGGAACTCCATCCCTGTGACCATTAGATAACTACAAACATAAAGTTAATTTAAAACTCAATTAAAGAAATGGTTAGTTATTACCCAGCTCTGTCAGCAGTAACTGCACCTTACTGTCCTCAATCTGTCTGTGTTGAACTTTTCCTCGATCTGTCTGTTGTGGCACCAACCCTGTCTGTCTTGAAATTGCCGGTCGACCCTCATCTACCTGCATGCATGTCTTTTATTGTTGTTTAGCTGTGTATTTAAATATTTCACATACTCTACTTTGTGTGTGTGTTGAATTTGAGAGCCTCTATGTTGCATGTCTTGTTAGTACTTAACAATGTAGAGTCTCCTGAATGATGATACTACTTACATTAATATTCTCACTTCTTTCATTGTTTGTGCACGCATTGTCAAGGGTCAATATTGCATAACCTTGTAAATGTAATCCTATATTCTGATTTTAGGTTTCATTTGTAACATCTGCCTTGGGACTACTGATGAAAAATAGCCTCCTGGCTAACTCTGGTGCATTTACAGAAAAGTTGTTAATCGCATGATTTTCTTGTTGCGCAAAATTTAATAATGAATTCAAAAGTAGTGTATTGTGCACTTTTATTTTAAAAGTACTGCTATACAAACAAAAGTGCAATAACATTTGGTTTGCAAACACTTTAAACAAATTAGGTGCTTTGTAACAGCAGTATTCCCTTTACACAGTAGCAGTTATATGTCTTGCACTATCTGTGCTAAGTGTGATGACTTTATTTGAAACATTCCACTGCTGTGCAACATGAATAAAATGTTCCGCGCACGTTTCAGCAAAATGTCTGTCTTCTGTTTTCATGACAGTCAGAGCATGTGAATGCAGCTCCCACTGTTCATCAATATAATGCACTGTAACTCCAAGGTGATTATGGTTACCCAGCGATGTCCAGTAGTCTCCAGTGAGAGCAACAGCTGGTGCACATTGTAACGCCATCGCTTTTGTAGTCCTCTCCTTTTCATACAACTCGTGTATTCTTCTTGTGATGGTGCGTCTTAAGGGAGGCTCATACATGCCGTCAAACACACCAAACGTGACGTGAACGCACCTTGAGAACGTTCCTCAGACGACATCTTCCACAATATTAATTGGCCTGCAGTTTGTAGCTATCCACTTCGCTATGGCATTTGTTAGCTTGTCTTGCTTTTGTTTATCTATACTTCTCCCACACGCTGCATCCAACGTAGTCTGCCGAAGCCTCCCTCCACTGTTTATTTTTTTAATTTATTTATTCTTATTTTATACACTATATTCATCCCAGAAGTGGAAATCTTTCTCTGCATTTGACCCACCCTTGTATAGGGAGCAGTGGGCTTCCCATGACAGGCGCCCGGGGAGCAGTTAGGGGTTCAGTGTCTTGCTCAGGGACACTTCGACACATACCAGCCAAGGATTGAACCGCCGACCTTGCGGTGACCCTCTTAAAGACCCTCTTAAGCCAGTGAGCCACGGTTGCTGGCATCAATGGTGTGTATTGCATTAAAAAATGCATTCATGCGCGATAAAATTATTTTTGGTGTTATCTTGCCCAGCCTTAATATATATATATATATATATATATATATATATATATATATATATATATATATATATATATTTATTTTTTTTTAAAACATCTTGCAGCAACCAAGTAGTTTTGTTGCCGAGGCGAACTGATTGCTTGTGTTGCTGGACATTCAAAAAATTATTTTTGTGTATGATATCAAACAAACTGTTATATGAGAACACATTGAATATCTTTGAAAAAAATGCAACACTTGAAGCAGTATATGTATATTGTCATGTGCAAGGCAGGACTTTGTGAACCGGGTTTGATCCTCTACAACACGTTTGCTCATATATTTCTCAATCCTAGAGACAAAAAGATGTGACTATACTGTAATATCCCTATATTCAGGCTTAAAGTTAATTTCAATTTGGTCACCCAGTCTTACTTGTGAAAACATAGCTAGTGGTGTTTGAAAAATATTTAAATTGTGACTGCAACTACTCACTGAGTTGATGATTTCACGTAAATGATGCAACTAAAAGGCTTCGTCATATCCAGCTAAAAAAAAACAAATGATAAAGAGTGTGATTATCCCAGTATGCAAATGCTTTTTCTCATTAGACATGTTGAAATGAAAATGTCACACTCCATGCTAAACAAGAGGCTTGCAATCCTATCGGTTGCTGAAGAGTTCAATAAATGTAACGGGTCAATAAACTTCATAGACTTCATAGATTGCATAGTGAACCTTTTACAGGCACAGTGGCATTCAGCAGCGTGAAACCAAAGCAACAAAGTAACTTTTATCATTATGGCCTCTTTTTAGATGTGTTATTGAGCGTTTCACAAGCCATGCAATCATCTGTTAATGGCACGCCTATGTGGAAAGCACATTGTGGAGGCCTTATGGGATTGTGCTGATTGTCCAGGCCTTGGTCCCCTGTTACATCTACAGGTTATTGACTACAGCCACAGACAATTTACGATCAATACGTGAGAGCACTACAGCCATTGCAATTTCATTGATCCTTCATCGCGTTCTACAAAAGGTTACAGAAAAGGAGCCTGAGGCAACTGGTGAGGCTGCGCCATACAGGCAATCCCAATGAGTGGGAGAGGGTCTTTTGTGAATGGTCGGCGCTATTTGTCATTTTCACTTTTCTGAAAGTGTCTTTAGCAGAACAATTCAAACAATTGCAATGCAGATTTGCACACTATTCTGCCAGAGCGTATCGTTTTTTTGAAGGTGTTATCACGTGAAGTGCAGATAAAGTAATAAAGTATGCTGAAATATTGTATTATTCTGTAGATTCTCCTGACATGTCAATGTTTAAAGGTCTTCCAATCAATTTCATGCTAGTTTCTATTTTGAATCTTTTATAGAGGTAACCATATGGAATAAATCACCAACAATGTCCAATTCCGAGGTCAAGTATGACACATTGCCTCGCTGTTCCTTGTCCATGTCAGAGCGAGCATTGTGTTCCTCAACAGCATAATGAGTGTGTTTCCCATTGTACGCGTGTGGCTGTAAACCTGCCTGTGATGTGAACCGTGGTGCTTGTCACTGGGCATCAGAAAATGGTCCACTCATCGGAAACAAAGAAGACACAGATGCTGTATATACACGGTACATGCCCTCCTCTGCCTGATGCATATTCAGTACATGCAGATTGTGAAGGAGCTCTAATGTAGTCTGGCACATTAGCCCGGCGATAAGAGGAACATGTACATACAGCTCTGTCACGGCATAAAAGCATTTTGCTGTAGCTGAGAGGCAAAATGTGTATTTATATCAGCATGCTGCAATTTGGTGACCACCACTGCTGACAGCATTTTGATTGCCACATCTATAGGTCATTCAAGAATTATGAACTCAGAAACGAGTTCTAGAGTGCTTCTGGAGGATGTAGGAGTACTTTGGGGCATTTCAGTCCAGGCATGTTTCTGACAGACTACATCATTGTTTCTGCAATTCTTTTGGATGGGCCGAATCTTTATCTCTTTTTTTTGACACACATGCCCATTAGGCGATAAACAGAAAACCTTTATAAGTAAATTACATAACAATATCTGCTTTATAACTTGTGGCCTTTGTACCGGATTGCCAGCCGAAGTCCAAATGATAATGTTATTTCTCTATTTTGTCTGTGCATGTCAAACTGGTTTAAATGAGGCAGGACTTTGTTGGAAGAAAGTTACATCAGGTATTTCCATGCACCAATCACAATCAAGGGTAAGTTAATATCAGCTTCTTCTTGACTCACTTCAAACAAAACAACTCTCCCACTATGTCAGCCTCTTCAAAACACAAAAAAATAAGATGAGTTTTGCTGTTTATCGGCTAAATGTCTTAAATTGTCCTTAATTAATTATTTCCTTTGGTCATCATCTAAATCTGCATCCCTCAATGAATTTGTCAAACTGTTAATCAAATCTGTTAGATCTCTTCAGCAGGTGAACTAACAGTTGTTTAATGCACAGCCTGATTTTATATATACCCTTTTTGCTGGAGGAAAAACAAAGAAGGAAAGTCTGGAGGCAAACACAGAATCACCTCAGAGTAGTAGGCTGAAGTTACACGTTGAAAATGTCTTCTCTTGCTATGTTGTTGGTTTCCAGAATCAAAAAAGTATGGCTCCAACTTGAAATTTTTTATCACATATCTTTGAAATGACAAACTGATTTTAGTCTCCAGTGAACTACAATGTCTGTTTCAGAGATGGAGAGAAAATGTTGTTAATAGTTAAGCTTTGCCAATTTGCATCCCGTTGGGTGTTAATTTTCTCACGTAACGCTCATGGTCACAGAAGATGATATTTTTTTCAGCTGTTGTTAAATAAAAGCCAACACAATTTGCCAGGGTTCCCCCCACAAAAATATGACATTATATAAAAAAGGTGTCTATTGTACTGATTATTATTGTTCCAATCAATTTTAGTAATGCTGAAAAAAACCCACACTTTCAACATGTTCTTTTGAGCCGTTCACAACTTTTGTATGTTTTGTTCTTGAAGCAGTATTCTGAAGCCTTTATTTCCAAGAAAGAGTTTCTGTAACTCAAAGTAATCCCTCATTGCAGGTTTCTTTTCATTTTTTGTAACACCAACGGAAAGTCAGCTGACACTCAATATCCACCTTAAGAACCTAAAAGGGCGACATGTAGGGAAACAGCAAATTGACGTCCTTTATGGATCTTCAGAATCTCACAGATTAGTGGTGCCATTGAATCATGCAGAGCCAAGGAGAAGGCAAATCCAGTGCTAATCCACAGCAGATGGGGGGCAGGATGAGCTGCGTCTGCTCGGCCCGTTGTGGACTCAGGTGCTTGAGGCCTGGGCAGCTGTTCCAGGGCCAGCTCCACATTCAGCAGCGCTGCACGGCCAGTGCTCTACAGCTGAGCCGAGGCCTGTTGTCTGTGCTATATTTGATACCTCAGTGAGTAATTAATAAGGCTCTATTAATAACAATGGGAGCTGTAAAACATCCCTTTTCTTCAATGCTCCCTGCTGCAGCTTTTGGCACAGCCCTGCTCACTGCTGTTATTAAGCCAGTAGTTGTCACAAAGCCGCTGGGATGAAGACTCAGTTTCTATTTCGTGGACTGTGTTAATTCAACCTCATTATAAGAAGTGATGCAGAAGTAAATTACAAGGTGGTTAAAGTTTAAACTATATCCAGTTATCACCAGAGGACAACAAGGTACCATTCCAAATAATGCCCATACAGTATACATATGCTTAGGTGCATACAAGTCACATTAAATTAAATTAAGTGTGATTACCCGCAGCTAAATTCCAATGCCTTGCACATGCAGAATACAGACATGAAGACCATGATCTAATAATAATATTAATTATAATTACAAATGTTCGGAGACAGCGCTCATACCAAGCACCAAGTAATTTATTTGAAGAAAGGAACAGAGACTTGTTGTAATGTAACTGTGTGGAATTCATAAGCTGTTGCTGACAATGCTTAATGATTAGAAAAACTGAGACAGATGCATCTAAATCCAAATAAATATTGATTTGTCATTGGAATCATAATTCTTCATACATTATTTGTTGAATTACTAATTGTTAACAAACAGCTGTTCTATCACAATTTGCAATGATTTATCCAACAGATTAATTCCGGAGACATCTTTGTGCACATCTAAACGTAGTTGGAAAACGAGTCGGTGTACTTTATTTTTCAGTCTTGACTTGAGTTTTTACCTTCAATCCAGTGTAAATGGATGTTGTGAAGGGTGCATTTTATCTCAGTATGCTTCAAAAAGATGCTTGTAGTACTCCCACTCAGGGTTCATCTATGCATGTATATCCCTTTGATAATCGCCTGAGGGGTGAATAAAGTTTGACTTCTGGAAAGAATTTCTTTGTCCGATTTGGTCAGGTAAGGCATGAACATGTTGAGATTCTAGACACGGTAGATTCCTTTTTAATAAAATAATTCAGGACATCTTGTTAGTCCAGCAGCAGAAAATACAGCATTACTGTAAATACAGCATTGGGTTTCCTCAGGCCAGGTAAACACAAGGACATTAGACGTTAAAGTAAAGGTTTTGGATTCCCCGTGGGAGGCTACATTCTTTGAGGTTGCTGTATCATCTCTTGCATGCTTCCCACAGATCTCCCAATGTTCCCTCAGCTTTATAAAAGTGGTAAATGTCAACTCTTAGGTCCAGGTGACTTGCTGCACTTGACCTTTAGTGACCCATTGAGGATTCTTTGAGATGGAGAAAGTCATCCAAGTTTTGGTTTTTAACTGAGTCTGCTTGACTAGAGTCCTGAGTTTTTCCGGCTTTATTTTGACAAGACCGGGCGTGTTATGATTCATAATCCAACATTCCCTAAGGGCTAAATAATGCTGACCAAAAACCACAAAGGCAGAGATCATACAATGTAAAACCGGCAGGAGGGTTCTGATGAAAATGGATTTAAAAAGTACACCCACTAAAAATAGATCCTAGTCTGGTAGATGGATTGCAGCCTGTCATGACAGTGACTTATTCTGATATGTCTTCATTTATTTGGAGTAGAGAGCTATCATGGAATTCAAATGCCATTGACAGTTGCCAAGTTCTGGTACAACATTTTATGAATGTGAATAGCAGGAAATGATTGTGGGCTGAGAAAGCTATTGAGTGGTGATGCTGCAGTGACAGAAATTTCTGCCCAAGCAATGAGTGGCTGCCGACTATACTGGCATCGTGAAGCCAAATCAGTAAGCCGGCCTCGAGCTACACAGCACTGTTGTTGCCATGGTGAGCAGATTATTTCTGTATTAAAAAAACCTCCACTCTCCTGACATTGTGCCCACCTTGGTGGCTGGCCATGGACAGTTGTTTTAGCTGGTAACCTTTAAGTGCATCACTTCTCCTTTCCTGTGGGTATTCTGAAAAGCCAGAGAAATAATTCTTTCAGCTTCTGAAAGACAGTCCATACCACAAACAATGAGGCGACACATAAACACTTAAGCTGTGATGGTTATTAATGTGAATTCTGTGGCAACGGTATCAGGTGTGTTTTCTTGTAACGTACAGTACCCACGTTATGAATGCCTCATGTTACCTCACATGAATAATGGGTGTACCTTCTGGTTGTTCTATTCACTGAACAGGCACCTCTGAGACTTAGCGGTATGTGACAGGCGTCTTCCCTGTTCTTCGAGAAAATGCCCTTCAGCCTTCCCTGTCCTGCTATGTTACAGCCATGTATAGACAAGGCCACTTTAGCCTCTTCTGTCAAGCGAATTAGGTTTAAGTTGCTAATATTAGCGAATATATTTACCATCCCGTGTTTGTTTACCACTGAGGAAGCCATTTCTTTGTCATTCTGAATGAATTTGCAATCTGAATTTACAGTACAACTAGACATTTAAGCTGGCTGTTTCTTTACCCAGATAAACATAAAACGCATCTTGAATAACCAAACTTAGAATGGACTGCTGCTAATAAGCAATAAATGGAAGAAATGAAAAGGAAAAACTATTTAAATTGGTGATAAACATTAGATAAATACCAAAAAGACTACAAACTGATCAAATTTTGCAAACAGGTGAAACACTAACCTACAATTCTACAAGGCCCTGAAACTGATTGTATATCTCCACCTAGACATCAAAACCTGAGACAGAATAGTTTTAAAAGCATAAGGTCATCTTAAAACACAAGGTTCAGTTCATCTAAGTTCAGATTTCAAGTCATCAAACATCACTGAAAATGTGGTAAATATTTATTTACTTCAGATGCTGACCTGAAGCCAGTGAAAAATGCACCTGTGCTGTCATCCAGTACTGAGGAACAGAGTAGTGAAAACCCATTAATGCAATTTTGACATTATATAGGCCGATTACAGAAAAATACCATCAATGTTGTGCTGTGGAACGAACTTAGCGCACAGTGAAATATACGTCTTGATAGTCATATTGACTACATACCATCAACACCTTTCACTACAGTTACAGTGTCTATATTCGTAGAATATATCACAGATGTTGATTACAAGGTACTTAACATGAACTACATATAAAACAAAACAAAAATCAGCAGTTAGAGATGATACACTTTTTATTTAGAATAAGTGCACTCACAGAGTGCATATATATTTAAGCAAGAGGCAATGCAGACAATAACAGTGATAAATAAATGGTCATTGAAGCAATTTAATTTGTTGTCATTATTAAATTGTTGTATTTTATTCAATGGAAAAAAAAAACAACACAATATTTGCATTATATATTGGCATCGGCCATTAAAAAACCCATATCGGTGGACCACTATTATGTATACAAAGTTGATTTGTTCTGCATCCTGGTTCTGACATCATCACTCATGGCCAGGACACACCAGGCTCAGTACGGCCAGGATTGGGGAGTGAAGAAAGTGACAATTACGTGTTGGAGCTGTTTCTTGATGACCAACAGTTTATCTACCCACCTTTTACCCCACTTAAGTGGCAGTTATATAAGGATAATAACTGCTGAGCTGTTGATGATTGTGATAGATGCCTCCACTATCAATTACGATCGTAGAACATTACATAAAATGTTGATATTCCTGACGTAATGGCTGACAGAAGATAGCTTTAGTTTCAGCACACCTATTTAGTACCTACAGTAGACAGTACAGTATCTAGTAGACTAGATTTAAAAACACTCTCTGATAAGAAAATTGTGACTTCATTTGTCCAGGTGAAGGCCTTCTTTGAAAAGTCCATGAACTCAATCTAAAAATCAATGCACCACCAATTATCAGAGGTTACCGGTGTTGTTGCTTAGGAATAGCAATACATTTGTATAACAAGTGAGTAGCTGCCAAGCTTATTTCTGGTCTGTCTTTTTCTTTGTTATGTTGTGCACATAGAGATGGGCAGTATTTATATTACTTGTATTTGATATACGTATTTCAATTACTTTTGAGTATTTTGTAATTTGTATTTGATAGGGCCGATAAAAAATCTAACGTAATATGTAACAAAATACTTTAGAGTGGAGTAATTCTGTATTTAAAATACTCAAAATACTTTCTCCACGAATCAAAAAACAGTTCACGAGTTCAGTCTTCAGATCTTCAAGTTCAACGGATTGTCTGTCAAGGTAAATATTTTATCTGAGTGTGACAGATGTCAACTAGCTTGATGTATAATTTATGTCTGGGTCTGGCTACATAGACTATTGTATATACATGGTGATGGTTATAATATCAAGCTAGCGATCGATGCTAACATGCTAATGACGCTAGCATGCTGTCTAGGCTAGTGCATAGCCAGTGTTTAGCAGATTAATTTATCAGTCAAGTAGCTAGCTATAGGAAGAGGGAGATTGGGAGCTTGTATGTTCATGATAACCTTATCAAGAGACGTCTGACCATCTAATCTTGCACTGTATTACAAGTTATGCTGTATCTTCTCAATGTGAATGTCATAATGCCACATCAATTACTGTCAGATAATATAGTTCACAGTTAGCCAGGCTATGACAGTAGATGTCCATTTGTTAAAAAAACATTAAATATCCAATTTATTTTATTTAAAAGGCATATTATGAAAGTATTCTTAGTTTTATTATTTCATACATTCTACAGTTGGCCAGGTGGACAACATGTCTCAGTACAGTAATTTATTTAGGCTCTTTACCTACAACTGGTTTTAATTCTATATTTTGCTTTTATAGTATACATAGGCCTAATGTGTGATGCTATTCATATGTGATGAATATTTTCTTGTTGATACAAAGCCAAAGTTTCTGGGCTGTTAAGTCCCATCAATAAAAATATATATATACACATTATCAAGCAAGTTGTTGTCTTTTAATAGCTTTGCTTAGTTACACTGACATTCTGTGACTGTTCTTCCTTTTTGTGGGGTTCACCAGAGCTTTGTGTACATTATATAGCCCAAACCTGAATGCTCTGCTATACCAAATTGTGAGAAAATGGAAAATCCAGAAAAAAGTTTTTCCTATATTTTAAATACAAAATACATGTATTGTATTTTGTTACATTTTCGGGCACCAGTATTTTTTATTTTATTTTAATACATTTATTTGAGGGGTATTTTGTATTAAAATACATTTTGATGTATTTTTGCCCATCTCTGTGCACACAAACTGAGCAAATTCAGCCTGTATAATGCATCTTTTTCCTGCATGGATACAAGTCTCTGAGGTCCAATATCTTAATGTAATATTCAATATTTTAAGTTTGAAAATTGTGGCAAACCAGGGGGAAAAGCCGATCAGACTCAACGCAGGATCCCCAAGCTCAGGTTGGGGGAGGTGATAGAGGGAGTATTCTATCCAGTGCAGGTGCTGCAGCCATTAGGCACGTGGCATTGGTCACACCTGCAGCCCATCAACTAATTACAGTGAGCATATATTCACAGAGCTGTGAAGCAGCACCGGCAGACAGACTGGGCAGAAGAATACGAGGATCTTTGGCTCCTCTGGAGAGGAGCTACATCGGATGGGAGGTAATTCAGTGGACTCACCTTTCTCCTCTGCTCTGCCCAAACAGGACGGAGGAATCGTCTCAGACTGAAGGTCGACTAAAGGCCAAAGACCCCGACCGGGAGGAATCTTTAGTTGAAGTTTGACCCTACCCTAACCTGGTTATTAATGGACACTTTTTGTTAAATGGTTACTGTCTCTGAGCCTCCTGTTTTATCTCTGAATCTTGCCTCCACGTCCCCCGGGTTGCCACATTTGGTGGAAAATGTGGGCGCGGTGATCCGTTGCTAAAGATTCAGAATAAAATAGGTACTCAGAGAGAGAGAGAGAGAGAGAGAGAGAGAGAGAGAGAGAGAGAGAGAGAGAGAGAGAGAGAGAGAGAGAGAGAGAGAGAGAGAGAGAGAGAGAGAGAGAGAGAGAGAGAGAGAGAGAGAGAGAGAGAGAGAGAGAGAGACGCGCAGTGCTATGGAGAGCGCACTAGCCCACCTCATACAAACCCAAACCCAGCAGGCCCAGAGCCTTAGAGCATTACAGGACACAATGACTACTCTGGGCCAGCATCTGATAAAACCAGAGAGGCCTACGGAACCCAGTAAAGTGCTCACCAAACAGACTAGTGAAGATGACATTGAGGCCTACCTAGAGGTTTTTAAGAGAACTGCAGAGAGGGAGCGGTGGCCTAAAGCAGAGTGGGCAGGTATACTAGCCGCTTTTTTAACAGGCGAAGCGCAAAAAGCCTGTCGGGACCTCTCCCCCACAGAAGTGAATAATTATGAGGCATTAAAAGCAGCCATTTTAGCCCATTATGGTCACAACCTCCAGACAAAGGCCCAACAGTTCCACTCCTGGACCTATGACGCTACTGCCCCAGTGAGACTGCAGGTTGCAACCCTTATGCACCTGACTCGCAGTTGGTTAACCACGGGGGATGGGACCCCCAGTCCTGGACAGAGTTGTAATGGACCGTTGTGTTAGAGCACTACCAGGGGATGCCAAACGACACGCCTCCCAAAGCAGCCCAGAGACAGTGGATGACCTAGTGGCGCTATTGGAAAACCACCAGGTCACAGTGGAGCTGATGCAGAGCAGTCGGTAAGGGCCCTTACGACCTAGCGGCTCTGATCCCAGGGGAGATAATCCAAGGCTGAGGAAGGGTGGCCTGGAGATACCGCCCCACTACCAGATCCCCCAGGTGGGTCAGCCCAGGCCACCCCTCCAGCGTCGACCCCTTGTGAATCAGGACCGCCGGAAGTGCTTCACCTGTGGCCAAGAGGGCCACTTGGCCTGGAATTGTCCGATGAACGATGTCCTGATGCCTACGGCGGACTCATCAGAGGCACAACAGAAGGTCGGCAGCTACCTTACTACTTGCTGGGCCCATGAGGGTACAAGGGCCCCAAAGCTTCCTGTCAAAATAGGGGCCCAGGATGTAGAGGCCCTACTGGACTCTGGGAGTGCTGTCACACTCCTACGGCCAGGACTGACAACAGGGCCCAGAGGGCCCCCTATCCCAGTCACCTGTGTCCATGGGGAATGGCGGAATTATCCCACCACCCACATTAAGGTTCAGACCACAAGGGGCACTTTTGAAGTCATGGCGGGTGTTCTGCCCCCACATTTCTGTGTTGTAGAATGTTATTGCATTTTCATGCACATATTTATCCCTCCTCTCTTGCCGTAGTTAGTGCCGTCTTTGCTTTTGGATTCTACTGAGAGGACATGCTACACTAACGTTTCACTTCTGTTTGGTAGCCTTTAAAGAGCTTAGTCTGTAAGTATTTCTTTATGTAGCATGACAAAATGTACTAATATATATTCTATGACATTCTATTTGCTCTTTTAGTATAGCAGTTGTGTTGTATTAATAAATGCTAATCGTGGTTAGCATTTCTCCATTAGCGGTAATGTTAATATTAGCTTAGAAACTAGCTAGTCGGACATATTACGTGATGGCTATATGCTGGATTGTTGTTTTGTATTCATGTATGTGTATATGGACATTTTGTAAGGCCATATTTAGGGCCCGAGCACCGACAACGTCGGGCCGCGAGGTCCCTATTGAAACTGTAGGTATTATTATTATTAGGGCCCGAGCACCGACAACGTCGGGCCGCGAGGTCCCTATTGAAACTGTAGGAATTATTATTATTAGGGCCCGAGCACCGACAACGTCGGGCCGCGAGGTCCCTATTGAAACTGTAAGAGTTATTATTAGGGCCTGAGCACCGACGTAGTCGGAGCGGAGGACCTATTGTTATTCTAATGTTTTTTATTATTAGGGCCCGAGCACCGACGAAGTCGGGCGAAGGCCCTATTGTAATTCAAAGAATTATTATTATTATTATTATTATTATTATTATTATTATTTCTCCTCTAAAATCGCATTTTTCAGGGCTTTATCATACTCAAAAACTCCTCAAATTTGGCAGGCGGATCAGGACTGCCCCCTACAGTTTCACAGGCCACGGCCTTCACCCAACATGTCTGATTAACATGAACTTTGACACACATATTCAGCTCCATCTGCTCTACAATCATTACACTCAAATTTTTTAACTCCGCCCATTCAGATTTCCACCATTTTCATTTTTGTGAAAAACACATTTTTGCAAACTGCTCCTAAACGCTGTGTCAGATTGCTACCAAATTTGCTGTGGATCATTATTCATTCAATTTCATCAAAACCCCCCCCAAAGTTTTTTGATAACTTATTGCGTTATCAAGTTATGGGCCAATGAACTTATCAGGGGCGTGGCTCTGTACATCAATCAACCTCACTTTAAAACCATTGTGCCTATCATCACAAAATTTTAGGCAAATGTCCACATAGCAATCTGTAACGTACCCTCACATTTTCATTTCCTTCAGCCACTAGGGGACGCTACAGTAGTTAGCTCTTTTTGGCCATTTTTCCCGTTTTCAGGCTTTGCATTTTCACAAACTCCTCCTACAGTATTTATGCGATCGGCTTCAAATTTGGTCAGCACGATCTTAAGACTTTTATAATGAAAAGTTATCAAAATCATGAGTTTTCATGCAACAACCTTGGCGTGGCGTGGCATCCATTTTGGTCAATTTTTCATGAAAATTGAAGTTGTTGTAACTCCAAGGTACATTGTCAAATCTGCCAAAAATTTCTTATGCAGGATGCTAGTCCAGGCCTAAAAACATTCCCATGCCTCAATTTTCACATAATCATAGCGCCACCTACTGGCAAAGGGAAATGACAAGTTTTACACTTTGATGTACTCCGCCTAGCCATTTCACCAGATCAACCTCACATTCTAGAAAGAAAGCCTTTAGACATTGATGATAGTTCATCATGAATATTGTGAGGTTTCGTATAACTCTGTTGCCGTGGCAACGCTTTGTTCGCCATGAAAAAGCAAGCTGATTTTTCTGTGATTTGGGATACTCAAAAACTCATGAAACTTTGTACATATGTCGTAGGTGATGAAATTAAAGATCTCATGTGGATTTTTGGCTTGGTCGTTATAAATTGTCTCGATAGTGCCCCCTGCAGATTTTCAACAAAGCAGCCCCAGCGCCTCGTTTAACCTACATGTATGAAATTTGGTTGGCACATGTATCCTAGGGAGACTTAAAAAAAAGTCTTTTGGGACCATGCTCTAAAATCAACCAAAAGTCGTCCATTTTGATTTTTATGTGAACTTTCCCTCGATTTCTAGTTGCTATACTTTAACGAACTCCTCCTAGGGACTTTGTCAGAGCCACTTCACATTTGGACAGTACAATCCAAAGACCTTTGTGATTAAAAGTTATCAAAAGCTTTATGTTTGATGGAATGGCGTAGCTGTGGCGTGGCGTTCATTTTATGCGACTCCCATTAAACTACGTTTTCAGGCTTTGTATTTTGACAAACTCCTCCTACAGAGTTTATGCGATCAACATCAAATTTGGTCAGGACAATTTAAAGACCTTTGTGATGAAAATGTATCAAAATGGTGAGTTTTCATTGAACGACCTTGACATGGCGTGCGCCCACTTCGCTCACATTTTGTGCCATTCGCTATGAAAGAGGGAGTTGTTGTAACTCAGAGGTACATTGTCCAATCTGCCCAAAATTTGTTATGCATAATGCTATTTCAGGCTTGAGCACATTTCCATGCCAAAATGTTCTCAAAGTCATAGCGCCACCTACTGGCAAAAGGAAATGACACGTTTTATACTTTGATGTACTCCTCCTAGCCAGTTGATCTGATGGACCTCACATTTTCTGAGGAAAGCCTTGAGACATTGATGATACTTCATCATGAATTTTGTGAGTTTTCGTTAAAATATGTTGCCATGGCAACGCATTATTCACCGTGAAATGGAAGCTCAGTTTTCTGTGGCTTAGGATGAACAAATAGTCATGGAACTTTGCACATGTGTCAAAGGTGATAAACATAAATAACTAATATGGGGTTTTGCCTTTTCTTTTAGAAATTGCCTTGACAGCGCCCCCTACCAATATTCAAAAGAGCAGCCCCAGCGGTACATTTCACCTAGATGTATGAAATTTAGTAGACACATGTAACACATTGAGACTTAAAAAAAAGTCTCTTGAGACTATGCTCTAAATTATACTGGAAGTCTGATTGATTTTTGTTTGAATTTTCCATTCATTTTTGACCATTTCTAGGCGCTATACTCCTAGGGAATTTTGCGGATCCAATTCAAATTTGGTCAGTACTATCTAAAGACCTTTGTGATTAAAAGTTATCAAATTCTTTACGTTTGATTGAATGGTGTCGCCGTGGCGTGGCGGCCATTTTACGTGACTCCCCATGAAACAGCAAGCTGATGTATCTCCACTGGACTTGTTCAAATCTGTCCCAAACTTGCCATGCTTGATACCAGTTATGGCCTGAGGATGTCTACAAGCCAATTTTCCATATAAGTCAAAGCGCCACCTCATGGCGAAAGGAAATCTGCGTTATTTGACAAACAATATCCGATTCACATGTAATTTACATGATGTTGTCTACACTTGATATAGACCCTAAAAGAGCACTTGTTGTAGAGCAACATAATGCATGTTTGCATGTGTTCTCTAGCGCCACATAGTGGATTCAGGAACTAGTAGAATATTGGTGCAGCACTTGTTAAAAATTAATTCAGACATCAGGATATAAATAGTTTTCTAAAACCAAGTTAAAACTGTACAAGTATGGGTAAAAATAGATATGGGTGGATAAAATGTATTTCAATAAGAAACTCATAAGCTTTACAGTTCAAAAGTTGCAGTTCATGCAAATGAGCATAGTTTGTTTGATAAGTACATGATTCAGAACGTGTGTTCTCCCTAACAGCCTAACTTGTGTAGCAGTATGATATGTCAATCTTTGTTTTGACTTTGTTTAATCGGCTTGTCCTGAAACTAACAGCCAATCCAAGCCCATTCTCATGTAGAGGGGTGGGGCTTAGTCGTATGCGGCCAGGTTCGGTGTGTTGGAGAAATGGAGAAGCGAATTATCACCATCAAGTGAATAGTGACTATTGTGAGAGTGCAATAATGTTCATAACTTAATGGCTGACGACCAGTTATCCTATGGTTTGGACTGTTGTGATGTACAAGAGGTAAATACGAGTTTGTGAATTGTTTTCTATACTGTGACTAAATGTTATAGTGTAAAACAAGTTGTGTTACTAATCGCGATTAGCCGTTAGCATTAGCATAATAACCGTTAGCTTTGCTTTCATACTGTTAGCTGTGCTTTTATACTGTCAGCTGTGCATTTGAAACCAGTTGTTAAGCCCCAGCCTATTTTTAGGCCTCAGCTCGAAAATAGCATACCCATACTGCAATGAGTGTAGTGTTGCAACTGTAAGGGCTATTTTAATACGTTTGGTAATAAAATAACCCTAACACTTGTGAGATATGTTTATATGTGTAAATATCAGTAGATATGTTACTGGTTAAGAGTAAATTAAGATGGCACACAGCACAAATTGAAAATTCTAACTTTCGCCTGAAAAATAAAGCAATTTCAGGATATTTTTTTTTTAGAAATCATGTAGATCCAAGCTTTCAAGCTGTCACAGGTCATAGAACTATATGTCTCTATTCACATTTTCACTTAGATAAAGTGAAGCATTCATAAGCTAGAGAGGATACAGTACAGAAATTTCAGGCGAGGATTCCAATATTTACACATGTTGCACAATGTGTTATTTTAACTTTATGATGTACCAAACTATATATTTCACTTGTATATATCACTAATGGTGTTCACTACATCTAAATAGAGCAGTTTGGGCTTTATTTGAAGGCCCTAAGCCCTTTCTAAGCTCTTTCTAAGTCTCTGTGTTCATTCAACTTTTTTCATGCAGCATTTTCGTAGCTAGCACGTAGCAGCTGTTTTCTCTGGTCAGGTCCAGTGATATTGAGTTATGATTTACGATATGTTGTTATTTGTTTGCTTGGCTGATGGGAGTTGTGGCTTGGTTCATGTTGTTCCCAAGTTTCTGATGTTTTTCCAGAACTGTAACATCATTATATTCATTCTTCGTGGGTTCTTTGGCAGTCACTTTGTACACTAAACTCTGTATGTTTTATGTACACTTGCGTCCAAATGGGGGACCTAGGGGCTTAAGCTATTGCTAGATCACCATGAAGTAGTTTATGGACTTGTTGCTTAGATGATTTATTTGATTCAGGAGACGGACGTTGGACTGTGACTAAATGTTACAGTGTAAAACAAGTTGTGTTGCTAATCGCGATTAGCCGTTAGCATTAGCATACTAATTGTTAGCTTTGCTTTCATACTGTTAGCTGTGCATTTGAAACCAGTTGTTAAGACAAGCTATTGCTAGATCACCATGAAGTAGTGTATGGACTTGTTGCTTAGATGATTTATTTGAATCAGGAGACAGACGTTTGACTGTACGAGAGAATCGGGAATGCTCATTTGGATAGATTTATTTGTAACTTGGGATACTCAACTCACGGAACTTTGTACATATGTCATAGGTGAAGCAAATACAGATTTCATGTGGATTTTTGGCTTGGCCGTTATAAATTGCCTCGATAGTGCCCTGCAAATTTTCAACAAAGCAGCCCCAGCCCCATGTATGAAATTTAGTAGGCACATGTACCACATGTAGATTTAAAAAAAGTCTCTTGAGACTATGCTGTAAACCATACTGGAAGTCTGGTCTGATCATTGTATGCATTTTCCATTCATTTTTGACCATTTCTAGGTGCTATACTTTAACAAACTCCTCCTAGGGAGTTTTTCAGATCCACTACAATCTAAAGACCTTTGTGATTAAAAGTTATCAAAAGCTTTACGTTTGATTGAATGGTGTAGCCGTGGCGTGGCGGCCATTTTACGTGACTCCCCATGAAACAGCAAGCTGATGTATCTCCACTGGACTTGTTCAAATCTGTCCCAAACTTGCCAGGCTTCATAACAGTCATGGCTTGAGGATGTCTACAAGCCAATTTTCCATCTAAGTCAAAGTGCCACCTAATGGCGAAAGGAAATCAGCGTTATTTGACAAACGATATCCGATTCACATGAAAGTTACATGATGTTGTCTACACTTGACATAGAGCAACATAAATTATGTTGACGCACGTTGTTTAGCGCCACACAGTGGTTGCAGGAAGTAGTGGACTATTTGCAAAGCACAATTTCCAGGGTCAAATACTCCAAGCAGGAAAAAAACGTCTAACTCGTGGTCGCATTATCTGATGGACGCAGACATTCTTGGCCGCGTAAGCTGAGGTCTCGTAAGTACCCTCGACGTAAGCAAAGATGCGAGGGCCCGCTCATCGCTGCTTGCAGCTTTAATTATTATTATTATTCTTTTTCTCTCAAATGAATCGCCTTTTTGGGGGCTTTATCATATCCCAAAACTCCCTATATTTGGCAAGCATACCAGGACTGCGAGAAAATGTGATAATTTATGGGTCCCATGCTTAAGTATCAAAAAATTGCTCGCTAGCGCCCCCTAGAAGTCTGACCGGCAACGCCTTGCGGCAACTTTTACCCATTGTGTTCGATTTACTTGAAATTCGACACGCATGTCCACCTCCACCTACTCTACAAAAAAGCCAATCAGACCCCTAACTCCGCCTCCCAATATTTTCCGCCATTTTGAATTTTGTGAAAAACACATTTTCACAAGCTCCTCCTACAAGCTGGGTCTGATTGGTACCAAATTTGCTGTGGATCGTTATTGGATCTATATCATCAAAAGATACTAAAAACTTGTTGATAACCCATTGCAATAGGAATATATGGACCAATGAATTTCATAGGGGCGTGTCCTTCTACAGCAATATATATAACTTCAAAACCATTTGGCCTATCATCACGAAATTTGTGTATGTCCACATTGTGTTCTGTAACATACACTCCAAGTTTTATTCCATTCAACCACTAGGGGGCGATACAGTAATACTCCCATTTTTTGCATTTTTAGGCATTTTTCATCGTTTTCAGGCGTTGTACTTTAACAAACTTCTCCCACAGAATTTATGCGATCAACTTCAAATGTGGTCAGGGTGATCTAAAGACTTTATTGATGAAAATTTGTAAAAATGGTCTACTGACATTGAACGACCTTCGTTTTATGTGGCGCCCATGTCACGCACATTTCGTGCCGTTCGCCATGAAAGAGGAAGTTGTTGTAACTCCAAGGTACTTTATTCAATCTGCCCCAAACTTGTTATGCATGATGCTGGTTTAGTCTTGCGCACATTCCCATGCCAACATTTTCAAAAAGTCATAGCGCCACGTACTGGCAAAAGGAAATGACAAATTTTATACTTTGATGTACTCTGACTAGGAAGTTACCCAGATCAGTCTTTAATTTGGTAAGGTAAGCCCTAAGACATTGATGATGCTTCATCATGAATATTGTGAGTTGATGCAAAACGCTGTTGCCGTGGCAACACGTCATTCGCCATGAAAAATGAAGCTTATTTGTATGTGGCTTAGGATGCTCAACAAGCCTTGGAACTTTACACAGGTGTCATAGGTGATGTAAATAAATATTTCATTTGGCTTTTTGGCTTGACTGTTTCAAATTGCCTCGATAGCGCCCCCTACAAATATTCAAATACGCAGCCCCAGTGCTACGTTTGACCTACATGTATGAAATGTGGTAGGCACATGTATCACGTGGAGACTTAACAAAAAGTCTCTTGGGACCATGCTCTAGAATTAACAGGAAGTCGGCCATTTTGATTTTTGTGTGACTTTTCCTTTGATTTCTAGTCGCTATACTTTAACGAATTCCTCCTAGGGAATTAATCAGATCGACTTAAAACACACACATTTAAAATCATGAATGTAGTTTTCTAATGTGATGTTAATGTTTCAGATTGGCAAGTCGGCTCAATAGCGCCCCCTACAAAATTTTGCCGATGCAGCCCTCGAATTTCGTTTGACCTAGATGTATGAAATTTGGTAGGCACATGTATCACATAAAGACTTAAAAAAAGTCTCTTGGGACCATACTCTAAAATTAACCAGAAGTCGGCCATTTTGATTTTTGTGTGAATTTTCCCTTGATTTCTATTCGCTATACTTTAACAAACTCCTTCTAGGGACTTTGTCAAATCCACTTCAAATTTGGTCAGTACAATCTAAAGACTGTTGCAATTAAATGTTACTCAAAGCTTTACGTTTGATGGAATGACATAGCCGTGGTGTGGCGGCCATTTTACGTGATTCGCCATTAAACAACAAGCTGATGTAACTCCACTGGACTTACTTAAATCTGTCCCAAAGTTGCCGTACTTGATAATGGTCATTGCCTGAGGATGTCTACAAGCCAATTTTCACTCAGTCGTAGCGCCATCTACTGGCAACAGGAAGTCAGCATTATGTGACAGACGGAATCCGATTTACATGACATTTACATGATGTGGTCTGCACTTGATGTAGAGCAACACAATGCATGTTTAAGCATGTTCTCTAGCGCCACATAGTGGATGCAGGAACTGGTGGAATGTTTGCACCACATAATTTCCAGCATTGCTGAGTCCAGCGGGAAAAATATGTTAAACTCCGGAACGCGTTGTCCGATGGTCAAAGACATTCGCGGCTGTGTCTGCCAGTGTCCTGCCAGTACCCCCGAGACGCGGGAAGGTGCGAGGGCCCGTCCATCGCTGCTTGCAGCTTTAATTCATGTTGTGTTTCCACAGTTTTACAAATAAGAAAGATTCTCACTAAAGCCTTGAAACTCTACTACGGATTCCTGGGTCTTTATTTCACGGATCTACTGTTAGCTATCTGCTAAGCTTTCCTGCACAAAGCAAGAGCAGAATAGCGGGGGTGGTAGAAAATTTGCCGGTACCAGTGCTGATTGGGCGAGACTGCCCCATATTTTGCCGTTTGTGGGCCCACAGGACGGCTGGCCACAGGAGAAGCTGTTCAAACAAGAAACCTCGGAGCAACCGGAAAGCCAAGTTGGTACATGCCTGTGCAGCACCATCTAGCCCAACCATGTCATCTGGAGTGGAGACAGATGAGGATGCCCTGGCGAGGGAGGATCTACGGCCAGACGAGGCTTCGTCAAACAAAGTTTTTTCTGAGTTCCCCCTGGCAGAAGAGGAAAATGCCATCCGCCCAGGCCAGTTTGGGACTGCCCAGTTGGAAGACCCCAACCTGGACCAAGCCAGACAGAACCTGGGGGTGGTCGAGGGGATACCGGTACGAGGGGTGAGTGTTACCACTTTTCCACATTTTTCAGTGAAAAATGGCCTCTTGTATAGGGTAGCTAAGCTGGGGGAACTTGTTGTTGAACAGTTACTAGTCCCTAAATGCTATGTTCTAAAAGTGCTGTACCTAGCCCGTTCACACCTGTTGGGAGCTCATCTGGGGGTAGAGAAGACCTACAACAGAATCCTGGGTCGCTTCTACTGGCCAGGGGTGAAGAGGGTGGTCCAGGATTATTGCAAAAGCTGCCAGGACTGCCAGAAGACAGCTCCAAAGGTACACTATCAGAATCCCTTGATCCCGTTACCTGTAATTGATGTCCCCTTCCAGAGAGTGGCCATGGATATAGTAGGACCCCTGCCGAAGTCCAGTAGGGGGCATCGTTACATCCTGGATTTTGCCACCCGCTACCCAGAAGCAGTCCCATTACGCACTGCAAGTGCTAAGGCAGTTGCCAGAGAATTGTTCCTCCTCTTTAGTCGAGTTGGCATTGTAAAAGAAGTCCTAACCGACCAGGGAAGCTGCTTCATGTCTCGGGTAATGAAGGAGATGTGCAAGTTGTTGAAGGTGAGCCAAATAAGAACCTCAGTGTACCACCCACAGACAGATGGCCTCATAGAGCGTTTTAATAAGACCCTAAAACAAATGCTGAGAAAGACTATTGATGTGGATGAAAAACTGGGACCAACTAATCCCCTTTGTCTTATTTTCAATTCGAGAAGTTCCCCAGGCTTCCACAGGGTTTTCGCCATTTGAGTTGCTGTATGGACGGAGACCCAGGGGCATGCTGGATCTGGCTAAAGAAGCCTGGGAGCAACAGCCATCACCCCACCGCTCCGTAATAGAGTATGTTGACCAGATGCAAGGGAGGATGGGTAAAATATGGCCCCGAGTGCAGGAGCATATGCAGCAAGCACAGCACGCTCAAGCCCAAATCTACAACCGGAAAGCTCAAGTGCGGGAGTGCGAGAATCACCGGCACTATCGCATCCAAGAGGCAAAAAGGAAGACCATCAAGGAAGAGGTGAGAAAGATGTTGGAAATGGGGGTTATTGAGGAGTCACATAGTGCCTGGTCCAGCCCAATTGTTCTGACTCCCAAATCGGATGGCACTGATAGATTCTGCAATGATTTTAGAAAATTTAATGAAATCTCAAAATTTGATGCCTACCCCATGCCGAGAGTTGATGAGCTAATCGAGTGATTAGGCCCAGCCCGGTTTGTGTCCACTCTTGATCTTACCAAGGGTTACTGGCAGGTGCCCCTCACAGAAGGAGCCAAGGAAAAGACGGCCTTTGCTACCCCAGAAGGCCTATACCACTATAAAGTCCTGCCCTTCGGAGTCCTTGGAGCGCCAGCCACGTTCCAAAGGATGATGGTCCAGGTGCTCCGACCTCATCGTGGGTATGCAGCGGCTTACTTAGATGATGTAATCATCCACAGTCCTGACTGGACCTCCCATATAGGCCACCTGAGAGCTGTCTTGGGAAGTCTACGGCAAGCTGGCCTGACTGCCAATCCCAAAAAGTGTCACCTCAGTCTAGAAGAGGCAGAGTACCTCGGCTACACTATTGGGAGAGGCAGTGTAAGACCCGAACTCCGGAAAGTGGAAGCCATCACCACCTGGCCTAAGCCAGTAACGAAGCGGCAAGTAAAAACGTTCCTGGGACTGGTGGGCTATTATCAGTGTTTTATCACTCACTTTGCTACCATTGCAGCCCCCTTACACAAAATGACAAAAAACAGCCACCATGTACTCTGGAGTGCCGAAGCAGAGGAAGCGTTTGCAACCCTTCAGAAGGCCTTATGCACCGAGCCGGTCCTGAGTACACCAAACTTTGAGGACATGTTCGTCGTCCATGCAGATGCCTCAGGATCAGGGGTTGGAGCGGTGCTGTCCCAGGTTAGGGGAGGGGAGGAACACCCAGTGACCTATATTAGCTGTAAGTTGCTGAAACATGAAAGGAACTATTCAATGGTAGAGAAGGAATGTCTGGCAATTAAATGGGCGCTAACCAAGCTGCGATATTACCTCCTGGGCAGAAAGTTCACTCTGGTAACAGATCATGCACAAGATGTCAACAGCCAAGGACACTAATGCACGAGTTACACGGTGGTTCTTGGAATTGCAAAACTTAAATTTTTCTGTTGCGCACAGGTCTGGAAAAGCCCATGGAAATGCAGATGCCCTGTCTAGGAGAGAGGAATGTTGGTTGGTTGACGTTCCTAACCCCCACCTGGAGCTGGTGGAGGGGGTGTGTGGCAAACCAGGGGGAAAAGCCGATCAGACTCAGCGCAGGAGACGGAACCCCAAGCTCAGGTTGGGGGAGGTGATAGAGGGAGTATTCTATCCAGTGCAGGTGCTGCAGCCACAAGGCATGTGGCATTGGTCACACCTGCAGCCCATCAACTAATTACAGTGAGTATATATTCACAGAGCTGTGAAGCAGCAGCAGCAGCAGCGGCAGACAGACTGGGCAGAAGAATACGAGGATCTTCGGCTCCTCTGGAGAGGAGCTACATCGGATGGGACTCGCCTCTCTCCTCTGCTCTGCCAAACAGGACGGAGGAATCGTCTCAGACTGAAGGTCGACCAAAGGCCAAATACCTCGACCGGGAGGAATCTTTAGTTGAAGTTTGACCCTATCCCCCTTTACCCCAACCTGGCCTCCTGTTTTATCTCTGAATCTTGCCTCCACGTCCACCGGGTTGCCACAAAATGTGCAGTAGAAATGGTGCCCAGAATAGCTAAAGCAAAGTTATACACAGTTTAATTAAAAAAACTGTTTTCAATTCCTTGCTTTGAAACTTTTTATGCAATTAAGTTATTCAAGATTTGCTGGATTCAAGCCAGTGTTTCCCCTACCATTATATTAAGGGGGCGCCCCGCCCCCCCCAAGGGCACCCTCCGCCCCCCTTAAAGGTCTAGTTAATTTTGTTTAAATTTATTTTCTATATAGCTCCAGATCACAACAGAACTCATTTAACGTTCCCTTTCCTATAGAACAGGTCTATACCTTGTTATTTTATTAATCAAAAAAGTCTTATGCTATTTATCTTATTTACAGACGGCATGTCATTTCTGTTTCTACATGCGCACGGCGGAGTTCCACCCCGACACACACGCACACACACACACACACACACACACACGTAAGCACACTCCCACCAATGGACAGAGAGCGCGTGTCGGGAAATGTGTCGCGTAGGGGCGTAACGGATCACCCCTCACGGTTTGGATCGCTTGTGAACTGCGGATCAATTGAGTGAACAGATATAAAGCAGTGGTGTGTTCACGTGAACGGAGCATGTTAAAAGCATTTAACGGTAAAAGTTATGGCGAGAGGAGGAACTTGAGAAGCCCCCGGTGTCATTTACGTCTCAAGTTTGGGAGCATTTTGTCTTCACTGTAACTTGATGAATGACAGGATAAGGGTGGTGGTGGACAGAACCGTTACTGTATGTAGGCGTTGTTTAAAGAGAGACATACGACAACAGTGACGTGTGGTGAGGTTCATGGCTGGTGAGGCACTGACACTACATAAATCAGATTTACAAATATATGAACCCAATAGTGTAGCTTAAATCACCATTTAATTGGCAGCCTGCACATTGACTACTGTTTTTTTTCATATTTCATATCTGCATTCTTTACACACACATAGGTAAGGTACATATTTGATTCCACCATGTGTGTGTGCGCGCTGCAATCTGCCCCACTGGGAGTGTTTCAGAAGCGGAGCGCTCGCGGGCGCCACCCGTGAAAATCGTGAGATTCCGCAATTATCTGTGTAACAACCACGGATGTATAAAGATAACAACAAACACATAAAAGGTTACTTTACCTGTCCGACGTTGAATTGCTGTTGATTTGGTCATATTTCCCTGTTTTTTGAGACATTTTTAAGCTTGGATATAGAATCTTACATCTTTGTAGTCTACGCAAAATATAAGAAGAAGAGAAGTGTAGAAGAAAAGCAACGACAGAACAAGCATAAACCCGACACAGGGGCTCTCGCACGCCCTCTTTTTTGAGGCAGAGGTAGTGTTTGCCTCCCCTGTGTGCTTTTTCACTGCGGTTTCTGTCAGATCAGCAACACTATTATGTTCTACACATACGTGAAATACACTACCTATTCTATGGAAAGAAAGGACATATAATAAAAGTGTCTACAAATATTACAGTGGTGACAAACAATGAGACAGCAAAAGGCACGTGCTCAACCCAGTTTGTGAGGGATTGCGCAATCTGAGATGAGGCACAGCTCGTCACTGCCTCACCTCACTTGTCTCCTCTCTGTTTGAACAGGACATGCGCTAATTCAGTGATTTTGATTATAAAAATGCTTGAAATAATTGGAATCATACAGAAATTACATTTATAGCACAGATCAGTAGAGAAATATGCCTCACCTGCCTCCCCTGACCGCACCTCCCCTGACCGCACATCCCTGTACGACAACGGCAAAACATCGGGCATGTCCACACATATAAAGAGACACCATCCCAGTCTGTCAGCGACGGGAGATTCATAGTCCGGTGCTCCCTCTGTGAGAGTCACACAGACAGACACACACCTGGCGCAGGTGCTGACAGAAGCAGTAGAGTGAAGCTAGACAGGCCCAATAGTTATATCCCAGTCACCACAGAAAGGTCTACCCTCTCCCCAGACAATGGAGATATTCTCAACTTTTTGCAAAAAAATTTAAAGTTGTAGACCATTTCACGGTAATGTAAACATTGTGTATTTGAATGATATAACCTGACAGGAAGTAAACAAAGACCCAAGTTGTTGCCTTCAGTTCAGTTGAAACAGTGTAAGCTAGCTCATTGGCTGTTTCTTTCTTTCAATATTGATCAAAGGACAAGGGACAGAATTGAGTATTCTTGAATGTTTTATTTTTATTTATTTATTTAATTTGGTTTCAAATTGGATATCTTCAATATTTTTGTTTTGATGTAAGACTATAGCCCAAATTTATTTGCTTTAAGTGTTGTTGAAGTTCTTTAATTAATAAATGGAAAGCAAAGTTATATTTGTCTCCTCCCCTTTTCTTTGCTGATCCGAAAAAATTATCAGAACCGTGATCCGAACCGGACCGTGAGGTTTGTGATCCGTTACACCCCTAATGTCGCGTCAGCCACCTGAAAAGCAGACAATAATATCTGCGTTTTTTTAAACGGGCTGCAAGGAGACCATCTTCAGCCTGCATGCGGATCTCGATAAATGGGCCAGACGTTTCTGACTTCCCATATCAAGAGGCTCTGGAAATGTTCTTCCAGAAGCCCAGAAAAATACACTGCAGTGACAAAAGCTGCACACTTTGTGGATAATTATCATAAAAAGAAATGTTCCGATGTTTAGTTAAATATACAGTTCAAATAATTGTTCAGTTGTTATATTGACTGCTGTCATTAAAAGAAACACATGAACACCATGATTCCTTTCCTTTAAGTGTTTGTGTCGGTGGTGTACCCCCCCCCCCCCAAAAAAAAAAAAAAGCTGTAAACCTAGGGGAAACACTGCAAGCATATTAAACTTCCTAATTCAAAATCAAGCAATACAAAATTCTGGACCGGGAGCCAGTTACATTTCAACATCTTAAACGTTTTAACTTACTATCTCATTAAATTTGCAAACATTAAACATATTTATATGTCTCACATGCCCAGGCTGCCAAGACTCTCAGAAACATGATCAAACCTCTTAGGGTTCTTGGCTCAATTATTATGGATGCTACTGTGGGGAATTAATAAGTGCCTGATTGCAAAAATCTCCCAGACAGTCCCTCCTCACTAAAACTGTAAACTGATTACGCTTGAGAATATTTTCAATACAGTTTTTTTGGATGTAATCAGTTATGCAGCCATGGGTTGCCTTGACCCTCCCCAGTTTCCAATGCACTTTTATTGTATTTTATCTATTTTTAGTACAAACCAGGCAGAAACCTCCGGGTCTGAAAAGTGAAGCCAATGCTGAAGTGCCTTACACTTGCATTCTTTCAAAGAGCCACATAAGTCAATGAGAAAATGATCCTCACTTATTTCTCACTTGATTTACTACCTCGGTAAACATTGTAAACATGAGTTTATAGTGTCAATCACTAGTTTCAAGTCTTCTTGTAAACAGCATGATGTTCATTTAGATAATAACGGTCCCATTAAGAGTTAAAAGGACCAGAAAGCAGGGTATCCTTTATTGCGTGGCTACCTTGTGATTGGCCGTTTACTACAAATAGTCATGTCCACTCTGGGAGTTGTCCATGTTCGTCTTACCCTTTTACAGTGTGTTTTCAGTTCATGAAAGTTATTTGGAACATTTTGGTTACCTAAAAATATCTCATTTAGCATTCAGTTGTACTTAACTTTGCTCTCTCGTATCACTTCTGGTTGCAAAAAAACAAGATGGCGACGGCCAAAATGACGAAATTGAGGCTTCGAAATGGCAGTCCACAAATCAATACGTAAAACATTAAATAGCAAAACTGCTTTGTCAATTGCCGTTCAACATAAAGTTGTCTGCTGAAACGTGCAGTGTACATGCATTTATATAGCAAGGTTAAACAACACAGTTTATCACTAGGAAGCCATGACAGTGATGGTCCCCTAAGTGTTGTACTATAACAGGCCTGAGTGTTTAGTGTAAACACACTATGTATAGAGTGGAGGTGTTTTGTTGGGGAAGGTGTGCTAAGTGAAAATGCTGGCTGACAGTCAGGTGGGGATGGGACAGCACTTAATTTGTTTGCTACAGCCATGATTGACTCAGGGACACTAGGGGACACATATTCCCAAAGAGAAAAATCCTTTCTTAGGTATGGGATTACAAGACACAAGGGGATGAGGACGCTGTAGACCACTAGTCTTTTTATTTTTATTGGGATATTTGCTTATGACAGTTTAGCCGTCATAATATTGTGAAAGAAAATGCATCTGAAAATAATTCCACTTGATGCATTCATACAATCAAATTCATCACATGATTGATTCAGCAACACTTATGAACACAAACAACGCACTGATGCACTTTAGTTAGAGCATTTAAACATGACATGAGGTTGTCTTTTAAATCAGCTTCAAAACATCCACCTTGTAAACAAATGCAGAGAGCAGTCACATTGTTATTGATTATGTTTAAATGTGTGTGGATCTTGATTTGGAAAGCCACGTATGAATGTGGATGGCGACTTCATCATAATCACCAATGTCATCGTCAAAGTCTTTTTTGTTTGCACTCATTAGGGATGCCTGATGAAGTTCCCAATCAATATGCAGATTAGGAACACATCAATTTGTTTTGACTCTGCTGTCATCATTTTTTCAGCACAGTGCCATCCTGCTGAAATGATAGAGTGAAGATGTCAACACTACAGATTTCTAAGCTCGGCAGTACCCTGAGTGGTGTGGGGCGGTTCATAGAGAGTGTTTTTATGAATTAGTCTGGACTGAATTTCACTGATGCTGAAATTTAGGTTTTCTTTAGTTCATGCTGGCTTTGTCCACTTCCTGTTCAATGCTGTTGACTGAGATCAGTCAGCATATGTCAAATGCGCTGGGCCCACTGAAACCAGCTTAACTACAGCTACTACTCTGAATCATTCAGGCCCAGGCCCATCTAAATATTGATAACCAGCCAGATTGCTAGTAGTTTATACATTCATGCTCCTTAAAGTATGATTTCTAAAGATTTTGATGACTCCTGGTCCTTTATCTCTCACCAACATTTGGTCAAAACAGATCCAGACTGTCAATATCTTGTTTTTAATTAATAACTGTATCTATCCTTTTGATGCATAAAGGCTTAACCTTAAACAATGCTTGATCCTGAGACAAGGTGCTTCAGAATTTATTGAATAAATAAATGTGTGGACCCCCTGATCTCTCCTTTATGCCATCTTAAGGCCAATATTTTCTTTGTTCACAGAACATATGTAATAGGTGGATTACTCTGAAATTTACCAAGGATGTTCACGCCTCCCAAGGGATGAACTATTTCCATTTCAGACATTTTCTTCTTGCATCACCCTCAGGGCAAATTGTCAGTTTTGTGTTGTAATATATCTCATAATACAATAGGAAGATTAGTATAATGTACTGTGTACATACATGATTCCTGTGGGGTAAATCTTTTTTTAATAGACTTTCTTGTAGCAACACAGGCAAATACAAACTTCACATGCATAAATAAACATGGCATTCTTTAGATGCAGCCATTTGGGCTTTAGGATTTTAATGTTGTTTGCTCATGATACTTTCATGTAGGGTGGTGTTTCATACTGTCTTCTGCTGTTCTAATGGGTACAGGTAAACAACATGACTTACAAAAACATACTGTAATGTTGCTCTAATAGTACTCTAGTACTTTCTCTATGCATGTGTTTCTTCTACAGTGCAAGTAGTCCCTTTACTTTAGTTGTTCTGTGTTCATTTCCACTCCATGATTTCTTTATTCTCTTTCCTCCTGCTTCTTCCCTGGCTCTGTGTGGCGTGGATGGAGCTGATACCTGTCTGGGAGGTCCAGTTCTTTGTACATTGGTTTGAGTTATTGAGGTAGAAACCACAAGCTCAGCAAACAAGACCAAAGAGACGGATGAAGGCTTCTCCACACTCGTGGCTTCTCATCACCCTTAAACGACTGGAATTTACTTTCTGTCAAGCGGCTGTCCTTCGGCATAGACATACAGTAGTAACAGCGTTCATAACACCCAAGCCAAAAAAGCAATTTTTGGGCTTGTTTATGCATCTAATGAAGAGCAAAGGATTCTACAATAATCATTGTTTAACAAGTTCCAAAGCCTGAACTCAGTCAGTGTGGAAACAATCCACCAAGATTTCACTGTGCCCAGCTTTTTCGTTTTCTTTTAGCAGCTTCATCTTCTGTTTGGAGGATGGTACGGTAAACAAGCCTACCAATGCTCAGTGTCTCTTTTAGTAAGCAGAAAGTGTGAATAAAGGCTGAGTCATGTAAAACATTATGTTGTTTGAGAGCAAAGTATTCCATTCTGATGCTGAGATGTTCTGAGCTCAGGCCTACTTGTTACCAGAAGAAAAATGAATCACAAGTGCTGTGAGAACTGTTTAGGAGGGGGTATCCTATACAGTGCTACGTGGAGACCAAGAAATCTGCCAGAGGGAAAAAAAAAAAGTCTGGCGCATCTAAATCACTGCAATTGAAACAAGCAAGTCTGTTTTCCTTTTATCTGGTTTTAAAATGTGCAACGTTAATCCTTTTCTTATACAAGGTTAACACATCATTATACCCTGTCCTTGGTCTTTCCCTTAGCAATCAGAAGGAGAAGGTCAGGCTTTCTTCTTCGGCCCCTTCTGCAGATATTTCCATCACTCAGCTACAAGAATCATTTTCAATGAGGCCATGTCATCCACCACTCTCAGCAGAGCTGTCAAACCACCTCTGAGATTTGCACTTTGTAAAACCCCCTTTGGAAGCTCCTGCATCTCAGGAATTCAAAATGTCAGTCAGTCTGAGAGCCAGATTTTTAGCTAATCGAATTTCTCTTTATTGTATAGAAGCCACATTGAAAAAAATTACCCTGATGGTTAACACTTCACAGCATGTAGTCAATCTTGCTTACTGTCAAATTTAAATTGAATTGGTTCTTCTAACTTTTAACTAAAAAGATTGCCATGAGGGAGTGTGGGCATAAATTCACACCCATAATATTATCACAGATTGTTAACTTGCAACATGTGAAATGCACAAAAATTATGCACAAAATACTGAAACTGAAGTAGGCTTTGTGCTGCACTGGTGAGTCTTGTCGGTGCACTACTGACTTCCAAAGCTCATCATAACAGTGGATAGTAGTGGCTCGATACATCAGCTGCCATGGAGGTCACACGTGTCTGTCAACTGCTCTTCAACTGCTAAGTGTTTCTCTCCCATTGCAAATTAGGAGAAAATTGGGTAAAGTAATCTGTAAAAGTAAGTAGAATTTCATTCACAGGCACATGGAAAGCTTTGTGCATTTGTTCAATGTTTGTAGGCATTGATCAGAGCAAATGTTGGCATTTGTACATTTTTGCCCAGGATACATTGAATGTTGATTGACCCATCCACAACCACCCCCCGTCAGCGCACTTTCTCGCTCTTGCTCTTTGTACTCATTATTATACCATGTAACTTTCTATAGCGGGCTCTCCACATATCCGCAATTGCCTTGACGAAGGATAAGCCTCTGAGGGCAAGGGGCTATATTTCTGGGGTTTCTGTGTAGCCAGCGGATATCTGGGCCAAGACTTCCTTTTCTCTGCCCTGCTTATTGTTTACAATTCACTTAGCAACTTGAGACATGAGACTGGGGTTGAGAAGCAACGTTTTCGGATGGACTGTTTCACAACTAGGCAGTTTACAATCTAATTTTTAACCAACCAAAATATAAATCATCAGATGGTAGCTTGTGGCTTCTGAGATTGTAATTTGGCCGATGCATTCCGCTTCTTTTGCTCTCCACACAGACTGTTTACCTGCACTCAACCAAAGTCTGCTTGAACATGAACAAACAAAACAGAAATCAGAATGCTTTTGATACCAAATTCTTGTCCTGACAGTCTACATGTGAATGCAGAATCTTTTTTTGATAAAGAAAACAGTTCAGACTGTGTGAAATGATGCAAAATAAGATTTGACACACTGATTAGAGACTTTTTCCCTAGTTGTGTCTATCATCCTATCAAAGTCAGACATGTTGTAAACATGCTCGTAATTGGAGGAAGCCTGTTCTCAAACGTATTAACAGTAATTGCATATAGTTCAGTACCTACTTCAAGGCCATTAAGTGCTCTACCTCAGTGTCAATCAGGCTAATTTAATATCTTGCTCGACTGAATCGTGACACAGAGTGCATAATGGAGATAAAACCTACAAGAATGTATTGCAGTTGTGATGGAAGGTTGAGACCTTCTAAGACAAACTTGCCTTAATTGTACCAATTCCAGACGTGCTGTTAGATACCTGTTCATACAAAACTATTGAGCAAGCACACAAAATTTGGTTGCAATTAGTCTGGAAGTCAACATGTCAAGGCAGCTTGCAAGGCAAATTAATGCAGTGTGGACAGCGAAATTCCAACACGTTGAAAATGATGCCCGTAGGTTTAGTCCTCTTGCCACTAGTAACTACAATACATTTTTTCATTTCTAATTGTAAACCCCGACACTACTCATTAATAAAAGGAAATCACATTACCTAAACACAATATTCCGCGCATAATTTCTGCATGACTCCCCCCAAAAAACAGTGTTCCCTTAATTGTATATTATTATGCAGATGTATGGTTAATTTTCAGATTTAATTCACAATACAGAATGTATGCACTATTTAGTCTGGAAGGAGAGCTTATGATATCAGTTTTGACACACTGATGTAGTTTCTCGCATTTCACTGACTTCCCATTTATTTGTGATGCATAAGGGTGCTTGTGTGGTCCACTCTCCAGCCCACTCACTAAATGCATGAATAATAATTCTCATGACAAAGACTCTCTGTACATTCATCCAATCAACAAACTTGTCAGCTCTCATTGTGCATCGCCCGCATCGAGCATTTACTATACGACACTCGCCGGCAGTCAGCTGACAAGCATGGATGTTTACATTTACAACAAACCTCCCCACTTCTCCTATTTGTGAAACACAGATGGAGCGCCCTGCAAAGCTCACTATGAGACACAAATCAACCAACTGTATTCACTACCTGAAATCGTGTGAATAAATTACATTATCAGCTGAAAGACGACACATAACTGTGTGGAGCCAATTTTTTTCACAAATGAGTTTCTTTACAGAATCGTGTAATTAAAGAGTTTAAAGGTGCAGTAGGAAACAAGGTCAGGGTTGGCTGACACTTCGCCGCTTGGTCACTTTTCATCCTTAAGCATGTGTAACCTCCTCATGACCCAATTCTTTAAAGGTCCATTAATTAAGCCCAGAGCCCAGGTAAAGAGTTCACTCCATAATTGTAGCCTTCCTTTCCTCATCTTGCTGTGCTAAGGGCTCCCGGCAAAATGGCACCCTTGTACAGAATGTCATATGTGATGTTCTATGTAACGGTGCAAACACGGACCAATTAAGAATTTATTGCATTGCAGCTGCCCAGCAATTACTGTATTTCGCTCTGCTTGCACTTCACGCGCAAGGAATTAAAACACAAGGAGAACAACCAATCGTTTTCATCACTCTGGGATCAATTAAGCATCTTAAAGTAAGTAATGAGTCCCTTGGTTATTTATATTTTGCTGGGTGTTCAAAATGTCAACATTTGTTTGCTTTATAATGAGAGATTTGGGCCAGAGCAGGAGCAGTTTAATCCATTGCAGATTGAATATGGCAACATACTGTACCTTCTACAAAGCCTTAAAAGCTTGTAATGACTCTGCATTGTGTATTGTTACTGAGTTCAGAGGCATTATATTTAGCCTTCAAGTAGCCCATGGAGTTGCAGTATGAGAATGTGGCTCTATTTATTCAACACATAGTATCTCTGCTTATGTATCAAGAAATAAACCATGTTTTTGGAAATAAATTCCTCCCAGTTTACCAATTGTGTAACTGAATCTTCAGTATGCAGGCTGCTTTCTGTACAATCTTCAGAAATTTCAGTGTCCAATACGGCAAGATATCGCAGTTGTATTTAATGACACCACAGTGCTATGCTTAGATGTTACACTATGGTCAGCTGGAATGCAAAACGTTTTACTAACAGTTTCAGCCCAGTCACCAGGAAAAACATTGTAAATTTCTGCAAACCACGAATAAGTTGAAGGTTGAGTAATGAGTCCAAGAGAGAAAGTCTACTAAGATCTTGTAGGGGCTGGTGAATGGTTCAAACAAACATAGGACTTTCACCCAGGAGGCCGCTAATCTTGTTCCGTGTGAAAGCAAAACAAAATTTTGACTTTATGTTTGTTATGTAACGTTATGTAAGAAAGTCCGCTAAGGAAAGTTATTTATTCATGCTCGTTACATTGTAGCGGTTGCTACGTTACATTGTTACATTATTACAGTGCAAATGGTAACACATTTTTAGCTTTGGGACTTACCACAGCCGTGCAAACTCACACCACTGTCCTGAGACCTTTAATTGCTACTCATATGTACACTGAAAACTTGATTCTGTGTTCAACCTGAATACAATGAATTTGTCAAGTTTCACAAAACGACAGACAAGAACCCAATAGCACGACACAGAAAACAGTTCAGGTGTAGAAACAGGGTTTAATAACCAGCAGAGGTCAAACCAGGTAGTAACCCGCGTAGCAAACAAATCCAGTGGGAGCAGGCAAAAGGGAAGGTCCAAAGTCCAAAAAGGCAAGTCAATACACGAACGATCAGGATCAAAATCAGAATCAGAATCAGAATGAGAATGATAGGTTGCTGGATAGCTAGGGAAACACACTAGACAATCTGGCAAAGAACTGAGGGAAATGGACCGGTACATATACACTGAGGGGCTGATTGCTGATGAGGAGCAGGTGAGTATGGAGGTGGGGCAGGCCAGGTGAAATGAAATCAGCAATTAATGCAGAGCAGGAGGGAGTGGCAGATTCTGAAATGACATGAGAGTTAGTGTGGCAAAACAGGAGACAGACAAATGAAAAACTAAAGCCTGGCTGAAGTTGTGACAGAATTACAATAAACTTACTGAGATTAAATGAAAGCATGAATGAATGGGAAGTAATTTGATCATACTGAATAAAACAAGTTATCCAGATTTGTTTGTGGTTTTATGAGGCTTTTCTCACACACTGTTAGTAGCTATATCTATAAAAATGAATGCACCATAATTGTGAGCCAGGGAGGGTGATGTAGGATGATAACAACTGTTCATTCAAAACAACAATGGCGGCTTATAAAGAGCTAAACATAGATGCTGCAATAGTATTACTTCTATCAGAACTGGAAAGTATTGGCACTGAAGGTTTTTACTGAAAAATGTTTTCGCTCTCCTCCTGACTCGCTTCGGCAACAGTTTGATTGGCCGATGGTTCATCCAATTACTGCCAAATATTTTTTGAAAGTGCCTGCCACAATCTTTTCTAAAGCTAACCAAGTAGTTTTGTTACCTAACACCTCAGGGGCTTGTACAGTGCTCATTACTGGACAACAAAACACCTTACCATAAGATATCATACAAACCAAGTCGCAAACCAAGTTATTAGCTAGTAAATTGCGTTATCGTTAATATCATTGTGGTTTTAAATTATTTTTTTTACTAAATCAGAATTTTAATGTTTGATTCATTTAATTTAGAGTTCCCAGTATGTGCCCAATCAACAAACGATGCTTGTTTCAAGGCTGAGAAAGTGTCATCACCTCCCTGCTGCCATTAATCCTGTAAAAAAAAAAAAAAAAGGTGAAAGCATAGTCTTGAAAAATGTTCATCTACTTTTAATGATGATGCTAAAGGAATCTTGCAATTTCAAACACAAAGCATGATCATCAAGGTGCTTGTCACATAACCTGGGCCCCCTAGTTCAAACACAACAGGATTCTTTGTGAAAAATCAATAAGACTGCCGGATGCAAGTAAAGGGTCAAGACATTGCCAGTAGAGGGTCAAGACATTGCCAGTAGCTTATTCAGTCATGCAGGTCCTTCCCCAACAACAAAAACGTGCGAGTGGATGACCTTTGTGCAGCGTCTCACACTCTATTTTACAACACCATCCACAAAATTGGTGTAATGAATTTGCTTGTCACTAGCTCCTCATTCCCTTCCCTTAGGCTGCTTCATCCTTCGCCGCAACAGCACTGCCTCTCTGACTGCACTTTAATAAGGCAATGGAGTCTTTGGCAGGATCAGTACATTTGGGAAATCCAGAGATTGAGTGCCAGTGCCAATGCTAAAAAACCCTGGATTGGAGTGATGGCTGATGGGTAAGCGGTTTGATAGAGGGCAATGGCGCTGCGTTGTTTGATAAAAGATCATTGCGAATCACTGTGGGAGGGTGGGGGGCATTTGTTCCCAGAAAGTTCAACTCAATATATTTTCCTACCCCCTGTTGATACAAAGGGCAACTCTGCAATTTGCCGTTTGCTTTCATTGTATATTCATCAAGGACTTGAATCTAAAGCATGATGTGGAGACACTACAGTGCATAAGTGCATCTGTCAATTAATAATTAACAAATTGCCCTTCAAAGGGCTTTTTCCTTTAAAACAGAATTGGCAGTGAGGATAGAAGTAGTCCCTGCATATGCTTTGAGGACATTTCATGAATGAAGGATAAGGGGGAATGCTCATTTCTACCTGAATGAGGAAGGGACTTTAGAAGCACCTTAAATGATTAACCCTCTCCATCTGTGTGCTCTCAAGGCATCAACACATGATGAGTGATTTATCCTGTTCTTGCCACGAAGGCCAGTCAATACACTATCATTGAAATGCACATTGCAGCAGAAATGTGGCAAATACAAAGGCTTCAAGAGAAACACTCTCTTATTTACATTGAAATAAAGAAAATCTGTGTGGAAGGTTGCTGTCTGTGGTTTTAGTGCATGAAAGTTAATTGAAACCATTTTCAGCGTTCGGCTGTACTTCGCTCCACCATCTCGTGTCACTTCTGGTTGCAAAAAAGTAAGATGGCAGCAGCCAAAAATCACTGCGTGATGTCACGACTTTGACCCCAAAACACAGTCTGTTATGCACTCAATTTTTATCTCAAATACTGTATATGTTAATTAACCTCCATCCGAATTTAGTATATTCAGCCATGTCAATCATGTCTTTGCAAATAAAACCACCTGGCTTTAGTTTTCATCTTTAACCAAAAAGATTTTGGGGCCAGTGTAGTTTTGAGGTAGCATTGCTTGCTTCAGTTTGACTGCTGCTGACTAGGGTTGGGTACCGAAAACCGGTGCCAATATTCCTTTTGGTGCCTGAGCTGATTGAAATACTTTCGGTGCTTCATTTCGGTGCCTGAGCCGATTGAAATACTGCCACTGGTGGCCTAAAACGGACATTACAGCCAACATAAGCATCACCCCACTTGCGCTAGTTAACATTACACTACTCTGATGACTCCGTCCTGGCAGCAGGTAATGATAGCCTACGTTTGTATAACTACAGTAGCTAGCTAGCCATCAACCTTTTAACAGAGAAAATGACGAAAGGTAAACGGTCAAAAGTGTGGCTGTATTTCACACTAAAAGGCATGCACCGTGTTCGACTGCCTGCGTGAGCGTGAGCCCATGCCAAGCACATCAGCGGGCAGTGTGGGCCTCCCTGGCCCCGGCGATGGGGAGACTGGTCCCAACCCTGAACAAGTGGAGACCGATGACGACAACAGCAGCCTTACCTCAGGTTAGTAATGTAACGTTGATTGCAATCTTGGATTTATAAAAGTAGGCCTAATAACAAATGATAAATTAGGCATTATAACCATGTTTAAGTTAGCTAGCTAGCTACTAGCAAACGGTAGGCTACCTGCCGCCATCATAGCAAGTCAGTGTAATGTTAATGAAACTAGCTATGGCATGTGCAGTGATGCTTCTGTTGCCTGTAAAATATTTAACATTAACCAAATGTGTGGTCAAGGGAATGCATTATTTTTCCACTGTGGAATCTCCATGGTTCAGGTAAAAAAAAAGTGATGTGAAAACAATATTTGTATAAAATTTGTTCCATTAACCAGTCCGGTCCGAGCGTCCCCACCGGCGGGGGCGGAGAATGCATCCAAAAATGAATCCACTCATAACATGCACTCATCAGTAACGAATATAATGATGCCGCATACCTGCTAAAACTGCAGCTCCTGCTCTACAAAGCCATTTCAGCTGTTTGTACACACTCCAAACACAACATATGACAAAGCTACGTATAATACCAAGTAACACAATCGATATAGCGCCCCCTAGGTAGTCCCACTCGCCACATTTATGCCAATAACATTTTGAAAAATTAATTCAATGCTAACACCCGTTAGCTCCGGAGATCGCTAGCGACCAGACGGTAGCAGCCATTTTGTCACATTCCGCTACGAAACAGCATCGCAGTTTTACTTACAAAACAAAGCCATCATCATAATCCGCATAATTGATTACATCATAAACCAGCTCCTTACTTTTTTTACTAGTTTTTATTTTCTCATTGGCTAACAGATTCTGTCATTCAAAGGCACGTTAGGTTGTTTCAACAGAGCAGGCTGTGACGCGTCTATGGAACGTTCATTGGGTGAAGTCGGCCCTTCGCACAGGCTGAAAGGCTTTGGAGGATAAAAAAACGAATTCAGACGATAAAATCCCATGGATGACAAACATTAACAGTCTCAGAGAGGATCCAGGCTCTCAAAATGATTCCAAACTGCTGCATATGGATAGATTGAACACTATTAGTGATAAAAGAAGGGAAATATAAAATTATATAGGATATAAAATTATAATGAAACAGTTGGAACAAAATTACATTTTGGTTGACCTCGTTTGACCTCTCCGTATTAGATCAAGATGTACTAGATAAAGCTTCACTTTATCAAAGTAAAAATTTGTTTAGAGACCCTCAACATATAGTTCTATGATCTGGGAGAGCTGGAAAGCTTGTAGCTACATGATTTCTAATAAAGAAATATCCTGAAATTGCTTTTTTTTCCATTTGAAAATTAGCATTTTCAATTTGTGCTGTGTGCCATCTTAATATACTCTTAACCAGTAACATATATACTGATATTTACACATATCAACACATCTCACAAGTGTTAGGATTATTTTACTACCAAAAGTATTAAAATAGCCCTTACAGTTGCAACTGTAAGGGCTATCGTCATTATCGTATGGGTATGCTATTTTCGAGCTGAGGGCCTAAAAATCGGTCTAGACTCCAAAAGGATTCGTCAAAAAGACTAATACATATCCTCAAATTTATTTTATACAGAGAGATGACCACTGACCTCAATCCTCGCTACCGACCCCCATCCAGGGATGATCTGTCCAATATACTAATTCATACCTGTGTGTACAGGCCTCATCGACACCATCTGAGAGGGTTTTCTCCTGTGCAGGACATGCAATTAGTCAGGAGAGGTGTCGTATTTTGCCAAAGAAGGCTAATGTGGTCATATTTCTGCAAAAGAATTGCTGAAGTTTGAAGCTGTAGTGTGTGTGTTTTGTATTTATTTATATTTATTTAAGTATACTGTAAACTGTTGTTTACAGTTAATATATTGTTCATAGTTTGAAGTTAAAAAGTTTGAAGCTGTAGTTTGAAGCCAAGTGTTTTGTATTTATTTATATTTATAGCATACTTTAAACAGTTAATATATTGTTCAATTTGAAGAAATAAATTTGCTTTGGCAATTAAAAAAAAGCCTTTCTTTAATGTCGTCAATCGTCGTTTTTTTAAAGTATTGGTTCAGGCACCGGTATCGTTTTAAAAGTATCGTTTCAGCACCGGTACGGGAAAAAACCCAAACGTTACCCATCCCTACTGCTGACAGTAGCTTCATCGTTAGCGGCCACATTGCCATATTAGATGTGTAGCAACTTATATGTTGCCACTGGCAGATATTTTGTTAATACATTCACATTTTGCAGTTAGCAAACACAAACTTAAGTTTCAGGTGGCACTAATTACAAAACAGTCTGATATTTCAAAGTAAACACTTAATTTGATGAAACAAAACAAAAAAAAGTATTTGGTGTAAAACAGCAGTATGAAAACTGTTTTTCCGACTACCCATAAAATGTTTTTTAAAAGGAGCGCTATTATAAAGTTTTCTAATTTAATTTTAAAATCATGTCAGGACTGCATTCTTAATGCAGTGGGAAAAATAGGGATTTTATTCACCCAAAGTATTTACAATAATTAGGATGGGTAACAAAATCAAGCCAAAGTGACAAATCAGAATAACTATATAATCATAATTGCACTAATTATTAATTACAACATAATTAAACAGAACTTCCTCCGTATCTCTTCTTCTTTTAAGTTTTATGGCGGAGAAAAAAGCAGACGCTTTTATCCAAAGCGACTTACAATTCAGTATCTATCTATACACCGTAGGCACAGCTACGGGAGCAATTTTGGGGTTAAGTGTCTTGCTCATTGACATGAGACTAGTGGAGCAGGGGCCTGGGATCGAACCGCCGACCCTCTGATTGAAAGGCGGCCCTGGTCTCTACTTAGCCTCGGTCACCCACTGTAACCTCTGCATGTCCTAACTGCATGATACAGTATATGGGGCATTCTACCGAATTCGTTCAAAGTGTTGTCCCCCAACAAGAAAAACTATTTAAAAAAACAAAGTATTCAGACATAGATATTTAGTAAGAATATGTTATGGTCCATTTAAACCCAAGGCATTCAATTAGATAGTGATAAGCTAAATATATACAAAATCATCATTTATAGGGTACTTTCTATTGGGAAGTAGCTGTCCCTAACCCTGACATCTAAATTTCAATTTCTGTAAATAACACTTACAACATTTTTTAGATTTTGTTCAATGGTGTAATTTCAAAGATCTTTATGATTAAGTTTAAACAGAAGTTGTAAAATTTAGATTTATTGTGGGTTTA
Organism: Cebidichthys violaceus; assembly: GCF_023349555.1. Taxonomy (NCBI): domain Eukaryota; kingdom Metazoa; phylum Chordata; class Actinopteri; order Perciformes; family Stichaeidae; genus Cebidichthys; species Cebidichthys violaceus. Next base: position 12,264,073 of record NW_027176816.1, read on the forward strand.
ATTTTAAAATTAAAAAACTATACCCAAAAAATCATGTCCCCAGTTTTCATGTCACTACCGAAACACAAGAGTTTTAGTCCATTGGCTGAGCCTGGCTTTTAGCCACACCCCTGCATTTTTTACCAGGCAGTGACACTGCATCCCTGGTTCCTCATGGCTGAATGGTAAGTAGCTAAATCCCATATTTTTGATATAAATGTGTTCCAAATTCTGAAAATCGGCGTGTAACCTTTAGAATTGTCACTACTGAACACATATTCTTCAATTAAGTAAACTTTTTGGGGTTTTATGCAAAAAAAATGTTTTTATGTGTGTACACCTCTTCAAAGATGTGTATGCTAGCCATCCACTTGCTAGCATTCTTTAGTTATGCTCAAAAATAGCTAGAATTGTCACTACCGAAACAGTCACTACCGAAACATATGGTAAAGTTTCGGTTGTGACAAAATGGAATGGTGAGTAGTTCAATCCCATCATTTTGAAATAAATGTGTTGTGTGGACTAAATGGTAAACATGTAGATAATGTTGATTTCTATCTGAAATTTTGAGAGAGAAATGAAAGCCTCAACATCCATCACCAGTACACACAGCTACAATTCCTGCACATATCTCTGAAAGAAGATGAAGCTAGTCTTCACATTGACTGTGCAGAAAACTGGCAGTGCAAATATGCAAAGGAGGTGCAGCAAGTCCATTTTGGAGCATCCCACAGGCAGACTACACTGCACAATGCTGTTGTGTACACCACAGATTGTACACTGACATTCTGTGCCTTGTCACCTTCCATGAAGCATGATCCTGCTGCCATTTGGGCTCTGCTTGAACCAGTTCTTCAGTTCCTGAGGGAGAACAATCCGAGGATCCAAAAACTCTTCTTCATCAGCGATGGGCCGACCATGCAATATAGAGGAAAGAAGAACTTCTAGCTCTTGAGCACCATTCCTTTCCAGATGGGATTTACCGCTGTAAACTGGAGTTTCCTGGAAGCTGGTCACGGGAAAGGGCCTGCGGATGGCCATCTTCCATTCTCATATTCCCATTCCCTTTGAATCAAACTTTATTTCATAGTCTTATAAGATTCCAATGCAAGCAATACTTATCATATCTCGCCCAATGTCCTTTTATTTCATCCGTTATCTGTCTGCCCTTGAGGTCAAAGTCATGCCCAACATTGGGCAAAACCGCTTTTATTGGCCGCGACTAGAGGACAAGATCTGGTACACAGTGGACAAGGTCGTCACCTTAATCCCTCCACCAGAAAACGTCTCACAGAGGCATGTCCAGATCAGCCCAAGAGTGTTCACAAAAACTAAATTTGTGAATGGATTTGTGATGGTGTCTGACACTGAACCTTCTTAAACATACAGTACAACATAATATCAGTTATTTGTCAATGTTTTCTTGTTCTCTTTTACTGAACCCACTTGGGTAATTTTCCATTGATAATTAATGTTTGTACTTTAAATGGTTCTGGATGAACAATTGTTATGTCTTCTAAAATAAAATGATTATATTGACCACAAAACATTTGTGTTTGTAATATTCCCAACCTAAGGCATGTTATGAGTTAAGATTAAGCAAAAAGGTTGAGGAAATATGATACAACTTTGCAAACAAAATACTGTGGTCACAACTGAAACAGTGCAGTCACTACTGAAACACTGGATGTTTTGTAAAAAATAAAGTATATTGAGTTATCAACTAAAATGTTATGATACTGATTGGTTTAATGTATGTTCAATTGTATCAATCATCAACTCTGGAATCAATATGATCAGTATTATGCATTTTACAAAGAAATATTGCATTTAGATTTTGACGAATTGTATAAATTGATCTTAGAAATTTGGTAAAAATGTCATTTTTATTGATTTAATTGTGAAAACCTTCAAAAAATATTTGTAAAAATACTTTTCAGAGAAGGGAAGGAAACAATCTTAACAGGTTAATAATAATACTTTTTTACTTTAGTATACTACTATGTTTCGGTAGTGACAATTTTTGGGAGAGGAAAAACATTCCAACATATTATGAAAATACAAAATAAAAATTGACGGTTCTTTTACTAGATACGTGTACTTTAGATATGGTACAATATATATATATATATATATATATATATATATATATATATAGACACATTTTTGGGAATAAAATATACAAAATTAAAAAATATTTCCAACCTGACTTTGAACAAATTCGGTAGAATGGCCCATATACTATGATGGCCAGTCCATAGTTAATTGCAGGGGTGTAAAGACATTCCTCCGCCGTGGTGCAGATGTAAAGGCTCCTGACAACACCGCTCAAGGATGCAAAACACCGACAGGAAAGTTAACACTTTTATCAACCCTAACTCAACATTATCTGATTGCGTGCACTCAATCTAGAAATATAAAGTCAGTCATAACAAGAAAACTGTGTCCTAATTGGAAGAGATTTTGAATGTGATCTGCACACCAGATCAAATAAATTGAACTGGAAAGTTATGTTAATAGTAGCTCTGTTATGTGGTGTAGTAGGTGGACCCAAATGCACACTCGCACAGCAGGTTTAATCCAGCCAAGGACTTTATTTCAAAACCAAATTCAAACAGAAAACACAAACAAAAAACTATGGCACAGTGTCTAGCGAACCAAAGCTTCTCCAGAGTCAGGAGGGAAACTCTACCGAAGCAGGATCATGCAGCCTCCGGAGTCGGGAGGGAAACTCCACTGAACTCACACCTGGAAATGGTCCAGACAGGGAACAAACAAGACGTCGATCGGTGTACTCCGTGGTACTACGCGCATCGGCCACTTCGCGCTGGTGAATACCTGGGGATCGACTCAGCGCGGCAGGAGAGCAGAAGACAGTTAGAGAGGTTAGAAACTGAAACAAACAATTCAGACTCACGTGGCACAAATCCAGACAGGTAACCGGACGGACTGACGGGGTGTCGGTGGAAAGCTGAGGTATTTAAGTCAGCTGGAGATGATCATCAGAATTACTCACAGCTGAGCCTAAAGAGAGGGGCGTGGTAGAGGGCGGAACTCGGGGATGAAAACTGTAGGCTGACACAAAAACAAAACATAAGCACATGGCCCTCATTAACAAACCAGACAGGGGAAGAACAGAGGAGCACACACTATGAGCATACAGGAAAACCTAACAAGCTCAATAAAGCGTGAAGAGTATTTATGCTGCATCAGATGTTTGGAGTACAGAAATTAAAAGCATTTAAAGACTTATTGGATGGATTTTTCTTCCAGTTGATTCTCATTGATTGTAACAATCAATATTACCCGTAACTTATCAGGGCAGGAGCAGTCAGGTGCATCAGTGTATGTTGACCCAACTGACCATGATTGCTAAACTGGAGCCAGACTTTAGTGCACATAACGGAAACATTACTGGGACATTCTTTGTTTCTGGCAATTGAATGGTGTTCTGTAATTGCCAAATACAAATGACTGTTCATTTGTCAATCGTCAATAATCAGTTTGTCTCTTCATAACTCTCTGGATAAACTGTTAACAGAATTCAGTACGCGGGAGTCAATAAATGGTTTATCCAGCATAATGTCAATGCATACACACGGGAAATAGTGAAGGAACTCTCTGTATTTACTTTGTGAAAATGTTACACAGTTGAGGTTAAGCATCCAAAACAAACAAAACATATTATTAGCCCAGGATTATTTTTGTGTGATGTAAAAAAAAAAAAAAAAAAGCAGCAATAGGTAGAATTTATTAAGACAAGTAAAACAATCTGGCATTTATTTCACCTAAATTTAACTTTAACCACATCTTAACCATACTGCTGTTACCACATATGATATTAAAGTATTTATTAATTGAAAAAAATCTTTCAGCTGTTTTTATCACTGTAGTAGCTGCTAATGCATGCCTTATTTGTCTTTGTTGTCAAAGCATGTGTCACCTTCTCAAGTTAGTAGTGAAGTTTGTGGTGCCCCCGATCAGATTCTCTAAAATAGTTTCTACAAGTACTGAACATTATAACCTTCATGAAGGTTAGAGTCATTTTGGGGATGTTGTATCATTGTAAGTATAGTAAAATATCATGTATGTGTACCACTCGAACTGGCAGCTGATTGCCTTTTTATGATGCCATTGAGTGTTTTGTAGAATGCTAAAATGCAGAAATTCGAGGCAGACAGGTAGCCTGCAGTTCAGTCATTTATTAACAAAAGAAAGATACAAAAGCTCAAAGGCAGAGCTGGAATTAGATTCAGATTATGGTGGCTTGAAAAGAAAGACTTTATGCAAATGGAAACTTTGACAAACTGGTGACTGGGGATAAGGAGCTTTATTAACGCAAGTCAGTCTTTTTGTATGTAGATGTGTAGATGGGTGGAGCAGTCCTTCCGAGGGCATTTGGTGGATGGAGGGACAAGACTGTGAAATTTCGCTAGCATGATAGCATCATCGCTAGGTGGGTTGTACAAACAACCGGGCTGAGGCAAGTGATGCTTTGAGCTAAATGCTAATGTCATGTTATAAGGAGTTATAATGTTAACATGTTCACCATCTTAGCTTAGCATGTTAACATGCTGACATTTGTTTACATGAAACACAAAGTATAGCTTAAGCTCATCATTCATTTTGCAGGTGCCATGCCATAAACCAAGTATCAAGTCAGAGATTCTGACTTGATCGTGGCCCCAGATGACTAGTTAAGGGGTCACTGAAGTGGGGGTGTGTGTACCAGATTTCAAGTCAATAGTTTCATTAACCACAAATCCAAACCATGTGGCGCTATAGGAAAAGTCAGATGCTGACCTAAGTTTGTAGGATTCATCCTCCATGGACCACAAATGTCAAAATTGTATGTAATCCATGATACAGTTGCTGAGACAAGTAGTAGACTGGAACGACATCACTATCTCTAGAGCCCCACCGCTGTACGGCGAAGTCCGGGGATCACCAAAGTCATTAAGAATCATCCTCTGGAACCATGAATGTCTCTGCAAAATTGAAATATTTCGCTGGACATGTGAAAACTTTGACCCCACTGGTGACACTACAGGAAAAGTCATAACCAATGTCCAAAGTCAGTAGTCTTCATCCTCTCAGATGCATGAATGGCTGTGCCACATTTTGATGGTTATCTTTCCAATAGTTGTTATATTTCAGCCTACACCAAAATGGTGGACTGACCGACTGACAGAATGACATTGCCATCCCTACAGCTGTGGTGCCATGCTATCATGTCTAAAAACAAGCAGAATCGTATATTCAGTCAGTCATTCGATGTGACGAATTCAATGTCAGTCGTTTGGTGAGCAGGTTATTTTTGTCTGCACCCAGTAGGCAAAGAAAACATTGAATCAAAAGGGACTGTGTTAGCTCCAATAAATAATAGACGTCAGGCCAACCGCATCCAGTGAATACTAACCTGGTATGGTGGCTATACCTGTTCATGCTAACTTTCCAGTTCTTCCAATAATTTCACACAAACAAAAACATGTGTTGAATGCATTAAATCCTGCACCTCTGAGGATTCTTGCTGTTCCAACTGAATGTTTGGAACAGCAAATGTAAAATCTAATCTGAAAATAGGTTGAATCACTGTTACATAGCAATCAGTGACAGTTGCATAACATGTTTGTTTGGATCAAATGTTGCAGGTTTTTAAAGAGCTAACTGGCATCTCTGGGTTTACAGTGGCCCTGGTGTTAGGCTAGACTAGTGACAATGACAGGCTGTGCTGACTCATTTTTCCTCTCCTCTCACTTCACCAGCTTAATTTTGCAGTAATTCCACTGAAAGCTGGGGTGTCAGACTTCTGTGTCTATCTTGCTCTCTGTCACCATAGCCTGGCTGCCTTGAAGTTACATGCAATTTCTGTCTCTGTGGTGAGTCTGGGTGGTGGGGCTGGGGGGCTGCTCCTGTTCCAGAGCCTGATTGAAATGGAGCATCACAACCCCCCAGGAGGTTTTTATAAGCCCCTTGTCGGGCGGAGAGAAGCCTCGATCGGAGGGCTGTAGATCATAACAGTGATGATAGTGGTTTTACTATGATAGCACAGGGGGAAACAGGGAGGGCATTGAAAGCCAGTCTATAAAGGCTTCATTCAAGCTCCTGGCAAAGACCCTTCATAGCCCCCCAAGTGCACCTGCCACTGCGTAGGGGACCGATGGAGAACCAGAGAGGGAGGCATGGAGAGGAAAAGAGGACAGAATCTCTAAAAAAGGCCAAGGGAGATGGCACTGCCAGCAGAAGGGACCGTCCTTTGGGTTTTTCAGTTGGTCAGTAAAGGCATAGAGGTAATTTGAGCAGAGTGAGTTATCATCCACCGAATGCCTGTCCTCATATACATGAGGGAAATTTGTAGAAGGCAACCATGACCTGAAACACTTATCCTTCTCCAGAAGCCAGAGACCATATGCACAGAGTCCACAGTTATTCATATGTGGTCCAGAACTTATAGGAATGACTATTTCACCCCCAGCTGCTCAAGGACTTTTCTCTCAAAGCTTTAGAACAGATAAAGCTATTTCTACAACGAAAAAAAAAGTGGAAAGGATGGAAAGGAATTTGTGTGAAGATTAAAAATACTTGTATTTTACTGCAGGGAAACTTGCAGCTGTGGGGCCTTTGCAGTCAACCTTACAATGAGACACTCAAAAATCTATACGTTTAAATGATGAAATGAAAAATCCAAAACTAAATATTTTAGCAATGTCAAAAAACAGCTATAGCTTTTATTCTCATGGATAATTAAAGAGAATAATGGTGCTTCATCACAATATCTCCAGTAATGACTGTGAAGTTGAGTATGATAAGAAAACATGGATAAAAGTCTAAGGCTTGTTCCATTATGCCTTCAAGGAGAACACAACCAATTTTACACATAAAAGTCAGTTAACTCGTCACTGTAGTACTGTGTAGTACTACACATGTGAAAACGGTTGTATAATCTATAATGCTTTGTCAAGTGAGGCCAAAAAAAGGGCTTATAATGCAACGTTTGACCGTTGGATGGCACTGCAAAGGAGGTTAAGGGTTTATCCTGTGGGAACATGAATGGGTTTAGTAATTGTCCTTACAAATCAACCCATCAGATTATGTCATGTTTCTCTACAGTAAGTGGGGCCACAAGATTGTCAGTGTTAATTTTCACCAAAGCATTCATATCACAATCATAACACAAATGTTTCCTCAGCTTAGTTATATTTTGTTGTAAGTTGATCATTTGGAATTAAAGTAATGGACAAAATTAATACAAATCCTTTGGTTTGTATGAAAGAGTTAACATTTCATGGCAAACCTTCCATTATAGTGATAGTGCTTATTTTTTGCTTATAATTGCTCTAGTGGAGTATCAGAATAAAGGTCAGAAGGTCACCAAAAACATCAGCATTTATCTTCTGGCAACCATGAACATCCACACAAGATTTCCTATAAATCCAGCCATGTGTTTTTGAGATATTATGCAATGTACAAACGGAAATTTTTACTTGACGCAAGAGAAAAAGTTAAGGGATCACTAAAGTTACCCCAATTCATCATTCAATTCAAACATGAATGTGTGTGCCAAATTTCATGGCAATCTAACAAATAGTTGTTGAGGCATTTCATTCAAAATTACAAATGTCAACCTGCTGCTATAGTGCTTACATCATGTGGGAACCATGAATGTACATGAAAAAACGTTGACCTGGATCAGTCTAGATCAAAGTAGTGGACTGGTTGGCTCTGCTATCGCTATAAAAACAAAGGTCCAACTGATGTCTAATGCTCACACATTACGTAAGATGCGAATATATCATACCTGTTTCGCCACCAACAGTAGCCAAAGTCGCATATTGATTGGAAAGGGTAACTCTTGCTTTTTCGACTAGAAAAATTCCCAACAGCAGCACTGTTGCATCCTCTACCTACAATACAAATTATTCATTCAGGCACACTCTCTGGGGTTTGCCAAAGGGTATTCTCGGGAATGTAGGTCAGTTGAAGTAAAAGTACACAAAAAGTAACAGTAAAATCTCCCAACTGAGACATCACTCATAACAGGGTTTAATGCATGGTGCTCAGAAAATTCAAATCTTTACTTTGGCTTTGACATATTCTTTCAACCTGTTATTCAGTCACCATATTTGTATTTTAAAACACTTGAGGGGTGACAGTGCAGCTGTCAGCAAAGTAGCATAGTTCGCTGAGTTTTATATCTGGTTTTTCTTGTTCTAGTTTAAAAAAAATAAGTGTGGTATCAAATTTGAACACCCACACCACTTTGAGCCTGTGAACAATAATATCTGAAATGTTCCCACCTCTCAGCAGCTGGAGGAGTGAGACTATTTGAATTCAGAGTACTCATGAATAACTGAAAGTACACCCTGATCTTTAGTCAGAGGTGCCAGGGTCAAATTAGGATGCAAATTAAAACTAAACTAAATTCAATAAATTGAGCGCCCTAACAACAGTGCATCAGGGTGGATTTGAAAGATGTACGTTTTCCAAATTTGTGTAGGCCTATTTGTGCACCAAATGAAAATGCCTAGTCCTTACCCACTTGACATTTTATAGACATTCTTCAGATGTCAGTATAATTAGCACAAGGCTTTTACATTTTCATGACCAACCAACATCTTTGGCAAAAGGAGTTAAAATGTTAAACCAGTGCTTTATGAGACAAAGATAGACTGTTTTTGGAATTATTTTTGCTTTTGTTTGGCTCTCTAATATAGACTTCATAGCCAGGTGGACTACTAAACTTTACACCCATATTTGATTGATGAACATGTCATTCCAAAACCAGTGGCATTAATATGCTGCTCTAACCTCCATCTCTCTCGGAAGGCTTTCCACGACACTTAGGATGCTGGCTGCAGGGATTTGCTCCCATTCAGAGCATTAGCGAGGTTGAGCCTGAGTCAATCCAAACCATTCCCTGTCTGGTCAGTTAGATATAAACTCATAGCAAGCATATGAGTTGACTTAAGGAATGTACAATCTTAACAAAGTGTTTTTTGTTTAATGACTTTAACCAACATCACTTATTCTATTCAATCTGATTAGATTGTAGATTGATTCTAGTTAATTTAACACTATTCTATTTCATTGTATATACTGTGCATTTTTATTGTTATATTTTCCTTATATTTAATATGTTCTACTCTGTTATTTTATTGTATATATTGTGCATTTTTCATACTTAATATTTTTAGTTTTACTCTGTTATTTTGTTTGCTGAAGTATATCTTTGCTGCTGTAACAACCAAATTTCCCCCTGGGGATGAATAAAGTATCTATCTATCTATCAATTGCATTTATTAACCTCATAAAATCTCACAAACCAATTACAAAGTCTACTTTTTACTAAATGTTGGGAGAGATCCTCGTACAGAGATTGTTATAGTGCTATCTGGAGGTGCCTTTTAGGCTGAGATAAGACAATGAATTTGGCCGTGATTACTGATGTGCCTATTAGTTTCCTCCGTAATAGCTGCCCTGAGGATTAGCCGACAGAGTGTCAGCCTGTATTTTACTGTAATAACCCTTCATTTTGGTTCTGTGGCTAAGACTCCTGCTCCCTGTCATACATATACACTCTTAATCTATTCCATTATAATGAAAAAGAAAGTTCTAGAGGGCACAGCTATGTTCAAATTAGATAAGGACAGTGTGTCAGCATCAAACGACGGACAATGTCAAGAATTTTTTTAGGAGCTTTACTCCTTGATGCTCTTAGTGGTTTTTAATATCTATCCATCTATCAATCCATTGATCCATCCATCCAATAATGTGTTCCTTGGCTTATGAAGTAATGCTCAGTAACATTGGGTAGCAAGCTTGTTAGCTTTGTTGCTAATGTTTGTAGCTTACATTTAGGGTTGCCAGGTCTGTGTGACAAAACCAGCCCAGTGGCCTTGTGTAATTAGCATAGACCTGCAGCTAATGACCTGGTACACACCCACCTATCACTCAAACACGGCCAAGCTTTATTTTCTATAATTAGAACGGGTGAGTTATATGAACCCCCCCCCGGTACAGTGATGAAAAGAGGAAAATAACTATAATGACCGAAACCATTTTTTTGTACCAGGCCATTTACTTCTGCAGTAAAGTGGGGAATTATAAGATGGGGATCGACTCGCTTTTGAAGCCAGCCTCAAGTGGCCATTTGAGGAACTGCAGTGTTCAGTATTGACTTAATTTCTCAGCATTTATCTTTGTCTATTCACTCTCATTTCCCTTTTCCCTCCTCCCTGCCTGAATAAACAACATTAATCTATGTTTTAATTTATATGCATTTACTGTAGTTAATGCAATACCTCATCATGTTGCTTCACAATATTTTCATCAAATACTTACAGTATTTCCTCAAGGATGGAGTTGTAGCAGCAGAGGTAATGTAGGTAATGTTTTTTCTGCGCCCTCAAAGTGCGGCCTGCCGGGAGATATCTGTGTCGGCCGGCACCAGAAGGGCTTTTGAGGCCTAAGAGTAGATTTGTTCGCATTAATGAACAGGGTAAATGAAGCTTACATATAAGGTGTCTCAAGATTTAGCAAAATATGCTTTTGTTGAACATAATAAAAGTCATAAAAATCTTCACAGCAATTATTGACATTCAGTGGCCAAAAAATATATCATAACTCAAATACATTAAACTCACATAAAACAAACACTACAACAATCCTAAAGGTTTGTGCCTATCTCCCCTCTGCCCATCACAGTTCCCCTCTACCCGCTGTTCACACCTCCGGGCCTTCCAACCTTTCTCAGTCCCCTCCATTCCCTCCCTCCCACTTCCTTAAGGCTCCCTACCACTTCCCTGTCCTTGTCCCTAATCCCTTAAGGTTCAACGTGGGTCTGAAACAAAGCCTTAGTGGTGCCACAGTTGACATCCAGCCTGAGAGCCTTTGATCATTTCAGGGCTCTGAAAGAATAGCTCTAAGGCTCTCTCAAAAGCAAACTCACTTGTTGCCGGGCCATTGATGCTCAAGCGATAAGGTGTCATCCCTGTTCTCAGATCAGTCTTCACCTGTCAATACAACAATAATCAACAGATGAGTGTGGGACTCATGGGGGTGAGATTTGAATGAAATCAAATGACTACGCTGCTTGCTCATGTATCCTACGCTTTTCATTTAAGAGGAATCATTTTCACAGTTTACACTAGAAACTGGATGGTCAGGCCAATGGCAGCCAGCTTGCTTAGTTATGGGTAGGGCTGCCCCCATGCAACCCTCCCCAAACGCCAACGAGCATCTGCTGCTTGAAAGAGGCTCAATCTTGAAGTAGTTTGTTCTTCTGAAAAAATGGCAAGGAGCTGCACATTGGCCACGTTACGTATCTGCCTCATTGCCAGTTTGTACCTGAGAGCTGAGCACATAGACAGTCCAGGTTCTGGAACCTCCTCTCAAGGCTCTCCAGCAGGCCATCAATATATTTTGAACTGCAATGTGTTTGTCCATACAGAAAAATATTTAAAGACATCTACAACAAACATGCCTGCATGGCTCCTGAATAGGGGTGTAACGATACATGTATTCATATTGAACCGTTTGGTACGGAGCTCATGGTTCGGTACGCATTACGAATCGAACAATATGTTTGAATAATATTAAATTGCTTTTGAACAAAAAATATAGGTGAAATTGGTGGAGCCACTGCGCTCAAACATGGCAACCCACCAGACGTAACGTGATGTCCTTCCCTGATTCGCCATGCGCCTATCACGTGACCGGATGTTCACAAACAACAACAGTCTTGGTTAGCGGCTTTAGAGAGGACGGACACAAAACGGAGGACTTTACTTTTCTTATTAATGTTTATTTTGTTCTGTACAACTATGTACAACAGGTTAACACACATAAACTATAAAAGAACAAAACATGGATTGCTCTCCAGTAGGACAGAGACTTCAGCAGAACTACGAATGAGAACAGACAACGACACTGAGGGAACGAGTGAGAGACGTGTGTTGACCACATTTATGGATCATAATCTAGTAAATTTGTATGTGTAAGTGTAAATTTGAGGTGTGAGAGAGAAAGAGCAAGACCCGAAGTGCTGTAACTAAGTCTGAAAAATAAAACTTTCCAGGGAATGTGTCTGTTTCAGTGACGTGCGGTGAGGTTCGGCACTGACACTACATAAATCAGATTTACAAATATATGAACCCAATAGAGTAGCTTAAATCACCATTCAATTGGCAGCTTGCACAATGACTACTGGTTGTTTTTCATATTTGAAATCAGCATTCTTTACACACACATAGGTAAGGTACATATTTGATTCCACCGGGAGCGTTTCAGAAGTGGAGCGCTCACGGGCGCCACCCGCGAAAATTGTGAGATTCCGTGATAATCTGTGTAACAACCACGGATGTATAAAGAGAACAACAAACACATAAAAGGTTACTTTACCTGTCCGACGTTGAACTGCTGTTGATTTGGTCATATTTCCCTGTTTCTTGAGACATTTTTAAGCTTGGATATATAATCTTACATTTTTGTGGTCAAAGCAAAATATAAGAAGAAGCGAAGTGTAGAAGAAGAGCAACGACAGAACAAGCATAAACCCGACCCGCGCCCTCTTCTTTGAGGCAGAGTAGTGTTTACCTCCCCTCTGTGCTTTTTCACTGCGGTTTCTGTCAGATCAGCAACACTAAATATGTTCTACACACGTGAAATACAATACATATTCTATGGAAATAAAGGACATATGGTGACAAACAATGAGAAAGCAAAAGGCACAAGCAAAAGGCACAAGCAAAAGGCACGCGCTCAACCCAGCTTGTGAGGGATTGCGCAATCTGAGATGAGGAACAGCTCGTCGCTGCACCTCACGTGTCTCCTATCTGTTTGAACAGGACATGCGCTTATTCAGCGATTTTGATTATAAAAATGATTGGAATCATACAGAAATTACATTTATAGCACAGATCGGAAGAGAAATAGGAATATTTATTTTATTTTAGCATTATTTGTTTTTTACTTTTCCTGCCTCACCTGGCTCCCCTGACCGCACGTCCCTGGTCTGTTTGAGTTTATGGAGGAAGATTTTAGAGAAGATCTTAAGTATCAAACACGACCTTTCATTTTTAAAGACTACTTGAGAGTCTCACCAGCGAGGATTTGGCATTTCTAATTTTTTGCTTTACTGAAAACGTACCGAAACGTACTGAACCGTGGCACCACTGTATCGTATTGAACCGAACCGAGAATTGTGTGAACCGTTACACCCCTACTCCTGAACCAGACCCGAAGCTCCTTCCTCTTCATGTCAACCGCTCTTGCTCCTCTCCTCTTCATGGACAATATTATACGCCCTGAGACCCACAGGGCTTGTCCAGTTCTGGGTGGAGCTTTGACATAAAATACCCAGGTGGCTGGTGGTCTCCAGCATCCTTTGTCCTCCAATGCAGGCCATTGTCACTGTCTTTAACACCTTTGACAGGCTGCTGAGATGTAGCCGCAAAGCTCCGTCTCCTCTGCAAATGCCTCCAGGACAGCACTCAGGTTCCTCTGTTGGTTGGAAATGGCTGGCGACAGTTAGCGCAAGTGTCCTTTACTTCCTGAAAATATTTGGAGACATGGTAACATATTAAGTCAAATCATATCAGGTGCCTCCAAATAAGAAATATATTTATTTTCCCTTCATAATACCTTGATGTTCATGTTATCCAGGCCCGAGCACTCTGCCGGAGGCTTAAGTACAGCTGTGCGATTAGCTCCGTTCCTGAAGTACAGGTGTATCTGCTGTAAAAGGTCCCTGAAGGAGTCCATATAAGCCATTTCTGATGAAGCGTCCTTACAGCATATGGCGAGTCAGTGTGCAGCACACGCAACTGACACTAACCATGGGAGGGTGTCCTGTACCTGCTTGGCCACCGCCGCATTTCGGCCCGATTCCTTTTTTGTGAGCTGGTCGAGTCTCTTGAAGCCACCCGTCCCGGCCTCGTGTTCATGGATGGCAACAGGATCAAAGGCAACAAACACTGTGGACCTTGTTCAAAGGTAACATGTGTGACAAATTATATTTAAGCCTGAGAGAGTTTTCTGAACAAGTCCAGAATAAGATATCAACCTCCTGTGTTGGTGGTGTTGAGTGGCAGTTTGCTTCTCCAGGTAGTTACCCAACATCAAATAAATGGCCGCCTCGGCACCCCCTGCTTCACCACTTGTTCGCTGACGGCACAAGTGGCCGTACATTTGTTCTGGAACATTTTTTTTTTCCTCCGGTAGCTATGATTGTTGATACATCTAAGAGATCAAACCCCAAACTGCTCTATATGTTTGACATGGTACTCACCATGGTAAGTTATATAGTACAGCTAAAGGCTTGAATCTCGGGGTCTCCATCCACCTCATCAAAACCAGGTTTCCTATGCGTACTCGGGCGTGCTGTAGCGGCAGCTGGTGTTGCTGTTATTGACCCTGCTCTCTGGTCTTTCTGCCTCTGCTCCTCCCCGTACAGCAACAGGAGCAGGAGCTGCAGTTAGTTCCTCTCCTCTACCCGTCTGTCCTTCTTCTCCCTTTCACTTCCTCTGCCACGGCCTACACTCTCATCTGATCTTCCCTGCCTCACCGCCTGTCCTGTCTTGTACAAGATACAGTCATTAAAATTTGGCTTAATTTAAAACCCCTTGAAAGCTTGCTATCTCCAAAAAATTGTGTATTCATTTGCTCCCATTGCCAGACAGCAGAAAGACCCACCTTTCCTTTCTCCCTAACTTTACCCACATAACCTCTTGATCACCACGGGCAACACACACAATGGCCCTTTGATCAGCGAGTCTAATCTAATAATTTAATCACATAATTTGACAAAAAAGCTATTAGTTTACGTGACCCATATCACCCACAGGGTGACTGTTCGTGTGACGTGTCTCATGTCCATATGTGTACGTGCTGATCAGTCAGTGTGATAGGATTTAAAAAAAAAAAATGTTTATATCTATTTCTTTTTATAGATATCATGTAAATTGCATGCAAAATCGGTCTACCAAACCAGCATACCAAAAATTCAACCCGCAGCAACATTTCAAAAGTTGCCGACCTGCTGGCAACACTACTAACATTAGGGCAGATAAACACACCATTTTAACTGTTACAACCTTTGCTATCGTGATTTTAGTTTTAGAAAGCATATTCCTTTTAAGCAGTAGTAGCATCAGATCAGCTCGGACTCATGCCATGCTTAACTACAGAGTCATATTACGGGGCACTGTGTAGTGACTTCATGGAAGGTGTTTACAACAAGGTTGACCTACATAATCAAAATAATTAATGGGTGGACACAGATGTTCATTATAATCGCACCACACACCTGACTTTTCTGGGTGCCAGGGTTGAAACCGCCCCTTCCCCCACCCGTGTGTGTGTGTGTGTGTGTGTGTCTGCATGCGTGCGTGTGTGTTTGTGTGTTTCCAGCCGGTGACCCAAACACCTTCACATCAAACCCTCACCTTTGCCTCTGCTATACTCACATACACGCATAGACACACCCCATCCATCCCTTCTCATCCTCGCTGCTTCATCCTAAAAGTATAGTGCTATTCTTGGAGCAAGGTAACAATCAACATGGCCGAGATCGTTAGCCTCAGTTTTCCCCGTGGGCCAGACACAGAAAATAACTTTCCCTTTTCCCTGGCATCTGCAGATACTGGGGTAAATGAAGACATACAGCCCCCAGGTCCAGCGGCCTGCTCAAGGTAACCTCTGCTGTCAGCACACATTTACTAATGCCGCCCGTCGAGGGGAGGGGTGCACTGGGAGAAGAGAAAATAATATGCCACCGAGGTAATGCCCCTCACTTGATATATTAATAAATAAATACCTCTGCCCGATCCCATTTCATTTCCATGAGTAATTTCACAAAGGAGGAATCCACCTTGGAGTCATCCATACAATAACTGATTTGTTCTGCTGCGGGGGGCTCCACTAGCTGCTAGTCAACGCTTTCGGAATTTTCATAACGTCCTAGGCTGCAAATTTGGTCATACAACTCCCCCATGGCAATTGTACAGTGTGTTTTTTTCTCATGTCTACAAGGTATGGTTTTGAGTGGTCACATTTGTCCATATATATCATTATACAAGTATACTGTGAACAAACTAATACATGCATTTCTTAAAAAGTCCCCTTGGCTATCTCTATGCTGCCGCTAAGAATGAATGATGTAAGCCAGATATTGGCCACTCAATTAGACTGTCAATAGAATTTATTTATTCATGAGAAAGTCAACATTATTGACATTGTTATTCTAAACAATCAGCCTGCATTGGGATGAGCCGTGATTGTGTGTCAGGATAGTGATCTGAAGCACAGATGTGTTCACCTTATTTGTCCCCCAAACTAATGCCTTTATTTATCAGAAATCCACGGCTCACTTTAATCAACTGTCCCAGAATAAGAAATCACTCTTATATTTTCCTTGTGATGCATTTCTAGATGTGTTTTTTCATAAAGTTTCCTAACTGTGAAAATGACTCATATGTCTACTGATATTTAGAAGCCCTCCAGAGGTGTCCAAGGAGTTGCCAGGAGATGGCACAAATTCTAAGGGAACTTTGTTGCAATTATTGACATTTTTTACAAAAGAAAGCACATGCTCTCTCCACAGAAACTTCAGACCTCGGAAACCTCACGATGACAAAGAAAATGTAGCATTGCAACAGTTACAATGTGGGCCTTTACCGACCAACAGTTCTGGCATAAATAAATCAAACTGTTGATTGTTTGTACAGCTCCTGAAATAATGTGCCGATTCATTCATTTATAGGATATGAAAAAACAATCTGCATTCATACAATCCATATGGTTGCTATATTTAAGCTATGTATATGTTGTACTGTATTTTTCTCAACACATGGTTATATTTCATAGATAAATGATTTTAACCACATTTAATAGCACAAAAGTTAGCAGAGGGTGAAGTGTCAAATCTTTTTTTTAGATTGTATTTACATTTATTGATAATGATTACCAGTGTTTACTTAAAGCCTACCATGAAAATGGCTTCTTGGTGAATATCATTATGAGATTGAAACAATTTTAATAATCCTGGCATCATAATTTTGATACGCCAAATTACGACTCTCAAAAACCACAATACATGCTTATAATTGATTTTTTTGCTGACGTCTACTTTACTGCAGAGAGGCTCATTCAACCTGCGACATCACACTCTCCTATAGGAGAAAGCTTTCTCCTATAGGAGAAAGCTTTCTCCTTGCTGAAAGTAAGTTTTATTAATCACTCTCAAGTCCTACTCTAAGGTATGAGTGTCCAAGGTTCCCTTTCAGAGCAGTTACAAATAGTGATTAAGATGATTGATAAATACAGGCCCTGGGGTATCTTGGTGCAAACTTTGCAAAGAGGCTGGAGCAGGATGAATGTCAGCAAATCGCAAATAATAAAATGTAGACAGTCTTTTCGACAGAAATTAAAACTTCTGTCACACATATCAATGTAAAGATATTTTTAGAAAACTGCTCTACTGCTACTCGGTAGAGAGCAGAAATTATACTTTCCACATTATTATAGCTTTGAGGGTAAATTTTGTCTTCAGCTCATGTCTGCAAGTAGTGTGTATTTGACATGTCACAGTAGAAAAAGCACAGGTGTAAACAATACGATAAAGGGTCGCTGGATTCCTTTAGCTGCTTCACTTTCAGGGTCCTACTATTGTGCATGCTGTCACTTTGCCGTGGCTGACTAGGACCCTTGAATAGACATGGTTAGTAGGACCTGTGCTTCCCTTACTATGACAGGTCAAAACGTCTGTCCTGAAAAAGGCCTATTGAGGTCAGTACAGTTCTTACTGGTAAAAAGAGTAACACAGGAAGCAAAGAGATTTTCTTTTTAAAATTGTCAATTAAGGAAAGTTAAATTGCATCATTTTCTTTTAGTTTCCTTGCCTTTTCCGTCGTTGTTCTGCTGTGTGGATGCACTTTGTTTTCTTCTGGCTCCCAACAGAAGCTGTGTATGGGAATGTTAAGTTGATGACAAAAGGATATCACTTGCATTCACTGACGATACGTCTTGTCCAGGAAGCTTATAAAAGCCCTCACTGCTAGATTTAATAGGATTGTGTATTATACACCAGGCGGCATGCCAGAGGCTCTGACTACAGGCTATATTTTCAGCATGTACTCAGTGTGATAATTAACCACATATGATGCTCCTATTGTTAAGAATGTATTCTTTACGAAGGTTGGCAAACACTTTTCAGCACCATGGACAGCTACATTAAGACAGCTCATAACAGCAGTGCATTTTGGGAAATGACCTGTAACTTTCAAGAGCTTTCATTTATATTTGCAATATACTGTCAATGTATTTGTCTGTGAGAGAGAATTACAATTCTGAGCTAGAACCATGGCTCCTGCAAGTGATGATAATGATTTGTTTCCTGGTCAGCAAAAACGGTCTCTGACTTTTGAGCAAAGAAATCACTCCTCAAGCTCAAATATAATTTACATATTATTCCCTCCAGTGATAACACTATACTTCCACGGCCTCCATGTTGAGTCTATCACTGTGGCAATGTGTTTTAATGTAGCCCTCTGAGAGCCTATTTACTCAGGACTGGTGTTACCTGGGATATCCCCTGATTTGTGATAACTGGGAAAGCTTTACAATTTTAATCCTGTGTGAGTCTGCAGTGTGTGCCAAAATCCAGGGGCAAATTCTGTATTGTTTCAGGAAGCAAGAGCTGCTTATAATAAGCAAAAGATGTGAACTCTTGGTCACTTTTAGTGTGTTGTTTCTAGCTGAAAAAGGCAGTTAAAAATGAAATGAAAAACCTGGAGCTGCTCCGATGATATCTAATTGAAGTGGAATGTGAAAATGAATCTACATTAACATAAAATAACCCAAAATACAACGCTTTGTCTACAGTGTGGAGTCTTTTTTTGAGTGGCCTCAATTCCCTGCACAGAGAACTACATTCATGACCTGCTTACTCCAGTAACCTGGTTTTGGCTGAACGCATTAAAGAATAAGTGGGTTAAAATAACCTGGGCAAAGTCTTCTTCTAATCATGAGAAACATAGTTACTTTCACGTTAAATGCTTCTATGGCGCAGACATAATGTTTGTCTTTGTATTTCCTTGTCTAACACAGAATATGTGAGTGCCAGGTCAAAAAAATCTCCAATAACACTTTATAATAACTACACGCTATGAAGCATTAGTTAAGTATGAGTAAACACTTAATTCATCATTTATAAAGCATTGTTCCTACATTAACACTCATTCCTACATCAACACTCATTAGTATACAATACAGTTTTAAATGTTTTATTCTTGATTAACAAGCTTGTCTATTATGTGTTTCATGATTGTGTTTTCATACTTTATAAATGATGGATTCCCCATTTGTAAATTAAGTATTGTATATATTACAAACCAATTATTAAAGAGTTGTAGATGATTAATAGCATCCTTTATAAAGTGTAAGCAAATTATTAAGAACTTATGCATTTATATTTATATATATATATAATGATTTAGATATGCACTAATGGTTAGGGACTATGTTGATGTATGCTTAATAAATTCGTATTAATACTGCAATTCATGATTAATTCAGGTAGTTACTAGTCATTAGTTAAGTATTTTGTGTGACCTCATCTAAAGTGAGGACTATCTATGCCTTACAAAGCATTTATAAATGACATTGAAAGGCCATCAGTGCCTCAAAACCCACACAAGTATGTTATCTTTTCAACAGAAAAGGCAAATAGACAAAACACAAAGTGATCAAGTACACATCAATATTTATTACAAGATGCAAACAATATACTCGTAAATACAAACCTCTCAGCCATTCATTCATGTAAATACCAAAACAAACAGATTCTCCTTCAGGAGAACATGGCTGGATATAAAACGATTACATTCACTCCACTCATATGAACAGATCTGGTCATCTAACAATGTCGCTATCATATAATAGCTAGTTAGCCAACTGTCCCCTGGATTGCTCTATTTACAACGGCGGTGTAGCGTGCGCCGCCTCAGGAGCTCTAACGTTAGTTAGAGACTTGCTAGCAGGAAGGCTAGCTACATACTCATCGTCCATAATGTGTAATGTTACGTGCCAGCAAACTAATAAACACACTGTCTGCAGTCATTCTTTCTGGCCCGGGTCCGCGCGCTCTTTTAACTTAAGTTGGCGTTTTCCATAGCGTAAGTGCGCTTCTGTACCAGTTCCTTAGCAAAACATTTGTCCCACGTTGATGACGTGTAAAGCGGGATTTCTCAGTTCGCGGTTGTAAAAAATGAGCAGATTCACCGCCTGCCATCGGGACATGCAACTGAAGAAAAGTGCGAACAGTGGAGATCGATATGCTTGGTTAAAATTAATAATTAAATAAGTAAATGTAAACTAATATGCAAAGCTCCTGGCTAGCTCCATTTGTACATTTACAAATGTTTTATATCCAGCCATGTTCTTCTGAAGGAGAATCTGTTTGTTTTGGTTTTTACATGAATGAATGGCTGATAGGTTTGTCACATTTATAAAGCTTAACATAGTCCCTAACCATTAGTGCATATCTAAATCATTATATATATATATATATATATATATATATATATATATATATATATATATATATATATATATATATATATATATATATATATAAATGCATGAATAATGTACATCTAAATAAGTTCTTAATAATTTACTAACACTTTATTAAGGATGTTATTAATCATCTACAACTCCTTAATAATTGGTTTGTAATATATATAATACCTAATTTACAAATGGGGAATCCATCATTTATAAAGTATGAAAACACAATCATGAAACACATAATAGACAAGCTTGTTAATCAAGAATAAAACATTTATAACTGTTGTTATAAATTGTATATTAATGAGTGTTAATGTAGGAACAATGCTTTATAAATGATGAATTAAGTGTTTACTCATACTTAATGCTTCATAGCATGTAGTTATTATAAAGTGTTACCAAAAATCCTCATATATTAGAACTATTAAAAATACTTCTTCTGAATATTTATTATAAAAGAATACTTCAAGCCATGTCAACTTCAAAAGCTTGATCTGAAATAATTTAACCAGAATGAGGAAAATAGCTCGTTTTTTTTGTGACAATGTATATTCACATTGTCAAGGTTTAGCTTCCTGTTTGTCCCGCTGTTGAGAGTTTGTCGATAATCTGGGGCAGTGCAAGATCTTTGTATTACTAAAGTTAATTAAGTCGAGCTGAACCGCACTAGCTTTATCATTTGCGAAGATTTATAGTCTGCCCAAAAAGCCATATCATTTTTAGTCTTGATGACAAAAGGGTCTTGAAAGTCAACATATCTAGCGAGAGAGTGGATAGGTTGACAACACTGCTCACACACGGTAGACACTAAAATGGAGTCTCTGAATCAAACTGGCATACCGCGTAAGCAAAGTTTTAGAGAAAAAAATAGCCAAACGCAACAATAATCTACTTTAATTATCAAGTTGGACTCATAAGTAATGAGATGTAAGGAGCAAAATAAGCGAGATCCAAGATTGTTTTTTATTATTATTTTATTATAGGCTATACTATTCATATGGACTACCAACTTTTTACATTTGGCAAAACAAAGCAGTAATCTATTTTATAATCTATTATACATGGAGACTTGACTTACCTTTTACAAGTAATGAAATGTAAGGAACATGTTTCCTTAATTATAGGCTACACCAGGCTACCAATCTGTTTCTAAACACAGCACTCATCTGCATTATAAAGTATACATGAAGACATTGGTTTAGTGCATAGATGTGTGAAGACATCGGCATCGGAGGGCGTTCATTCCCCATTCATTCCTATTAAAGTTGCTCATTGGAGCATTAAGCAAAAAGAGTTCAACATCCGAATATAAAATTCTGATAAAATTACCCAGATCTTCCATAGATTTTAGAGATAATGGGGCCCAGAGAGAATGCGTACTAGTGTTTCCTTAAATCCGCCTCCCAGCTCTCGGTCCAACTTAGTCACTGGCGCATTCATATGATTTATGATCTTATCTAATGATTTAAAAAAAAATAAAAAATTCCATGGAATTACAGCCATCTCTTTCCCAATTTAGGTCTATTTGAAAGTCTCTTTGGGCCCCATGACATCTCAAGACAGACCCGGAAGTTGCAATTCCATGGTTTTGGCCACTCTGTAGAATTTTCCACGGGGCTTGGTTTAATTAATATGGCCCTCCAAGCCATCTCCAGCACATAGTAAGAGAAGCACTTTGTATGGAGTTGGTGTGTCCATTGCTAGCTAGCTTACAGCTATCGTCTAGAGACAGACGGTACATGGGCAGATTCCATGGCACAGCAGTTGGATTCACGGGAAATGAAGGGAAATTCACTATGAAGTCTGCAATTAAATGGTACTTGCCACTTGTGGCCACAGCAGCTGCTGCTGAGCAAATTTTTCATACACTTGCTTTAAGTGGGTGTTCACTAAATAGAATGTGAAAGCAGCACTTTCCTTTCTACAGTTTTTTTGTGTTTGGCCCATGGATATGTCTGTGGCTCCATGCATTTTTAAAAATCCAGTACTCGAGATGTAGGCGTTCTACCTGTTTTCCAGAACTAAAGTGAAGTCAACATGGCAGACTGAGGCTAAATGGAAGATCGCATACAAGCTTCTTTTTTTTGCCTCTACCTCATTTCCTTTCACTCGCTCTGTTTTCACAGTGTATTGCTGTCTTCCTGTTCCTGTCGACAATCGGTCTTTCTTCACATCCTATCCCCTACATTGTTTCCCCTCTTCTATCTCGCTCCCTCTCACCCTCCTCTCTTTCTGTCTGACAGCAGTAAGGCTCCTTTGGGAGGTAATTAGGAAAAACTCAACAGAGACACACACAGCAGCTGCTGAAAACAAGGCTTTCAATACTTTCTACTCTCCCTCCCTGCATTACAATAGCAAAATGCTGGGAGTCAGGGGAAGAGGAGGATTAGAGAGGGTATGCTGGTACTATCAGGACATCTTCAGGGAATGATGTCGCGGGGAAAAATGCTGCTTTGGTAAGCCCAAACTTGTATGTGCCATGGTACCTGATGCAAGTTCAAATTACTTGTACCCGCTTGTGTCACTTAGAGGCAAAAGGTCTTGCCTGGTCTTGTCCAGCACATTGGCAGCCCTGGCTGCAAAAGTAGGGCTTCGCACTCAAAGTGAAGATGACATAACAACTGATAATGAGGCTATTCAAAGGAGACACATTTCAGCAATCTAGGACAAAGACAAAGATGCTTTCCTTCCTTCAAGCAATTTGTTCACTTGGTTGATGCAGAAAACTGCGTGTTATTGGCTCTATGCCTATTGCTCTACAGGCTAGTGAACAAAACCGTAGGATAAATTCTTAATAAATGCACCTGATGGTCCTCCCCTCTGGGGTGATTTCAAGTGTTCTTTATCAAGCTGCATGGTCATTTTGCCCCCTGCTTGTCCCACTATGAATGACCTAGTTCAAATATTTCACTTCCGAGACAAATCGTAGGCTTTTCTTTCAACACTGTTGTTGACCATGAACTGCAATCCCAGCAACAGCTATCATAACTTTGATGTTTTGTGCCGACTTTCACTCGATGTGGATGTGTTGTGACGGTGGAGGTTCTTCTAAAAATCTGCTGTATATGGTGGTCTCCAAACTGTAGTGACCTAGTTATCTCCTCACATGTCTCACCAAAATTTCTTTCAAGAGTCTGCAATAGGAACGCCGTTGTGAAACTACCTGGGCAGAGCAGTGCTTTGAGATAAACACCAGCGGTCTCACAATAAAGATGCTAACAGGCAGATGCGTAACAGGTAGAATTTTTATCACTAGTGCAGTGCCCGTTTGGAAAGGGCCGATTGCTTGCCCACCGATGTTGTGTCGACAGTGTTGTGTGTGTGTGTGTATGTGTGTGTGTGTGTGTGTGTGTGTGTGTGTGTTTTAGTTTGGAGGGTAGGATTTCAATTTTGTTTCATATTTATCTTCCTCGTTGCCAGTATTTTGGTGCATTTTGTAAAAAGAAAAAAACAAGTTTAATGCAATCTCAAGTAAAGAGGTAAAAGTGAAATGGCAAAGTATGGTTCTGTACTACCTTGTCATTTGCAATTGCCTTCATCATTTCAAGTGTTGATTGTAAAAATAAATGTTTTGCTTGCAGCGTTGCCGTGAAGTGCTCTTTGCTTTCCGTAACATTAGCATATCCAGCACCCAGTAGAAAAAGTGAACTGCAGTCAATGAACCGCACCCTGTAAAAGCTGCGAACGACATGCATTTGCAACATTTGCTAACTAGCCCTAAACACAAAGTACAACTGAGGCTGATGGGAATGTTATTAGTTTTTGGTCTAAAAGGTAAAAAGCAGGTATTTGGCCATAAATCAGAGTACTGGACAAATGAAAGTATGACCTGATGATGGCACTAGAGGAAAAGTTAATTAAGGGACTATTGATGTTATTACAATTCATCCTGAGGGGAGGATACGTGTGCACCAAATTGCATGGCAATTTGTTTAATAGTTGAGACATTTCACTTAGAGGAAAAGTCAGGGGATCACAAAAGTCCTTAGGATACATCTTGGCACCATATATATATATATATATATATATATATATATATATATATATATATATATATATATATATATATATATACATCAACAGATTGACATTTCAGATACAATTCTTTAAAACAGATTGGATGAATTACCATGGAATTTGGTATATATATATATATATATATACCAAATTCCATGGTAATTCATCCAATCTGTTTTAAAGAATTGTATCTGAAATGTCAATCTGTTGATGGTGCTTGAAGCAAAGTCAGAATATCATTTAGGGATCATCCCATGGGGGCCATGAATGTCCACACAAAATGTCATGGAAATCAAACCATTGATACGTTGATATGATTAGCTGTAGAATAGTTGTTATAGGATATTTCAATCTGGACCAACAGACCAACATTGCTGTTGAAGAGCCATGCAGCTTTAGAAAGGACATGGTTTACTCTGACTGAGAAGTCTCTTCCATTGAAATTCACACAAACCATGTAAAATCAAATATGGCACAGAATTACTTCCTCGCTCACCAACTGAAGAGCTGCTCACTTTCAGTACTGATGGCCTGATAATATAATGAAGTTGTGCTCGTGATTAGTCTCATTTATGTATATATTTAATTTATACATTTAGTGAAATCTTTTCAACAAGTCAATCTTATTGGTAATCTGAGTGACTTAGATTACCAATAAAACAGCCAATTGTCTGTAATTGTCTTTTGCTTAGTTTTTAGTAGTAGC
Organism: Cebidichthys violaceus; assembly: GCF_023349555.1. Taxonomy (NCBI): domain Eukaryota; kingdom Metazoa; phylum Chordata; class Actinopteri; order Perciformes; family Stichaeidae; genus Cebidichthys; species Cebidichthys violaceus. Next base: position 12,289,340 of record NW_027176816.1, read on the forward strand.
TTGCTTTCACCAAACGTCTTATATTCCTTGAGTGTTTAATAACTACATCTGCTCTACTCTCTGTTCCCCTGCAAATGCAAAATATGTTATTGCAGAGGAGAGGGTGTGACAACAGCTTGGCTGCTGTACGCTGAACACACAAGCATATTAGCTTTCTCTTAAATAGAGACTGTTTGCACTATTCGGTCACAAATATTCTCTAAACACTGGAGGTGACAAATCAGCCCCTTTTAATCCTGACATTTGAAAACTCCAACGGCAGTGCGAGGGTGGAGCACCAGGAAACGCTGCCTGGGGCATGAGTTCCTTCATATTTTCCCAAACCTCAGACAGTTATCTATCTCTACCACTAAATATCTCTAAAAGTTGGGAGGAATACTTTACTTTCCACAATTTTCTCCAGGTTTCCAGGAATTCAAAGAGCAACTTCGTCATCATTCTCGTTCGTACTTGCGTCTTATAAATGTATTGAATGAATGAGATGACATTCTTGTCAACTACATGCTGCTTTCTATTCTGACCCCATCAAAGACGTATGGTGCGCTGGTGCTCATGTTTTGTTACAACCTGCTAAAGATGGATGGTCATGCTGAAGCATAGCAAGGATGAATGGATAGCTTTTCTGCGGTGCAGAGAGAAGGGATGCATGGTCAGAATGCGCCACAGCATCAATGAAAGGGGCTGAGGATGAATGACTCACCTTTTCTGTCTCTGTGGACTTTAGGACTTTGGCTCCTGCTCATTATTACTGTGTAATGTAAGGCAAGGCAAGGCAAGTTTATTTGTATAGCACATTTCAACAACAAGGCAATTCAAAGTGTTTCACATAAAACTATTAAAAGCATCAAAACATAATGCAAAAGAAAAGGAGATTTAAAAACAATTAAGAACATTCATTGAAACATTAAAAACAGTCATTAAAACACTAAAAAGCTAAAAATAGAATAATAGTTGCAGTGCAGTTTAAGAAATAAAATACAGTAGTAGTAAAATGCAGAAATTGATTAATATCCTTGAATGTGGTTCAATCAAAGGCAGCAGCAAACAGGAAAGTCTTCAGTCTTGATTTAAAGGAGCTGAGGGTCTCTGCAGACCTGCAGCGTTCTGGGACTTTGTTCCAGATATGTGGAGCAGAAAAACTGAACGCTGCTTCTCCATGTTTAGTTCTGACTCTGGGAACAGAAAGTAGACCAGTCCCAGACCACCTAAGGGGTCGGGATGGTTCATAAGGTAGCAGCAGATCAGAGATGTATTTTGGCCCTAAACCATTCAGTGCTTTATAAACCAACAGCAGGATTTTAAAGTCAATTCTTTGTTGGACAGGAAGCCAGTGCAAAGACCTCAGAACTGGAGTGATGTGATCCACTTTCTTGGTCTTAGTGAGGACTCGAGCTGCAGCGTTCTGAATCAGCTGCAGCTTTCTGGTTGACTTTTTACAGAGACCTGTGAACACACCGTTACAGTAGTCCAGTCTACTAAAGATAAATGCATGGACAAGTTTTTCCAAATCCTGTTGAGACATAAGTCCTCTAATCCTTGATATATTCTTCAGGTGATAGTGATAGCTGATTTTGTGATTGTCTTGATATGGCTGTTCAGGTTGAGGTCTGAATCCATAACTACACCTAGATTTCTGGCTTGGTTTGTGGTTTTTAACGTCAGTGATTGAAGCTGAGCGCTGACTTTCAATCGTTCATCCTTGGTACAAAAAACAATTACTTCCGTTTTATCTTTGTTTAATTGAAGAAAATTCTGGCACATCCAGTTGTTGATTTGTTCAATGCATTTACCCAGCCCCTGTATGAGATTATATTCCCCTGGTGATATAGTTATGTAGATTTGTGTGTCGTCTGCATAATTATGATAACAGACTTTGTTGTTTTCCATAATCTGAGCTAGTGGAAGCATGTAGATGTTGAACAGAAGAGGCCCCAATATTGAACCTTGGGGAACACCACGTGTCATTTTAGTCAGCTCTGATGTGTAATTAGCTACAGACACAAAGTATTCTCTGTCCTTCAAGTAGAATTCAAACCAGTTAAGTGCTGTGCCAGAGAGTCCCACCCAGATTTTTAGTCTTTCTAGTAGTATGTCATGGTCGACCGTGTCGAATGCAGCACTGAGATCTAGTAAAACTAAGACTGAAATTCTGCCATTGTCTGTGTTTAAGTGGATGTCGTTGAAAACCTTAACAAGAGCAGTTTCAGTACTGTGGTGCTGTCGAAAGCCTGACTGGAAGACATCAAAACTGTTATTTACAGCCAAGAAGTTGTTCAGTTGTTGAAAAAACGCTTTTTCAATTATTTTCCTTAAAATGGGAGGTTTGATATTGGCCTATAATTTTTCATTGTTGCAGAGTCTAAATTAGCCTTCTTTAGGAGTGGTTTAATAACTGCAGTTTTTAGGGCTTGTGGGAAGACACCTGAGAGAAGGCATGTAAAGAAAGAGGGGAAGACCATTAGGGGAACAACAGACATTGGTCATGTTTGACTTTTAAGTTCTCAGTCCTTAAGCAGGGTTTCAAACAGTTTATAACATTGCTAACTGCATTAGCTTGATTTGAGCAAAGAGTGCTGGCATTATGTTTCCGGTTGTCTGTCTGTCCATCTGTGTGTTTGCTTGTCCATCCATCTGTATGCCTGTCCAGTCCATTCTTGTGAACACAATATCTCCTGTACGCCTGGAGGGAATTACTTCAAATTAGACTTATATACTGGTTAGATTTTGGAGGTCAAAGGTCAATGAGATGTCACAAAATATTTATGGCCATAATTCAAGAAATGCTATGACAATTTTACACATATGTGTAATAGGATAGGGGAGTCGCCGGTGCAGAGGCATGACAACTTAATCAACATAAAGTTGTGGCATAGCAGTGCATTTGCCTGCGCTGTCTCTCAGCTCCACTCTCTTATTGTCTTCTTGTCACATCAGCACAAGCAGGCGGAGCACAAATTCCCAAAACGCTCACAGTTATGAGGAACACCAGCTTTTTGACATCTTTTTTTCTCTTTTTTTTAAGGATTAGTTTGGGTTACTATGAGCAAGAGATAAAAACAACAAGAAGTATCTGACTATGTTAATTAGACCATGAACCATTGCATTTTTAATTAACTCTGTTTTTTTCATCCAAACACTAAAATTGACACGTATTATTGACATACATATGTTTATAATCAGATGGAAGCAGTGAATTGTTTTAAATTCAAGTCAGTTCAATCAATTGTAGGTCATTTATGATGCGATCACATTTTGAATTTATGAATATCAATGTCTGTTTTAATGCCTTTAATCTGATTTGTAAAGAAAAAACAATTAACATATACAATTATATATTGTAGACTCTTTAGCTTAAAATAGCCAAAGTGTCATACCAGTAAAGAAAGACTACAATCACATGATTAGCACTCAATAGGGACTGTTTTGAAAAGTGCCCTTATTTGTGCATTGATGCAGGGACACCAACATCAAATTTGTGACTCAGCAAAGCCTAGCTTTTAATGACCATGCAATAGGCCTACTCTTGGAAAATCCAACTCAGCAAGCAATTAATAGCAAATATATCCTAGGACACAAACAAAAACAGCTTCTAATTTCGGTAAACTGCCAGAACGGTGTGCTTTGAGAGTGGTCCGCAGTGATGTTATTATGCATAATTTGAATTTAATGGGAATATGGAAATATTAGAACCCAACAGCATGGTACTTTTATAAGTGTGTACATTCTGCATTCCCTTTTCAGTCCAGGGTAATATGCTCTTACAGTTCCAGGCTGATCCGCACTGAAAAGAATCTTTAGCAACATGAACGCCGCCTTTGGCCGCCTTATGGCTGGCTTGACATCTCTCCAGTGGTACAGACTTACTACAGCTGCCTTTAAGCTGTCTTTTATAATCCACGACTTTCACTTTCCCACCTAAGCTGTTAGTAAAAGCAGGTAGCAGCGGCATGAAACAGTAGCTGCGAGACCCACTGTAAGTGTTGACACAGCAGGTCACAGCAGGCTAGACGGCAGTCATCTCATCACCAATCCATAAAGCCTGCAACGTTGCTGTTCAATTTGGTGATACAGCACTTCCGGGTCGATGAAGGGGGAGGGTGGGGGGAGGGGCTCGGTGTTGCAAGCGCTGGGGATAGACTCAACGCTGCAGAAATAAATGACTGTTTTTAAAGCCTTTTTAAAGAGCAAATCTAGAATAACAATTGTGTCTAGTGTTTATGTTTTTTGAGGAGCTCACACATCCTCTGTGGTTCAGAGCGACTAAATTACAATGTGTTTGGTGTGAGTACAGAAGCGCGAGGCTGATACACCTCTGCCGGTAGTCATTTGTGTTATACGTGCAGCGAGCCGCTTCACCGGATCTGAACTATTGGGGGGGGGGGGAGTGCCAAATCATTAAGTTATTTAATAGTTCATTGAGTCTCTACAGTTGGCTAGTAATTAAACAACATTCGATCAATGCGAGGAGGGAGAGGCAGTGGATGACATTAAGTAGATGAGATGGTCTTAACCCCAGCAAACTGCTAAGATCAACTGATTGGCAATTAATGTTCCCACCAGCTGCCGCTGATGAAACCTGCTGAAATGACTTTGAAAGCTCAAACTTTCCAGTAATACTGACTCTGGAAGTCTCAGTGTTTCTAATACATGGACAGTAATGATGTTCCTATCATCAATGACATCATTATGACAAACAGATCACTGATTATCTCCTTATTCCTCAATTTTTTTTTACAGAATGTCCCTCCATAATAAGAGCCTGCAAAGTGGCTTTGTGTCATGTCAATTGTTACTCATGTTCTTTTCTAAGCTGGACTCACTGCGCCAATTAAATGTTTTTATCCTTTTTTACGAGTCATTGAAAAATTATAGTTTAATTTAGAACAGTGAGGCTTATATTCCTTTTCTTAGCTTCCTATATTTTACCACAAAATACATCCTTATACCTTCTGCTCAAACTTAAAACTTTTTCACTTGTTACTTCTTAAATCCTTTTGGACTTTGTGGTTTTTGTAGTTGCAAAACTGCACGAGACACCATTTGGTAAGAAGTGGTGGCTCAAAATCTGATTTCAAGACTTTGGTTGACATTCATTGGGTTTACATGGACCCAGTAAACGAGGTTGTTGAAGAAATCAGGTCCAGCACACTTCAAGAAAACAACCTGTACAGCTCATCCATACAATATGCTATACTTCTTGCGTATTCTAATGGTTTTAACTAGATAGCTATAAACTATGTAGGATTCAACCATAATTCATGTAAACTGTGGTATAATTTGGATCGTAATTTGGGCTGGCAAAACAATGCTTTTAACAAAATCTAACATTACTTATAGAAAAGAAAAGAACAGCAGACTCCTTAGTGTTTAGTACAACCGAATGTAACAATTATCTTATTTTGACCAAACTTATTTTGACCACAATAATGGGATTGTAAAATTTTGATACAGCCACATCAGTGAAAACACTTTGTGAGTGACATCTTTTCACAAATGTGCCTTGATCAAGACTTCTCTAATGATTAGCTGACAGTTACAGCATTCACAGCACAGTGTCTGAGAGCATGTTTAGACAAAGCAATAGCTCTCATAACATTAAAACTAATTGGAAATGCAATCAAAGCGATGCTTTGACAGATCGATTCCAAGAACACAGAGCCTTCTAACAAAAACCTGACTGTAAGGCTCAGTCTCATGATGTTGGTGATGATGATGATGACGCTGATGCTGTAATGACAGCAGAGGACTATGAGAGAAAAGGATCCGGAACACAGGGCCCAATCCTCAGAAGGGCAGCTGCTGTATTGATCATAAACGGGGCAGTCCCATGAAAAAAAGCTGAAAGGTCAAGCTGGCGGGACGCTGTCTGCAAAATATGAAAATTTGTTACAATAATCAGTGTACCACCTCATCTGTTGCCTGCAGGCAATTCGCATCTGGATGGGAATATGTCAGACGGAGCAAATTAATTTCATAATGGAACACGATACATGGAGAACCACTTCCACAGAGACGTGCAGTAGACAGTCAGAGAAAAATGTGTATCTTGTTTTCTCAATTTACTGCTTATACTTATTAATGTAAAGCTGTAAAAAAAAACATCAGCATTATTGCTCATAAAAAACCCTCTAAATTGTGCTGTGATTTGAAGACACAGCAACTTCACTCCACTCATCCACTTAATACCTCCCATAGTCTTATACTGCTTACACACACATGTGATGTTAAGGATTTGTTGCATCAAAGTGAGTAAGTTCAGTTTGCTTAATTCTATCATCCCCCAGGATCAGGAGCTAACGTTACAATGAACAAAACCGACAGCAAAGCTTTTGGCTTATAGCAAAGTGCAATTTCTCTTCCATGCTCTCTAAAATATTAACATCACAACCAGCTTTGATCATGTTTAACCCCTTAAGTTGAAACTGGGGTCAGCTATGTATATATTTTTTTTTAAATGCACGACCTGTACACTTTGAAGAAGTAGGTTTTTTTTCTTCTTAAGTCAATCCCTTTCAGAGAGCATTTAGTGTTGGGAAATTCAACTGTATATACAGTATATTCATACCATGATGCATGCAAGGCCCATTTTCAATTTGTGGATTAATGTAAAGAAAGGAAGTAATGCAGTTAGATAGATGTCAAATCTGCTGCCCTAACCTGTCTGCTTAAATAATAAGAGAGGAAATTTTAAAAAGAAACATGTTTAAAGTAGGTGCTGTGTAAACTCTTTTAAGTCAAATCCAAAAATGAGTTTCACTCTCGCTGTCACTTCTGCCTCTTTGATCTTCTCCCGCCTGGTTGAAATAGAACTCAGCCAGAGAAAAATAAGTCATCTTCCATCAGCTGAAAGAAAACAAGTTGCAAAAGGCGAACAGTAATTCCAGCTGGAGCTCTCTCAGTCCGGCCTATTCTTCCCTGCTACCTGTATTGTTAGTTGGACTCCTGACCCGCTGGTTTGGCCATTCAGAGCCACTGGGCTGAGAAGGGAGGTAATCAAAGTTCTGTGTGGAACGAGAGGAGAGGGACATCAGGGCGATGAGGAAAGCGACCGTGTCCCGGAGATAGATGGGAAAAGGCGGTCCTGGGCTGTCCTTAAGTCAATCTGAAGGAGAGAATGAAGCGTGAGGAAAGAAGTGGAAAAAATAAAAAAGGTGGGGGAGAGAGTGTGGGAGCATACTCGGCGAGAGAAGAGATTGCCTCTGGGCACCCCGCCTCTCCTGCCGCTGCTGAACTCTTTTAATAAACATTTAACTTTCACAGAGAGGAAAAATCAATACCCTCGAGAGGTTGCCCCTGTTGCCATGAGTTGCTGCTACTGGCTAAGAACATGTTTGTGTGACCAGGTAGCAGTCTGAGAAGGATTGACAAAGAAATTTGTCTCCAAATTGAAGTATAGATTTGTTACGGAGCATTTACACTTATCTTCCTACTATGTGCTAAAGAAAGAAAAAGTCAGTCGAACTAAGAGAGAGTTGTGTTTAATGTGTGGACCCCTGCGTGGCTGGTTGAGGTTTGGCATAGGATAGCCAACAAATCGGGTTACCTACAACTTGGCAAGCATCGAGGCATTGGCCAATCCAAGCGCTTGAATTTTTACGCAGGATGGGGCTTGCCAAATAAAGCAGTATGATGCATAATAACCCATTTCATTGTAGGGGACGTGATTGGAAAAACATTTAACATGCTGATGCACATTACACAGCATCACCCATATGTGCCAGGAATCACCGGAACGAGAAAAAAACAACAACTTCTTATCCCGACTGCTTTCAAGCTGAACGGGATAAAACAATTACATGAGTGAATGGCATTTACATTGGCATATAACCAAGTTGGAACTAAATGAAACACTCCTAATACAAACGTTTTATTTTCCATGATTCTAGTGATTTAGTGTTTTCAATTCCACAGCACTTTTCAGTTTGATAGCTTATTGTTACCCGTGTTTGTGTACAGTGTATTTTAGAAGCTTTTGACATGTTCCTTATTTCCATCATGAAAATAATTTTTGAATCTGTTTCTGTCTTTGACACTAGCTCTACTAGCGTAATGAGAGACTGTGTGCAGTCACATATGTTAATATGAAAGTGACAAGAATTCTTACGTTTTTACTTTACTGACAGATGTGGATTCTGGTTGCCTTTCAAGTTGATAAAGATAATAACTAAAGATATTTGTTTGATATTTGTTTGAAAAAAGTGTTTTGGTCAGTATAGGGAGACATTTCTTCATCTGTCTTTTATGCATAAGTTTACCTTTTCCAGCAATAGAAGTCATGGCCATAATGCTCCAAATGTCACTTAGGACCTAGGTAACTTTTTCAGGTTAACACTACAGCCCCTCAAAATGTCCATACAGTTATTGTGGAGACTAGAAAAGCGCAATATAAATGCAGTCACTTTCCTGTAATGTAGCCGTATTGGATGTTGGACGTTGCCTTGGGCAACAACAGCTGATTGCATTGTTCAACTGGCATTCATAAGCCTCCCATCATGATGAACTAGACGGGGCCCATATCTGTGCTGTTCCGCTGATGAGGGGGCTCGAGGATAATGATGTCTTCACTTGACATCTCTATAGAGTTGCGAAGTGGGAAGCACCGCAAACTTTTTCCTGTTCTTTATTACTATTTAAACATTTTCTTTCAATGATATCCTCAACGGCACTTAACACAAACTATTTATTTGATTAATATTTTGTTTCTGAGAAAACATATTTTGTTAGTCATTTACGGTGGATGGCTCTAAATGCAAAAAAACCCATCACAGCCGTAACTTTGGTTTCAGCATTGGTAGGGACACATAGTAAGAAGGGGGGTCTGAACATTTTCAGCGTCAAACGCTTAATTTCCTGCATTCTGATGATTTTCTTTCTGCATCAATTTTTGGTTGAAAAGTCTTTATTTAGTAAAGGAAAAATTCAAAATTTCCAGGTGACATTTCAAAATATTAAAATATAATGGTACATAATGCAATGAAACTCAGTCATTCTGTATTGCTTTCAAATATGTATTCTCATGTAGATCAGCTTTTCTCAATTAATGTCATCTTTGCCGAGTCAACAAACATGTAAGCGTGATTTATTCTTAACTCCTCTTTTGTGCCTTTAACCTCCTTAAATGTGCATATGGCATCTATTCAACTCAATGAAATAACAGGGGGGATGCAAATCCTGCAGTACATTATCAATATTGCCACATAGTGCATAAACTTATTAAGTATTAAGATATTCTAGTTTGTTTTGAGTCATCAGTGTGAATTTCATATATGTAACATTATTCTTTGCTGAAATAAATAACAATATTTTCACATAATGCATCCACTTATTAAGTTCCTTTGCATACACTTTGAGATCAAACAATGTAACCAGCGGATATTTCCAGGTGTTTCAAGTTATCAGTGTGAATATCATATATGCAACATTAATTTGCATATATGAAATAACTGGGGATGTATATTCTGGCAGGAAAATTATCAATATTGCCATACAATGCATCCACCTATTTAGTTCCTTTACAGACACTTTAGGATCAAACAATATCAGCAGCTGATAGTTCGGGCTGTTTATAGAGAACAGTGTGAATTTCATATGCAACGTAAATCTTGGTTGAAATAACAGGGGAATGCAAATTCTGGCAGGTAAAATACCAATACTTCCACATAATGCATAAACCTATCAAACATGTTACCAGCTGATATTCTAGGATATTTTGAGTGTTAAGTTTGATTTTATATATATATATATATATATATATATATATATATATGTATATATATATATATATATATATACCATTTTAATATCATTTTAAAATATTTTTTTAATAAAATGTACCTCAGCCGAATAAAGACTCTACATTTTAACTTTGTTTATAGAGATCTATGAATAAAATGAGGTTTAATAACAACTCATTAAACGGGGACCCACTATTCGGCAGCTAATCTGTTCCTCCACCCATACATCTAACCCCTAACTTCTCAATAAGAACACTTACACAAACCGTGAATGAATCAAACGGTGCCATCAGTACAAACTTTAATTGATAGACTTTGACATAGTGAATGTGACATTAGTTTGCATTTCAAAACCTCAATTTAAAATAACAGTTTAGTGTTGCTGTCTGAAATGCAAAAAACAACAGAACAGAGTTTGCCCTCAGAAATATTTAAAGATTAATCAAAGAAACCTTGCACATTTCAGACCAATCGTATAAGATAAAATAAGATAATCCTTTATTAGTGCCGCAGTGTGGAAAAATACAGGATTACAGCAGCATAGTGGAAACAAGAGACAAAAATAATGTATTATAAATAAGTAATAATAATAAAACAATAATAATAATAATAAAACAGTAAAGATATTAAATATAAAATAAGTAAAAAAGTAAGAAATCCACAATAACAAAAATATATATACAGACAGAATAATTGTTGTATCAAGGAAATGCTAGGTTTCTGAGTTTAATCAAATATCGATGACTCTAAATGTTCATAAACTATAGACTTTATATTATTTGTCATCACTGATGAATCCCACAAACAAGTTTATATAGTTTTTAAGCCATACTCATTTTTGGCTTACAGAATTTTATTTTATTATTACTTGAGAAGTTTGCTCAAATAATTGTAGGGACAAGTCTTTCCTCCCAAAATATTGGTAGGGACATGTCCATACCGTCCGTATGCAAAGCTACACTCTTGATACCCATGAGCCTCCGGTGACGTCATTTTATTTCCATTACTTACACCACTAAATACGACAGCGTTTGCTTCCTGCACTCCACTTCAGAATGATTGAAGGCTTTTAATAATTATACGTTTGAAGTCCAATTTCGTCTGGCCATTGAGGTTTCTGTGTGTGGACACGGCCCTGCAGTCTTGTGCCCTTTTATGGGGATTGGCATCCAGTGGTGTATAAAGAACCCAAAAGCCATACTTGAGTAAAAGTAAAGATACCTTACTGGAAAATGACTCCAGTAAAAGTGAAAGTCACCTTAGAATACTACTTGAATAAAAGTCTTAAATTATCTGATATTTACTGTACTTAAGTATCAAAAGTAATTTTCTGATATTAAATGTACTTAAGTATTGAAAGTAAAAGTACAAGTAAATGCTGTTAATAAAAAAGCAAAGGGTCAGAATTTTGGGAATTATGAAGTTTATTCTTTTAAGTGCTTTAAGGACACCTACCTTGTAAACTCCTATGGGCCTGATTTGAACACAATAGGCAAAGGTTTTGCTCAAGCTGAATCTGCAATTGAGCGACTGCTACCATCATAACTCGATCTGATCATCCACAAAATGACTCAAATATCAAAACATGATCAATACTAAAGCAGCACCGAAAGTAACAACCCAGTCATTACTTGAAACTGAAAAATGTCCTGTTCATCTTCAAAAGAAGTTGTTTTTAAAAATTGCCAATGTGGATTGGCCAATATTGCAAAGAGTCAAAATGTACACTCATACACTTATTTTTCACTATCCCCATGTTGTCTTACCCATTCTGATTGTGGCATCATCCTTTGTCCAAGTTGTTCGGAATTTTGGAAGAAGAATCGCAGCTGCAATTAACTCAGGGTCTCCTGACATGTGGCCAAATTCTTTATTCCCACCTGTAGAGCATCCACCAAAGGCTTGCAGTACTTCAATGGCAACTTGACTCTGTCAAGTTTGGCGGTCAGCAGGTTGATTGTTGGAAGTAGCCACCCCATTTGGGCATTTGCCTCTGCTTGCAAGATGTTGGTTGCCTGGGTGACTGGGCTCACGACAGCGGCATACTCTGTGAGAAATGTGAGTTCATCTGGATTGAACCTGTGATGAAAACAAAAACAACAACACCGTTTTATAACACTTGTTTATAACACCGTTTTATAAGGTTGTTGACCGTGTTGTCTTTACTAGCAGCTGTTGTCCAGTTAAAGTCTGCATTATTACAGAGGAAGCAGCTGTTAATGGATTACTTGAGAGTCTCACCAGCGAGGATTTGGCATTTCTGCTTTTTTGCTGTGCTGAAAACGTACCGAAACGTACCGAACCGTGGCACCACTGTATCGTATTGAACTGAACCGAGAATTTTGTGAACTGTTACACCCCTTGTATTAACTAAAATGGATCAATGATAAGTGGAAGTTGGGATACAATGTGAAACAGTTATTAGTGCCCAAGAAAGAGTGGGAAAACACATCCACAGTTCTAGAGACATTCAAGACATTATGTTTAATTATGATGAAATAATAAAACATACATAATTCTTACTTACATCGGAACCATTAGGTCTGTGCAGATGACTCTAATGGCCCCCTCTCCCTTGTCTTTGATTATCCTCAGCAGTCTTTCCACTGCCAGGAACAAGGAGTTCCACCTGGTAGCCTTCGGGAGCAGCAGTTGGAGGGAGCAAGCATCTTCAACAGTTTCGGCGGCAAGTGTGGATCTTCCACATTTGTTCTAAAGTGCATTACACTTGCCAAATGTTGAACAGCACACTTTCTTGTATGCCTCATTAGATGTTGCTTTCTAGGCATCAACCGTAGCTATTAGGTTGAGTAGGTGACAAGCACAGCGCTGGTGCTTTGGGAGCTGGAACTCCAAACCATCATCTTCATTCAGAAGCGCTGACACATCAACAAACTCCACTTCTTCACCCCTCTTGATCCTCTTCATCCTCTCCTGGTTGAGATGCATCACCATCACTTCCGACTTCATTGTTGTTCTCATCTTCATCAAAAACTTTGAAAGCTTTTATGAAGTTAGAGCCGTTGTCTGTTGTTGTTCTCTGAATCTTCTCCCGAATTTCTAACTCGGAATGGATGTCATTCAGGGCGTTTGCCAACACATCAAATGTGTGCAAACCTCAGTTGTTTACAGGCTAGGCCTGCTGAGTATCTTTTGAGACTGTCAGGGTTAACCCAATGGGCAGTAACACCAATGAAGCTCCGCCTTCTGACAGACCAGCAGTTGGTGGTGATGGCGATATGGTCAACTCTCCTCATGGCCTCAATCACCGCCCTCTTCATTCCCTTGGAGGCATCATCAATCATGGAGCGCAGGGTCGGCCGTGTCATCATTTTTGCATTAGGCTGCAGTTCCTTCACTAAATCTCTAAATGGTTCTTGTTCAACAACACAGAATGGCTGGAGCCCTTGGACCACATGCTTCACAACAGCTTTGTCAATGGACCTCTGAGACACAGTCAAGGTGTTCACTAATGTGGTCTGCTTGCTGGTGGAGGGAGTCTCAGGAGCCCTTTTTCTCTTTGTTGATATCAGCTCTCCATATTTTTTAAGGTGGTGTACATGCTTTCTCTGAAACAGTGAGAGTAATACATTTTGTATGCGTAACAACTTTAGCTAGCCCCACTTGCTACACACACTTGCATGCATCTCCAACTCCAACACGGTTCAACGTTAGCCAACTAGTGCTGCAATGATTATAGCTAAGATGACTCAAATCAACAAAATCTCACAACTGTCAACACTTCCTCAGCTCACTAACTCGCTAGCAATCTGTCTACTACACTAATTTTCTCATTTGATTTACGATAGCTAGCGAACGTTAGCCTAACATACACCATGTATAGCTAAATTAGAAGATCAGACACCTGTCTCTCCCCCTCCCCCACCAAAGATATACTCCAATCCTGTGGGAAACACTGCTAGATATCTTAACAGGTTTATGCTAACTATGATAACTAAACATTAACGTTGCGGCTCATGGGATTAATCTTAATTTACCTCAATGTGTTTCCTGAGGTTGGACTGGGAGTTTTTGAATGCCAATATTTCAGTAGCTTTGGGTGAGCATAAGAGGCACTTCATCCAGTACGAAGAATTTTTCACTCCAACATAAGAAAACATTTCTCGCAAATATGGCCACGGGTGTTGCTCTTCGTCACCACCGTCGTTTGTTGCGGGAGTAGCAGGTGCTTCCATTTCTGCTTCCATCATGAAATCAGTTATCGTGGAATTCTACTCATGTAGTCGCTCGCTCGCTAGCATCCTGGGCATCACTGCTTTGAGAGCACTTGTTTGCAATGGTGCATTAACGTGATTTAATAATTTAACTTGCAAGCTAGGACCACTGATTCGCCAAACCTGCTTGCTTGCAGTCTGTGTTCCAACACAGTCCCCGACGTTGGTCTCATGATACATTTTTTTTCTAAAAATAGATTTGATTTTGTAGCGAGTAACAAAGGTTTCAGGGGAAATGTATTGGAGTCAAAGTATCAGTTTTCGTTGCAAAATGTAGTGAAGTAAAAGTGAGAAGTCAACAGTAATATAAATAGTAAAGTAAAGTATAGATATCCAAAAAAACGACTTAAGTACAGTAACGAAGTATTTCTGCTTTCTAGAGATGTACTTATTTTTTAACAAACCTTGCAGCCCCTAGGGTTCACTAGCTTGGATGTCATAGATTCGGTCTAGATGGCGAAAAGACAGATCATTCCAGCACCATCACATGTGACAGGTTTTGTGTTCTGTACATATAAAGGGCTCTATGTTTTTGGTGCATCCTGACACTTTGTGCCTGTGAAGTGGGATAATGTGTGGCATTCTTGTCAAGTGCACCCCGACAAATTCTCACTTTTTTTTCCTTGCCTGTGCTCTTTGGTGTTTTCGTGACTCACCATGAACATGACTAAACCTGACTGAGGTGGGACAACAGGCTCAGTGGGGGATGTGTCGGTCCCAATCAAGAAGTCAGAGCGATTTTGAGTCAAGCTGCAGCTCTTCCTAAGCACAGAAAATAAAGATTTGTCTTTCTGTATGATATGATGTGGAAAGAGATAAGTTTTTAATTTTAGTGTCAATGAACAAAAGCACATCTGCTATTGGCAGCAACAGACACAAGATATTTTCAGCCTTCAAAATCCTAAACTGGCCCTGCTTTTGTGTTTAGACTCAACATGTTTGGAAATCAAGACCGGTTTAATATGTGGATGTCCTGCAAGTACATTTCTTATTGTTTATAGTCATTCAGAACAAGGTTCAATAGTTATCTTTATCAGAATGCTTTTTCAGCGGTTAAAAGTAGCTCCTTCCTAACTGCCTGAGTGAGCAGGTTACTCAATTAAATTGTTGAAAAAGATAAGATGTGAGTTGATAAAATATTTGAATGTTAAATTCTGGATGTTTCCATGATAAGTATCATTAAATATAGCTCATCCTTCGAGACATATGACGGTAGGAATTAGTGCTGGGCGGTATGACAAAAAATTTGTATCACGGTATTTTTTAAGATTCTGGCGGTTTCACGGTATATTACAGTATTTTTTTTCGCTCTTGACTGGGTTTTATAGGTTTATAGTGGCTTACTCTACTGTCATGAGTACATAGAATATAAAAACATTTTAATGGCATCATGTATAAAGGCTTTGATTACTAAAGGGTTTGCTTTGCCCCACAACATGTTACAATATATGAAGGAATCAGAATGTATGAAACAGTTGCAGAATGTAAACTATTTTTATTGTGCAAACTGCAACTTAGTAAAAACAGAACTTAAAGTTTTACAATTTTAAGATAGTTGTATAAACACTATAAACGGACCTACACTGTTATAGAAAAGTGGGCGACTGTACGTAGCTCCGCTTCCAGCTTGCTTCGGTGTTGTTTGTATAATGTTGGGATCGCAATTTGGCTGAAGTAATTTCGCTCCGGTAAGACATACCTTGAATCCAGTGTTTTAATCATTGCTCTGACCCATCTTTCTCGACTGTCTGTAGCGGGACCAAAACTTCCAAACAGCAGACACAGCTCCTCTCTTGGGCACACATTGTATTGGTGCATCTCCGGTCTGTCTTTGTTCATCCTGCATCGCTCTTTTCTGATCTTTAATGTAACGTTACTGTACCGACGGAGCATCTCCCAGCTGTTAACAGACTAGCTAACGGGCTAGCTAGCGAGCTGTACCCAGCATGCTGTTCGGCAGTGTACTTTTATAAATGTACAATTATTAGTGTTACAAATTGTTTATGTGTCACAAACTGTTGTGTGCCATGGTGTTGCCCTGTTAAAGAGAGTTAGTTGTGGGTTATTAATTGTTGTGTTATAAAGTTATACCCATAACTTAGGGGTCCCTCTCGATACATAATGCCATAGTGCTTTCGCGTGAACAATATATTTCTGCCTGTTTGTTTCGGCTATGACGGTATATGAAAAAATGAATATCATACTGAAAATTAAAACTGGTACTAGTGGGAATGATAAATAGAAGGCTAAATATCATCTTTGTCATCTTTTTTCATCAGTCTGAACTCTGCCTCAAACACATTCTCAACCAAAAGCTGAGGCCCCATCGGCTGTCATCTTTATATTCTCTCTGAATGGACAAAACAACACAATGTTATGTTAAGAAATATGCAACAACAATATGATTCATTTTGATATTAATCTTAGATTTGTCCAATTCATACTTGTTCTGCCCCCACATTTCTGTGTTGTAGAATGTCATTGCATTTTCATGCGCATATTTATCCCTCCTCTCTTGCCGTAGTTAGTGCCGTCTTTGCTTTTGGATTCTACTGAGAGGACGTGCTGCACTAACGTTTCACTTCTTCTGTTTGGTAGCCTTTAAAGACCTTAGTCTGTAAGTATTTATTTATGTAGCATGACAAAATGTACAAAGATATATTCTATGCCATTCTATTTGCTCTTTTAGTATAGCAGTTGTGTTGTATTAATAAATGCTAATCGCGGTTAGCATTTCTTCATTAGCGGTAATGTTAATATTAGCTTAGAAGCTAGCTAGTCGGACATGTTACATCAGGGGTCGGCAACCTTTGGCACGCGTGCCACGGGTGGCACGCCGCGGCATAAACACTGTCACGCTGGCACCTCAGTGTTAATACGATCCTCACTTTATCTGTCCAGCTTTCAAAATAAAAGTATCTGCCTCTGTGTCTGTGAGCGTTTGACTGCCTGTATGTGTGACTGTGTCCTGCTTCTTTAAGGTCGGCACTAGGACCCGGAGGACACCACTGCGTGCATTTGATGTTGGAGTGTGGCCATTGGTCAGTTAGGTTGCAGGCGCGCGAATTTCAAATCAAAGTGAGTGACCAAGCGCGCTGTCCGCTGTCTTCGTACAGCGCTGCGGGTCTCTCTCCCTCTCTCCGCTCACTGATCGCTACAATAACAGCTGTTTTAACTACATGCAGACTTTAACTGGACAACAGCTGCTAGTAAAGACAACAAGGTCAGCAACGCCTGTAATCAGTTGTCCGCGTTAAATTAACCTGGTAGTCGATCGCGGGTGTCTACGTCATCGTTTCCAAACTTATGTGTTTCCGTCCGTCCACACAAATACGCTACCCGGAGTTTTCAAAGTTATCTGGCTTCGGGATCGTTTCTAAACTCCTCCGTTTACGGTGCTCGAAAATGCCGGAGTAGTGTGGACGCTCAGTGTAACCGTAGCAAAACATATGCGTTTCCAAACAAAAACGGAGTAATGTGGATGTACTCTCAGTTAGTCAGATGCTGTTTTTGAAAGCTTGCCAAATAAAGAAACGATCAAGTCACGAATAAAGGACATTCCCATGTCAGCTAGAAGTCAGCAGGTGTTCTCACACATGTGCTCAGCCCCACCTGCAGTCGGTTAACAACGGAGCACTCTGAGGCATGTTTGCACCTCAAAGTAACTAACTACAAGCCCCAGATCACAGAGCTCAGTCAAGCAAAGCAGGGCCAGGGATCACACTGACTGTCTGGTAGGCATCTGATCATTTGATGTTGCCTCAGCCTACACTTAGTTTTAGTTTAAATGTGTAGCTGTTTGTTCATGTCTTTGAAATGTTGATGTGGCTATTTTGTTAAGAATACAGATATACTGTTATTGTTTTGAGATGTGCTCTATGGATAGAATAAAATTCCAGGTATATTGGAAATGTTTTTGTATTTTGTGTCATAATTTAACCTTGCGTTATTGTTGATAATGGCACACTAGATGAGAAGAAAATTTCAAACTGGCACTCCATGTCACAAAGGTTGCCAACCCCTGTGTTACATGATGGCTATATGCTGGATTGTTGTTTTGTAGTCATGTATGTGTATTTGGACAGTTTTTAAGGCCATATTTCATGTTGTGTTTCCACAGTTTTAAAAATAAGAAAGATTCTCACTAAAGCCTTGAAACTCTACTACGGATTCCTGTGTCTTTATTTCACGGATCTACTGTTAGCTATCTGCTAAGCTTTCCTGCACAAAGCAAGAGCAGTATAATACCGTCAAAGTTTTCAATCAAATCACAAGAAAATATTGTATCACGCAGCTTGTTGGCTCATATGTTATTCAAAGATTACATGAAATAAAAATAAGTCATTTTAACATAACAGTCTTTGGAACATATAAATAACATTGTTGGTGATCAGCCCCTTTACATCAATAAGGACAGACATTTGTATTTCCTATTCAAGTTCTGCCTATAGTTCATGTGGGTTTAAGTGTATACATTTCAAATATGAACAGAGGTATTGGTGAAACGTTTATGTATGCAATGGCTATCTTTGAGGGTCCAGTCCAAATTTGGTGACATTCTGGTCATTATTTCCAGAGATACATATGATAAGGCAGGCACTGTCCTTTTTTCACTTTTGGGGTGGGTCCAAACATTTACCAAATAAATACATTTTGTAAAATATTTTTTACCATCCATTATAAAAAACAGCAAATACATACCTCTGAAAAAACATGGTCATGCTTTGTTCTACCTTGGGTAGGGGTATCTCAACTTTTAGTTCCTCTACTATAATGACACCTCCAACTGAAAATGTACATGAGTGTTCATCATGCAGGGGGTGAACAAATTATAATGCGATCCAACACCACCACTCGCAAGGACCTCAAACCTAGTCGACCAAACATCTTTTTGACACAATGGTTTTTCATATCCGTGGACATCAGTGAGCAGCTGTGTCTTTCTTCCTCAGCCTCTGAGCCGTTCAGTTCTGTAGCGACTAACAGATGAGGATGAACCCTGTTTGGTTTACGTCTCTCTGAACTCTGCGTCACATTCTCTGCCAAAGGCGAGGCACCGTCCAATAGGAAGCTCTGCCAAACAGGAGGACCGGGCAGCTGCTGCGATGTGTTCAGTGTCAGCTACTATTACCAGCCACATAACACACACACACACACATGACATTAGCATTATACCTGCTTAATCACAATGCAAATCAATATATTTCACAACAAACAGCATTTGCATTGTCATGCATATCAACCGCCTCTTATTTAGCGTTTTTGTGTGCGTTTGTACATGTCTTTGTGTCTGACAAATACCAGCGAGATAGAATTCAACAGTGCAAGTAGTGTGTGATAAAGCTATTCTATCAGCGAGCGAGTCGGCGGTTATTGCATCCGTTCCGCATCTGCGAGCTCTCTCCTTAGACTCAGCAAAGAAGCTCTTGGAGAAACCCATTTGCAAGGAATTGAATCACTCTTTGGAACACAGAATGGTTTGCCCCCAACAAGGATAAAAATTAAAAAAAATCTAAAGTTGTTTCACTTCAGTTGGGAACTGTGCATATAGTATTTTGCTGTATCATATACAGGTGGTCTTTAAGAAACCCGCCACATAAGACAGAGAAGGGGTGAGCTCATACATGTTTTATCAACATTTTCAATGTGCAGTCAAAACAAGCATTTATATTCCTTGAGTCGATATCCAGTGAGGATGTGTGGAGGCTAATCTATGTTTAGCCATGCAAATGTGGGGATTAAAACTTCAGGCAAGGCTGGGGAGCTGAGAAGCGTTCGCTGCTAAATTAGTCATTCCCACAGAAATGCTTTTGCAGGCACATGGTGTGCTCACAAACGTGCACTGACTGAGACCCAATTTTTTTTTTTGCTGGTTACAGAATATAATGTAGAATCGCTTCAACGAAGTGTTTGATATCAAGAATAAACATTCAATTCACTGACATGCCATGTTTTTCTATGACAAATGAGGCGTGGTGTGCGATGGCCGCTGGAACTGACAAACATCACAGAGACCGTTGCCCGTCCTGCTTCAGCATCAATCAGCCAGAGGCACAAAAATGGTCCCAAAAAAAGCCCATTTGGGTCTTTTCATTGATGTGTTTCCCTCAAAGGTGAGCCATTTGTTCCACACCCAGACACTCTCTAATTGGATTGTAAATCTTTGGTGACGATTAATCATGCAACCTGCTTCAGAGGTGCTAATGAGGAGCTATTTTAGCTGCGTGACATCATCACAAATCACCTCTGGCGACTCCAGGCTCCGGGTTTTAACCTGTTTTAGAGAGTTTCCTCCAGTTGCAAGAGGAATTAAATTGTTATGTTTATGCGTTCCTGGGGCAGCCTCATCTGGTTTCAAGTTTATTGAAGGAATCGTGAAAGTCCTAACTCCCAAATCTGTGTGCAAGTCTCTCTCTCTCTCTCTCTCTCTCTCTCTCTCTCTCTCTTTCTCTCTCTCTCTCTCTCTCTCTCTCTCTCTCTCTCTCTCTCTCTCTCTCTTTCTCTCTCAATTCTCTCTCTTTTATTTATCTCTCTCTCTCACCCTTTGGCATCTCACAGCCCCTTTAAGGGACATATTAAGTCAGTCTGTCACCTGGAAATGTTTTGCCATTTGCAGGCTTAACAATGCATCACTGGAGGCACTAAGGATGAGTGTGTTTTTATTGCATGGCATTTGACCATAAGCGCTGCGTAATACTCTGGTGCTGTGTGTCCTTTTTTAGCTCATTATCACAGCTATAAAATATCTCTTTGTTCTCACTCGGTGGATTAAATTCTAATCACAAACTGAAGAAAAAGATGGAAGTGGCGACTACGATGTCACCTCTAGGTTTTTCAAGGATTTACCAGTTTGCCGCCATCTCTGCTTTTCATGAAGCCAGAAAATCCCAAACTGTTCAAATGAAGGAACCTGAATAACACATTTCAAATTGTTGTTTGCTATTAATGCTCTGAATATTGAATTTAACACATTTTAGTGGCCTAAATTTAGCAACACATAGGACACAGGATGTGAACCCAGGTGCATTTTTATGTCCAACCATCCATCTCAACCATCACCTTATTCTTTGCAAATACAGATATTGTCACATTTCCTGGATTAGAAATAGCTTTCTGAGAAATCCAGCTGTTTCTTCATGCTATTGGGTGTATTTGTGCACACACTCAACCACCACGTCCTCAAAATTAAAAGAAAAAATACATCTATGGTCTGTGCCCTTTAAGAACAACACATGAACACGGTTTCTGATCTAACCGCACTATCGCCAGGAAGACATCTCCGTTTGAAATTAACCAAACCTTAGCAAAAGAGGTGTTGGTTTTATTTTTGAGACACAATTACATCTTGGTTTGGGTAAAAAATAATGACATGGTTCGAGGACTCATGTTGTCATGGTTGAAATAATAACTACTTGGTTAAGGTTTATTTGCTGCGGTCAAGGTTAAATGACACCAAGTTGACTGTTGGTAGAAAACAAGAAATGAATAGTGGACTCCCGTGTTTGATTTGGATCTCTTTTAGCTCATTGGCTAATCTTCCAAAAGCCCACATTAAAAACAACAAAGCAAACAATAATTCATAAACAATTTAACACATTGTTGACACATATCATATACATACATACATATGTTTATCTACATTTGCTCATATACAGCAACAATACTCAACAGCTTTAAAGCTTTTACATTTTTGAAATTAGTGGTCTGACGTGTTAAAGTTTGACGGTTTATTGTCCCTTCCTTCCTCTGATGACATACTGGCTCTCTGAGCCATAATTACTACGGCTGCTGGAGGGCTTTGTTACTTGAGCATGAGCAAACGTATTTCTGGGGCATTTCCCGAAACAACTGATGCTCTATTTTCTTTTTAGCATATTCAATTTTTCTCTCTTTTCTGAATTTGACAGCTCACATTTTTTATCTGTGTTGTATTTTGGAAATTATATTAGCAGTGACCATTATCACTGAATCCATCAACACAAAAGTGCAGTGTGTGAATGTATCCAACTGAAGGCAGGCTTGATGTTCTCCAGAACCTATGGTTGAAACTTTGTGTCTCCTTGTCTTCGCCGCATGGGAAAACTCTTATACCATATATATTTTGAAAGAGAGCATATGAGCTTTACAGTTTTAGGGCAGATGTGTTGGTAGTTCTACCTGTTAAGGTGGTAATCAATGTGCCACATACTCCATACCCAATGATCTTCAGCCCCATTTATGCATCTGTTGTGTGTAAATCTGTAAACATGAGGAAGGGCAGAGGCGCAGCCTTAATGCTGATGCAACACTGATCAGCTCTTGGTCACCTTAGTAGAGTAGCTAGTTATTGATGCTCTTGTCAGTTTTTTAATAGCTTTATTGATTGCAAAGTAGAAATTATGATTTCAGCTACCGCACAGACACACAAAAAAACAAAACAGATCAAACCTGGACAGG
The DNA here is from genome assembly GCF_023349555.1 of Cebidichthys violaceus. Classification (NCBI taxonomy): domain Eukaryota; kingdom Metazoa; phylum Chordata; class Actinopteri; order Perciformes; family Stichaeidae; genus Cebidichthys; species Cebidichthys violaceus. Next base: position 12,311,745 of record NW_027176816.1, read on the forward strand.
TCGCCAAACTATCATAAGGCTGACACATACAGACAACCATTGTCGTCTGTTGGAAAAGACCAAAATTCCAGAGGTAACTAGAGTAACCGGCGGAAACTCGTCTAGACACAGGGAAAAGTCGCCGAAGGTGTCATGCTAAAGCTGCGCATGCTAACCCGGAGACCTATGCGCTCTGTTATGACTCAAGAGATGATTGTGGTTAGGCGTAAAGTTTTAGGAAGGTCTGTTGTCAAACCCTGCTGTCTGTGAAGTTGATCGTGGAAGTCAAAGCCAGGACAACGATGTCAGAGAAGGACTGTCAATAAAAGGAAGACGAGCTGCCCAAAGACTGTTGGTCCTGGTGGTTTACCAATAGAGGATTGGTGACACTTTGCCCTTATTTGTTCTGTACTGGATGCGGTCAAGCGTGGCCTGCGTCATGTCTAGAACTGCAAACCAGGTTAGCGAGGAGTTATCCCCTCCTGCAACAACACACAGCTGTGAGACACAAGCTGTCTGTCTTTTGACTTCTTACTGGAAAGGGTACGCTACCCGCTTTTCCCTGCAGCTAACCCTGGATTATATGAATGAAGATAATCAAGCAGACACACTTTGAAAGCCTGCATGACGCTCTGTTAAAAAGGACAATCACGGCAGGATATGGCCGATTTCAACGTCTGGCTCTTCAGCACTTTAGGTGAAGACACGAACAAGCTATATGACTTATTACACGGTGGTATAAGATTTTTAATTAAAAATTGTTGAACTGAACTCTCAGGGTTGATCAGCTGCATGCGATCATAGGAAGAAGATGTGAGGAGGTTAGGTGTTTGAGACTTCTTCTGGTGCAGCCTTAACCAACAATTTCTTGAAAGAAACAGAACTTCAAGCACCTGTTTGGTAGTCTTCTCAGTCCTGCCCACACCTGTTTCAGCTGTCAGTCAGAAGCGGTCCCTCCACTCCAAACCGGACAACCAAGGAGCTAATAAACTTTGACTGTGCTGTCTGAACCTGCTGGTGGCAGAGTCTTTGATGGGTGCAGGTTTGCAGCAGGGATTAATCTCATCACACTAAAATATCTCCCTGGCAGCTGTTGGCATGTGTCGTCCACCCCATTGATCGCGCCCGTCTGTGCAGGCAGGACTGCATAATTCTACTTAATGTATGAGGAGCAAGGGGGGCTCCAGGCCTGTCACAGACAGTGCGGGCTGATCCAACTGGCCTCATGCTAATGCGGCCTGCCAGGTCCCCCTGAGGACAGAGCCTGGCTTTAGGGAGCACAGAGGAGGACTCATTCTGCCCATGCCGATTCGTCAAACAGGAGAGGAGAACTGTATCTCCAGGTAATCCCAAAAACATCCAGACAGCATGTGAGAGAAAGCAAGGGCGAGGCAGAAAGAATACAACAACCCAGAGACGGAGAAAGAGGGCACGAGAGAGTAAGAGAGATGCCTCTGATCAGAAGATAGGTTGTTCAATGGAAAAACACTAACTGGCTGCTTGGGGAAATTAACATTTATTTTTTCATCGATGGAATCAGCTGAGTGTGTATGTGTGGGTAAGGAGTTAGGAAATGCCTCCACTTTTGTTTGTTGTTATGGCATTTTGCTAACACCTGGGCAAAAGGTTTATCAAACCTCTATGTTCCAGCATTTCAAAACTATAGGATTTATTAATAAGTGTAAAAAAGTGTGACGTTATATTTCCTTTCCCAAAACAAGTGAAACTAAGGGAATCTTGCATCATTCATGCAGAACAAGAATTGTTGTTGAGTTGAAATTAAATATTAATCCTTCAAAGCACTAAGGCAGTCTACTGGGAAACCACTGCACCTCTTTTACATGATACTGTCCCACATAACACTAGCATAAAGTGCATGAATTAATCAGATTTTTTTCCTTTTGACCCCTTTGACACCACTTTGCATAAGTCAAACATACTTACATATCCTGGAACACCCCATTGTAGAGTTAGCGATTCCCTAGCAAAGCTAACATACATATACACTCAACTTCCTTTCTCCGTTCTCTACACTGGCTACCTGTAAGAGCTCGCATCCAGTTTAAGACTCTGGTGCTAGCCTACAGGGCAGTGAAAGGAACAGCTCCTTCCTATCTCGAGGCCATGGTCAAGCCTTACACCCCCGCCCGACCACTTCGCTCTGCTGCCTCGGGGTGATTGGTTGCCCCGTCGCTCAGAGGTCCTGGCGGCCGATCGACCCGGTCACGGCTGTTTTCTGTCCTGGCCCCACAGTGGTGGAATGAACTTCCCACTGACGTCAGGACAGCGGAGTCGCTGCCCATCTTTCGGCGCAGGCTGAAAACCCACCTTTTCAGGAAGTGCTACCCTGAGCCTTCAACTTAGCGCTTATTGTTTTCATACTAGCTTGTTGCACTTATTGTATTCGTATTACTTATAGCACTAACTGTTTTTCTTGTTTCTGCACTGTACTTTGGCTCTGAGTTATGCTCTGCTTCATGCTCTTAGATGCTTATTTGGAAAAGGAAATGTACTTATGACTTCTGGTGACTAGTAGTTCTTTTGATTACCAATGTTGAATGCACTTATTGTAAGTCGCTTTGGATAAAAGCGTCTGCTAAATGAATGTAATGTAATGTAATGTAATGTAACACTAGTATGTCAGATTAATGTTCTAGTTCCAAGTTAAGTTTATTTATAATGCACATTTAAAAACAAAAGTTGACCAAAGTGCTGTACAATGATAAAAGAATAATATGATATATTGAAGCATAGTAAAAGACATAGTTGGCAAGTACATTTGAAAGCTTTAAAAACCAACTGGAGGATCATAAAACGAATTTGGTAGTGAACTGGAAGCCAGTGCAGGATGGCCAGGATTTGGGGGAGGGGGGTGATGTGGGCTCTTTATCTTTACGTGGTTCCAGTGAGCGGCATAGCAGCAGCTTTCTGAATGAGTTGCAGGCAGGACATGGAGGAGTGGGAGATACCAGAGTAGAGGGAGTTGTACTAGTCAATCCATAAGAATATGAAGGCATGGATGACTATATCCAGGGGTTGGGTTGGGAGAGGAGAGGAGAGGTTTTAATTTAGCTATGGACTGGAGCTGAAAGAAACTGGATTTGACAACTGCATTTGTCTGTTTATCAAATTTTAGGGCGGAGTCAACATTAAAACCAAGGTTGGTAGCATGGGGCTGGGTTGGGTTTCTAATTTAATGGAGTCCAGGGGGGCAAAGACTACAAAGCCTCAGATTTGTTATCATAAGCTGCAAGAAATTGAGTTATAGAAAAAGTGAGACATACAACACTATAACTCTTGGTTATTACAACTTAAGGAATCTTCAGATCGTCTAACTCCTGAAGAGTCTTGTCCCATTTTACTTCTTTTTGTGTTGCCACGTTCCCAAATCTCAGCAACTACTTTGGTGAATGCAATGTTGTTATCACCGATAGATAAAATATGATTAAATACGATTAAAGTTTTAATAAACCCTATTTATCCTTTCAATTATTACCAGATCAATCAAAACTAAATTTGATAATGATTATATCATAAATGTTAATCTAAAAAAACGACAACTAGCTAACATTTTCATTAGCATTTGTGCAAAGCTTTACTTTACTTTCTATTTTAAAACAGGACACTGAGGTGTAACACACTTTAGGTAGGACATGGCAATTCATCAAGACACTGACAAGTCTGAAAATTGATTTATAGGCTAAACAGTGTTCTTTGAGCATTGTCTGAGCTAAACATGTACAGCTGAGGTTGATGAGACATTTATTACTTTGCAGGTATTTACTGTAGTCATAAATCAAGGTATTGGACAATCTGATGTATTCAATTTCACGTCAATCCATTCTATAGTCAAGATATTTCACCGTCAGCCTGGGGTGCTTGAGGAAAAGTCAAGGAATTACCAAAGTCAGTAGGATTCCTCCTCTAGGGAACATGTATATCTGTACAAAAAAACTAATAAATCCAGCAGTTCAGTGGTGAGGCTGTGCTTAGGCCTGTACTTAATGCTTACATTTGAGCAAAAGGTCAGCGTGCCAATATACTCACAATAACAAGGTTAGCATGCTGATGTTTAGCAGGCAATATTAGCCATGTTTACCATCTTTTTTTGTCGTATTTGCATGCATTAGCATTTGCTAATCAGCACTAAACATAAAGTACAGCTTAAGTTAGTGGGAATGCTTTTAAATGTCCAAATTATTGGACAAATTAACAATTAGGCCAGATGATTTAGCTGGATGAAATGTCAGGGGTCATTAGAGATCATCCTGTGGGAATAATGAATGTCTGTACCAAATATCTCAAACTTTTGTCAAGACATAATAAGCAAAATCATAAATGTCAACGTTGAGGTGGTTCCTGTGGGGAAAAGTGAAGAGATCACCAAAGTTCATCCTCTGGGGACCATGAATGTCTATAGAAAGAATGACATTTCAGATGTATCAGTCTGGATCAAAATGGTGAGCCGACAGACCAACATTGCCACAGAGCCATGCCTAGAACCATTCCGCCAGATTGACACAAAATATAACACAAGTAAGAACAAAAGCCATGTATATTGACTCACCCGAAAGAAATATAGTGGGTGCTAGAGATGCCAGTGGCTTTTACATGTGAGCTGGTCAGATCAGGTTCCAACTTTGCAACCCTGCCGGCAAAAAACATTTTGAAGTGAATACTAAACAAGCAGGCGCTGTGCTCATTAAACCTTATACACCCGTAGGTCCCCCATTTGGACGCAGAGTACATCAAAACTTAGAGAGTTTTGTGTTAAAAGTAACTGGCAGAGAACCCACGAAGAACGAATATAATGATGTTATAGTTCTGCAGAAACCTCAGCGTCCTGGGAACAACATGAACTAGGTCACTTCTACATGAGACAAACACATCTCCCATCAGCCAAGCAAACAAATAACAAAATATCATAAATCATACTCGATATGACTGGGACAGACCGGAGAAAACAGCTGCTACACTCCGTTAGCAACGTGCTACCTACGAACATGCAGCATGAAAAAGCATGTCCGCCTGACGGAGATTACGGACATAGTTTCCATTTCTCTCCCCGGTAAACCATCGCAGAGATATTCAGCTTCGAACACAAAAAGTCACACAGCTTTCATCGAATATTGTACTTACTTTTGGTCGAATCTTAGCGAAAAAATGGAATATCTCCGTACTTCCACTGCATGTATGTCCAGCTGCTGGTGCTCCGTGTGAATCCGTTCGATTCGTGTCTCTCCGACACTCCTCGGATTCTTGGGCGGGTTGGAAGCTCAGCAAATCAGATTTCAGAGATGGGACGTTTTTGAGCTTTATTGGCTAATAGTGCTGTCAATCATCTAGCTTTCAATTCCAGGCAATTCTATTGGCTCCTACGGTTCGAAGGATGTCTCAATGGTGAAAATCGGAGAAGGGGAGGCTGAGATACAGCCCTGAACAGAGAGAATGGCTGAGTCTGAAGCAGTATTTGACCTTAAACTAAACAACTAAAAAGGGCTTAGAAAGAGCTTAAAACACTCAAAAAAGGTCCAATCTTCTGTCTATTGATTCATTGAACATCAGGAGTGATACATAGAAGTGATATAGAGTGTTTTTGAATTTAAAAAATACTTTTTTATTCAAATATTGGAATATTTGATCAGTTTTCTAATTTTATATGCTCTATATTTTATAAATGTTTCACTGTATCTATGTATAGCTGTGTATATAGAGCCTATATCAGTTGTTCTAAGAGCTCAGCATATTTAAAGTCTTGGATACCCATACTTTCCAAAAAACAATACCCTAAAAGTGCTGTTTTTCCAGATCGAGCTTTTGAGTTTTCCAAGTTGTGCTGTGTTCCATCCTTATCTTATGTGAACCTGTAACATGTATTCTGATAGTTCCATGATTTTTCTCATCTCAAAAATATATTAAAAAAAATATATATATATTTTTTTTTATACACTTAATTAGGTATTTCTTATCTTTATTCTAGCTGAGGCCTGCAAATAAGCTTTAATCAATGCTATTATTAAAGGTTGACTGCTCGAGATAGGAAGAAGAGCCAGCTTAGAAGACATTTCACACCTCAATCAAGTATAAAAGGAGCTGTTGGAACACTTATGGTTCTTCCTACAAACATGTCTCTGCTCATTTTGGAGCTTTTTACTCAGACGGACCATGGTGCCAGAGTTACTTTTGTCAGTTAAGGAGTAAATAGTGCATTTGGGCCGATGATAATAACCATAATAATATTGTCAGTAACATAACAAATGTTCCTGTGTCAATGACCCCACAGAGAGTCCCAGCTGATCACATTTAGACCCATGAAGAGATAATCCTACATTTACAATAGCCAATCACACGTTAGCAAATTAAGTACTGTCAAAGTGGGATAATTATGGGATATTACACTCATAACACTTGAGCAATGCAGACCTTAGGCAGCGAAGCACAGCAGCTAATATCCTTCATGATATGTATTGAATAATAATAATATGATTAATATCCTTGGGTATTCGTATGTTTTCTAAGATAGAAAATTGTAAATATCCAGACAATTAGTTTTTTTTAAAGCTGTTGCATGAATGGAACCATGACCATTATAACCATTACTTAGAGCAGTGATTCTCAACTGGTGGGTCGCGGACCCGTTTTCAGCCTGAAGAAAAAAAAAAGAAATATTGTGCTTTGGATTTTTTATGCAGCGGAGTTATTCACACTCCTTAACAGTATTTGGCGTTAATGCCTTGCAATGCTAATAGCCATCCGCCATTTCACAGTATAGAAGAACACCCACAAAGTTTGTTTTCATGCTAATTGAGCGAAACGCAAGTACAACGCCGACTACATGAGATATGGATTTTCTTACATTGAGTACAAAAGAGGACCAAAACCTCAGTGTGTTTTGTGCAGCGAGGTTCTGGCACAAGAAAGCATGAAGCCGTCAAAACTGAAGCGGCATTTGTTGGATCAATCCGCAGCGGATAAACTGAAAACTATACCTTTGTCAAAGGTAGGCGAAGTAGGCAAATTTAAGACATGTCGGATGACATCAAACAGACCACAACTCGATATAAGGCAAGTGGTAATTTTGCATTACAAATGGACAAATCTACAGACGTAACAAACAAAGCAGTTTTACTTGTTTGCGTAAAACATGTGTGGGACGGGAACTGACAGGAACAATTTCTCTGCACAAGAGAGCTCCCTACTACTACGACTGCAGAGGACATGTTCAGTTCAGGTTCAAACTGCACAATCTTTTCTTTAAATACATTTGAGAAGTTGAAAATTTGGGTCGCAGCTTGTCATTAAGGGGTGATGGTGGGTCACGTAGCCAGACCAGTTGAGAACCACTGACTTAGAGGACACAACCAGTACAAAACAAAGACCAAAACGAGTCTCTTGTGTAAAACAGGATCTGAGGAATCAGGCAGACGAGGGAAAGCTTGGGTTGATTAAAGTTTTGGCCATCATTGCTGTCGGTTGTGATAAAATTGTGCTGAATGAGATCTAAAAACAAGGCAGAAGCATACAGTCCATCTTTCTGATTTAACTTTTACCTGCTCTAGCTGTGCCTCATTGAAATGTACTGATATTTTCAGTTTCACCTCAAAAGAAAGTGGTTTAGATACTCTGGCCAAAAAATTGTCTTCGTGATGGAGTTGCCTTGCTCTATGATCTGTCGCTAACTGATTGGAATGATGGCCAAAACACTTATAATAAGAACATGGTTGTAATAAACTGGAATTATCATACATCTGTTGATCACACCTTTATCTTAAGATAGTGTTTTCTTGTGAACATCACTTGCTGTAATTAGTTTAAAGTTTGTTTTTTTTAGGTAATAAGATTATCAGAGGCCTATATTTTTTAGTGCTGTAATTTCCTTGCGATACCAATTTTTTGATAACTCCATGAGAAATGATCGTCATAACTGTGACACTACTTATTATTTATCTGGCGTCCGTGCTTTGTTCTCACCTGGTTATCTCCATGCTCAGAACAATACAATTCCATCAAATGAGATGTAAATTATTGTTTGATATCTCGAGATTACATTATAGTTAAATTGGTAGTAATGTTGGATGAAGTTTTATTTATTTTTCCCATGGTATCTTGTTTGCATCAAAAACACTACATATTATTGTGTTGATGTTCAACTCTTATCGGTGTTTGAAGAACCCTGATCCGGTGTGAAACAGTGTAAAGGCCGGTGTGCCATGGTGCTCTCCTTAGTGCTGATCTCCTTTGTTTGCAGTCAATATATTAGTGTATTCAATTTAACAAGATAATAATGTATTGATTAAACTAACTAAGCATAGCAACCTTAAAATCAACATGCCATTTGATTTGACAAACGCATACAGAACTCAGCATGAATTCATATTGAAATCTTTTATTTTGTGCTGTTTGGCCCTCATCGCTGCCCTTCCCCTCGGACTCGCTCCAAGAAACTCTCCGTGGCACAAGCCCATGTTGTTTTACATTTTATTAATAGCAACATCAGAGTACTAAATGTACAGAGGACGAATCCAATGAGAATCGCATTTACAGTGCTTGCAAATACAGAGCTTAGTAGTACAAGAGTAACCAAATCATAGTCACCTGGAAATCGAAAACGTTTACCAATAACTACAAAAGGAAGAGATGTGGTTCATAAGACACGAAAAATAAAAGTCACACAACATTTAGCCGTCACAGAGACAGACTGAGTCCCTTTTGTGGAGGTGTGTTGTGTGTATATGTGTGTGTTTGTATATACTATAGTCATAGGTCTTATACAAAAGTTAACAGAGGTACTCATTGATATATTAAACACAAATATAAAAAGTTTAAGAGTCACAAAGTACAAACTCTTCATTTTTATGGCGACAACACAACTCGAGTCAGGTTTCCTTCATGGTAGGTATGGATTGTGATTGTAAGTCGGCTTCGATGAACAGACCACTGTGTGCCCGCATGTGAAAATAGCCCCCCACCAAGAACAAAAAAATCATGTACACTTCCTCGCCCATAGAAATTGAAACTGTGTGATATTTATATGTATGTGTGTATATATCTATATATATATATATATATATATATATATATATGTATGTATATCTTTTTTTATTTTAATCAACTCTTTTCCAAATTTCCTTGCAGCGTCGGGGGCAAACTATGCAAATCAAAAGGCCGATTTGTGTCACACAGCTAGTCTCGATCTAGCAGAGGGGGATTATGGGAGAATTGAGATGTTTTTCTTCTTCTTTTTTTTCAAGTCTTTGACTGTATTGACACGCACTGACGGTGACAGTGCCTTAGCTCTTGTGAATAGAAAAGTAAAAACACGACTCAAGAGGAGAGTCAGAGCCCTCCGCTTTAAATACAGTAAGCGCACAGTACGTGATTTTTTTCTGAAACCATGAGAAGCGGCGTGAGGAGAAGCGGAGCGAGGAGCTACAGGTTTCTGACGGCAAAAAAAAAAAAAGGATTTAGTAAGATACGTATCAGTCTATGAAGATAAACGTTGTCTTGTCTGCTGCATCTTACTTTTCATCTTCAAATCAGATATTTCCTCCTTCCTGTCTCACCTTGCTGACATTTATATGAAACTCACCACCACGTCACATGTTTGTACGCTCATCAGACACCCGAAGGCCATGACCAAACTGAGTCGATGCATTGATTCTCCTACTCCCTTGATATGGAAAAAAAGAAAAAAAAACTTGGCCTTGCAGATGTTCAGGCTACATCTAATTCAAACACATATGTCGATAGAATTTATTCCGCTCTGTATGTCTAATATGCAAACAGGAATCACGGTCTCTGCAAACAAGTGGGAAAACCCTTGCTGATTGACAGCTTGTTTGTGCTGAAGGGGGGCGAAGGTTGCGTGGGCTGTGTGTAATATTAATTTGCTGTAGAAATAAATGCATGTCAAGTCTTTGGTATCTGTTTAAGACTTTTCTACAAGCCCCCCCCCCTTCACCCTGTTCCTTCTGCTTTTGCCTGTGCTGCCCTCAAATAATGTTTCGTGAATCAGACCTGACCAGCGGAGTGGAATCATTTTCCTCCCTCTTAGCTATGATACACCACGCTCATCAGCCATCCCTAAATATAAACTGAAAAGGCAAGGAAGCAGCAAGGCATTTCCCTACGTATCAGCTTGAATTCAGACAGGGTTAAAAGTTGGAAGGGTGATCTATGCCGATGTCTCCAGATAGCCTGTCTCAAAAGGTACATCTTAGTCCTTCTGGAATGCAAAATGAGTTGCTTTTAGCTAGCAGCTCCCTGTGGGTTTAATGAGATGCTGCCGATGCAAACCAGCTTTTCAAGGCCAACGCTTTTTTCATACGCTATGAAACGGAGAAATAAATTCCAAATGTCAAGGTGTCTGTTTAAGACTTTGTTCAATAATTTGATTATTTGTAGGTTTCAAAGAACGTGGAAACACTCTCACACAATCATTCTTAGCCTTGTATCATTTTCAGTAAGGTCACGTTGACGTTTTACAATTATCAGTTTACAGTGTTACTAGTGCAGAGACTTGGAAAAACACATGTACCTTCTTTGATTAGACAGTTTGCAGCAATTCAAAGAACCGGCATGGTCACAAACACAGCAGCCCAATATTTCTAAAAGTTTGGGGTTCGTAGGGAACTACTTCATGATACTTCAGCACAGATCTCTCACAATATTCAGTACTTAAAGGATCAGTGTGTATCATTTAGTGAAGTCTACAGCAGACTTGAAAACATCTGAATACTCCTCCAGTCATCACTCCCAGGTGGCAAACTCCAGGTCTGAAAATGTAAGCCAATGTAGAAGTGCCTTGAACTTGCATTCTTTGTTATTGACAACAGCTGGTGACTCAAACGAAAAAAAGTCTGATTGTATAAAATAAAATGACTGTTGTTCTTAGCCCCACCCCCTCGTGTCACCGCTTGTTGGAACTACCAAGATGGCGAAGGCCAAAATATCAAACTTGAGGCGTCAAAATGGTGAAAATATAGTTCTGAATATTACATTCCATCTTTGCTAATAAATCCTCCTCAATCCTACACACTGGTCCGTTAAGCTTAAAGGATAATTCAGGTTCTGTAAAACTTGGGTCTTATTTTCTGACCTCTTTTTGCCCATCATTGCCGTCACTAACAATAATATTGTATTCAATCAAGTCCAATGTTTAGATTTTGGAACAAAGCAACATTGCTTAAAAAAAAAAAAATCCAACAAGGCACGAGCAGTCAGGTTGTAAACAAAGCCCCGATTTAGCCAAACTTATTTGTAGGGGAAAATAAAGGCAAACTGTTAAAAAGATTACAAAGTTTAGAGACTTCAAGGATGAATTTTGACTAACTGTGCTCGCCACACAGTTTTGCGCTTGTGTTTTACCCCGTTGGACTTAATTTGTTTATTTTGTTTTTGTAAAATGTCTTAACCGATAACTGTCTGGTTGTTGCTTTGGCCAACATTTTCAGGAGGCTGACTGAAAAAAAACAGCTATCAAGGTTAGAAAAAAGCCCAAGTTGAAATAAACCACAAATATCCTTTAAAAACTTTGATAAATGAAAAAAGTGAATGGCTTTTCACATCATTGTGCGTAACTCTTGGCATTTCTTAAACAGGTCAATTTAGCAGTTGCAATCAGCAATTCTTTCTGTAGACGTCTTTCCCTGATTATTATTCATATGCTTATAAATGCTAATATTAGTTAGTTTATGCAGTGATTGCAATGTGGCAAATCATACATTTTCTGGGGCAGTTGTAGCAATATGTATATACAAAAAGAAAATATGACAAATTAATGCAACCCAGTCTAGGTTAAGTTTAGTTGGTTTCTTGGCAGCTACTGTTGGATTTACACTGAATATCTTTTTTTATTTTGTATTATCCTGTGATGAAACACTCAATATTAGAGTTGATGTAGAAATGATATTTAAGAACAGAAAGTCATTGGTTTCTCAGCGTACCATGAACACAGCAAGGTATGATCACAACACCTCTTGGAACCACTCAGCACTTTCAGACATTCCACCTGGAAATCCCTTCCCAGTCCTCTGAACTATTGCAGCGTCTACTGGAGTATTATACTGGTTAGCTAAAGATATAATACATGTACTGCTTGAAAGTGCAGGTAGGAAGCTTGGCACAAGGTTAGTTTTGTGTTTTTAAAAGAAATACTGTAGTTACACATGTAAACAAAGACACTATCCCCGATCTAGCTGAAACCTTCCCAAAAAACGGGTCAGGTCCTGAAAAATAGAACACACCTGTACACAAATAGAAGCAAATATATAGAAAATACATTTACACGTGTATAATATACAGTTAAGTTTTTCATAACCCTCTGGACTATTTAAGATAACACTCTTCATTCAAAAAAATATATGTTATGTCAAAGAAGCAACTCCGCAGCCTGACAACACACGTGAGGCTGAATTGGTAAGGGTCATTCATGAGAGTGTGGTTTTTCATGTTTTTAATGGGCAAAAGCGGGAGCTTGTTTTTTTTGCACCACAGTGTTTATCCCAGGCCGTCTTGGCGCCTCCTGAATGGCTCACATGTACAGATACTGATCTCACTGGGACAACCTGCTTCCTTGAATCCTTCAAAGACATATAAGCCTGAAAACAACCTAAAAGAATTACTGGAGATCCACCGTCGCTAACAAAAAAAACAACAACACCTTTTTGAATCTGTACATATTGCTGTCTGCAGCCAAAAAACGCTTACAATTACAGAATTGTACTTGTGCTTTGAACAAACCCACAGCACAATAAAAGGTAGATTCGTAGGCGGCTTCCATCAAAAGCTTCGTAGCACAATGGTAGTCTGTCTTTCAGAGCTGGAGGTTGATCATAAAATCATTTTGGGATAGAAAGGCTCTCAGGAGAGCTTTTCCTTCTTGACCATGGAGTTCCCTCATCTTGACACGAGACAGTTTAAAGCAATTTGGCAGCGGCTGATTGGCTCGTCATAATCCCCTTCCTTCGATGTCTTTTGAAAGAACAAAATAAAACTCCCCTTTCTCATACGTCCACGTCACATTTCCCTTCGGCACAGATTAAAACAATCTATTTGTGCACAAAGCTCGACTTCTCTGGCTGTGATAGCTGAAACTCTGATATGCTAGAAATATAGTCCTCCAGGATTGAGTGGCTCCGGAGAGAGCGAACTAACCTCTACCACATGTTCGTCGAGAGAGTTCCTCCCTCCTTGCATTTAAAACATCATCCTGATCCTGATGGACGCCTCTTTCACAGCTTCTTCTCCGTTCTTAGTTGAAAAACTCAGAATAATTTGACGTTCCATATTCAACAAATTGGTTCATTCTCTTCTTGATTGTAAATCAGACATTTTAGCTTTCCAAATGTATTATTCATTTATCGAGTGAATCTGGGAGTTGTGTGGGGATATTCATGTACTTTCTGTGGAGGGATTAATTTTTCAATCTCTTTCCTATTCATTCAAATTGTCACATGGATGGTTTGAATTTGAAGCTCAAATTGAATCAATTCCCCTTTTTTTTTCAAATGAGAACTCATAACCAATCATTAGAATTCATCCCAAACAGCTACTGAAACTGAGACCAACGTGAAGTGTGCAAAAGAGCCAGACAGACCTGAGGCAGTATGAATGTCCTGTCCAGCTCCATGCCGTCTGTTGTGGCTGTCCTTACTCCATCTATTCATGAATTTGCTGCTGTGGGATTGGTTGTGATCCAGCACCACAGAAACCTTTTGTTTCTTTTTCCATGAAGCCAAATCGAGGTGCAAATCTTACATATGAAGCGATAGGAGCAGGCGGTGGATTGGCTGGCACCAGGTGTATTCAGATGGGTTTCTTTGTCATAATCTCGGCTCGGGTGGGAGTATTTAATTAACAGCGCTGAAATCCCAAGTGCTCCGGACCTCCACTGTTGAGGCAGACTCTACTGTGTAAAAAAATAGACATAACTATTCTTTTTAAAATGGGACCTATAGAAACAATGTTTTAAAACCAACTGTTCACTAAAGCATATACCATTTCCCCCCCCCCCCTCATCTTCTCTCGCCCCAAACTAATAGAATAATGTGTCTTATAAATATCATTTAGACTCTTTTTGCAACACATTTCTTAAAACTATTTCAAAACATTTTCAAATACATTTGTAGCATTTTTTATCTTTCACATTTGTTAGAAAACAAACAAAAATGTAGTTGGAGTCGATACAGGGTTGATATAGCGCTCTTTGTTTTAGTCCATCCGTTGTTGTTGAAACTTCCTTCTATCCAGGTTGTGGCACATAGTGGCATTATTGGCACATTGTTCAGAAATACAGTTCATCTTCCACCTACAGCAGCTCCTTGGGTTCCCTTTTTCAAACGTCAAATGTTTTCCTTGAGACACCTGTGACGTCCACAGTCCCGTCCCACACATCCTGTAAATATACCTATATATAATCTATATCTAAATGACTGTACGTTCCTGGAAATTATGGAGTGGCAGCGTTGTGGCTGCACTGCTTGTCATCTCTAGAAAAATAAATATCTTCACCAGTGTCCAAAGAGTGATCACACTATTTTACAAAAGAAGCTGTTTTTGTGTGTTTTGTTGTTTCCAACTGGAGCCTGCGGAGAACAAAATCACAATTATCACTCATAACCTAGCACAAAAAAACAATCACTGTAACACTGACAGGATTTTCTAATTTTATGTTATGGGGAAGTGGTATCCAGCTCTGGCCTGAGAAAAGAAAACACATGAAATGGCAATGCTATATTTGAAATATCTACTGTAACATACATTCAATAAATACATTAGGTTTGCGGCACAATAATAAGAGATCTTGTGTCTTTTAAGGCCGCAGCACTGGGGACTCGCTGCGTAGCACTGACTGAGACTAATGTGTGTCCAGACATCTGCGAGGCGCTGTCTTCTCGCTACACTACCTGCAGGCCATCTATTCCTTTTCAAATCTGGGTCAATAGCAGACGTTACACCTCCCCCCGGGCTTCCAGCAACACTGTGGGGCCAGAGCATGTGTTTAACTTTCATGCTTAGAATTTCAAATGCGGGGCCATTCTGGCATATATTAGCCAGGCATAAAAAATATGGCACAAGTCAAGTAAAAGGGCTCCTTCACTCCTGTTCAGAGTGCTCAAAACAATCTGCTTTCGGTGTAAGGATGAGAGTGGCGACATACATCTGAATGAGAGAGTTTCAGAGATGAGGAGGGAAATGATTAGTTGTGAGCGTATAGCTTATAAATACTGATATATACATAATTAACTTCTTATCTCAACTAGACCTCTGATCCTGCACTGAACTGGATTTCTCAACCTTTTTTTTCATCACGGCGCAGAAGATGGAGAGAGGAGCGTAATCATGTCACAAATACCAAACATATGCCAAGTTGTCATCTATTCCCAAAGTAAGGCAGCGTCGCCGCGGTGGTCGAGGCTCAGACGGTGATTCGCAAAGGGGGCAAAGTGGCACAGTACCCACCGGAGCGTGAGTTCAGGAAGTCTCTTCCACCCACAGGAAGTGAGCAAGGCCTTCAGCTCGTCAACAAGAGATCTCGAACCATTTCTCTGACACGAAGGCCACAGGAATCAGCTGTCTTTCGGTGGGGGAGGGCCTGCGGGATAAAGAGGTGGGAACGTTAATACTGACAGATGGCAGTTTGATAGGTTTCATATTTATATTCTGAAGGGACATTATTTGCTGAGCAGGCGCGCTGATTGCTGCTTTCCAAGGACTCCATAGATCCTCTCACAGACCTGCTGTAACAATCAAACCTTTAGCGCCTCTGTCAACACTGTACCATCGGTCATAGACCAACACAACAGAAATAATAGCATACTGAACCCTCTGGAAATCCTAGATTATCAGCAATAATGTTGCTGAAAATGTGGCCGTCCCTTCCATGACTTTAAATAAATAAATACAGACACTTTGGAGTCTTTACACCAGATGAATGATCCTATCCTCGCTGCCAGCATAATGCATCTGTTACAGGGTTTTGGATACACAGAGTAAGTGTGACCATCTTTGCTGGCCCTGCAGCTTCAATGACTGTTGCTCTTATCCACTGAGACAGTAAACACTGTCGAAACTCTACAAAGAGTATTGTTACGCTACATACAAATGAAAGTTTATGCCTGATTTCTATGGAAAAACACACCTGCCATGTCAGATTATATCACAGGGAGAGACACATCTTCCCCCGCAGAGAGAAGCGATTTCAACTCAGTGATATGCAAACACACCAATGACTCACCAGTGTTGCATCTTGTGGTATGAAGCAGCACGTATTAGCTGGGTTGGTAAACATGGATGTGCAGATTGCTGATATCATATATATATATATATATATATATATATGTATCTACTGTCTGCCATTTGAAAGGCTGTCAGAAGGATCACTTAGACAGAAAATGGCACCGTAAAGGCTTCATGTTGCCTACAGCACATCTATAAATTGACTTGGTACACAACCACGGAAATCACTGGTAGGTTTAGCGTTTCGTGTGCAGCTTGAGGCAGGTGTTGGGCTGAAGGATGAGGAATGAGGGCGATGGATGGCAGTGTTAAAGGCAACCGGTTTATGTGTGGCTTCGCTGAGAGACAAACCTCTGACTGGAGCTGATTGTGGTACAGAGTAACAACACACGCACGGGGAAGAGTGTGAGGAATCCAAGCAAGAGATGCACCGATAACAATAAGATATCAAGACGTGTTCCCTCATGAAACCTTTACTATTATTATTAGGAAACATACACTAATTTCTTAACCAGGTCCAATTCCAGACTGCTTTGAACGGCTTTCTACAATGATATGGATGGTCTGAGTGTACACACACCCCAGAGAAACATTTGGGTCGTAAATGCCAGAATCTGGAAGCGTCTGGAACATTCTAATGCCACTATTATATTTGTATACACTGTTCCTAATTATTGCATATTTTAATGAGTTATGTGGTGAATCATTGTAAAGGAGAATTAGGCTTCTTGTGCGTCTGTAAATAGCTATGAAAATGTAAAAAACATGCCCATTCCTGACTGATCAGAACGTAACTAATTAAGAATTACATACATACATTACATAACATTATAGTTTTTGAACATGGATTGATTCATCCGGCATTAATTAACATAATTGGTCACTGGAAGAAATACGAGGAGGTTTTAAAGTGTGAAATTACAGTGTGAGGCACAGCCTTTACTTTATAAACATTGCCCGTTTTAGTGGGTGTTTGAAACGCCTCTTAGAGTTGGCTCTGCTGTAAAAAGAGCACTTTCATTCTTTGATTCTTCTTCTGCGTGTTTTCTTTTTTTCTTTTTACATTCCAGCCATTAAACTCTAATAAAATAAATGATAAATAGCTGTAGTGGATAAAGAAATCTTGCTGCAAAAGCATAAAGTGGCTGTGGGTTCCCAGTGCTGGCTGACTGAACTAATGTTCCAATGTGCATCCACATTGTGCTATAAACAGCCCTGGGCCAGTGTACCTGTTCCCGTTATAAGCAGTCTTGTAGACAGGCGTCTGCTGGATCATCTCATCAGTGTAGATGGGCACGGCTGTCCGGACGCACTCATGTGAGCACTGCAGGCTGTCGTTGTAGGCAGTGAATATGTCCACCTTGCTGGGCACCCGGGCCGGGGTGAAGTCTGTCAGGTTTTGGCAGCTTTCTTCCTGCTGGTGGATCTTGCGCTGATGGCTATTGTGGCGGCCATTTCCCGACTGCGCACAGCTACAAAAACACGCACCAAAGACAAGAAACAAACATAAAATCATACCGTGTACCCTGCTGGATCGTCTGCGAGGAAATTAAAAGTAAAGGAATCTTTCCTACCAGTTTTTAAGGACGAGTGTTGTGATCAAGGCTGCGATAACCATAATGAGAGACACAGTGATTGTGATTATCTGGTGAACTGCCAAACCTGCAAAAGAAAAAATCAACACAAGAGCAGAGGATTAGATTTGTTGAGGACATTGTTTAGCTCCTGTTGCCCACAGCACAGAGCCATGCACTCCACTTCTCTTCTCTGTACTGTACACACTCTACAAAGTACTCAGGGCGGCTCTCTTGAAAAGTAAGAGGATGACATTTTGCTCTTCAGTAAGTATTGATGACACTGTCATCCACTACTATTCATAATTTAAGAGGAATATGAATTATTCCATTACAGTACAGCCAACTGTAATGGATAACCAAGTTTTCTCTAAGTACTTATAAAACTTATTTTTCCTAGTTTTATTTTTATTTGTCAAACCAAATGAATCCTCCAGTTCTTTGTAACCTTTTCTCCCCTGAACGTAGATTTTGCCCCAAGGCTTTTTATTTAAACATTAAGTGGGAGCAAGTTGTTTGATACGCTGTATCAAATCAAATATATTTGATCAAAAGGTGGTCCTGATAGGTAGTCTGAGCGCTTTGGAAAGGAAGGCATGTTGATGCAGGGTAGAGGAGGGACACGGACACAGTAAGTAAGCAGTGAAGCTGGTTTGTTTGATCGAGCATAAATTATGTGTTCATGCAATTCTTAACTGCGTCATTTAAGACTCTGGAAGTGTTTATTACATATTGAATTTAAAACATAAAGAAACACATAACTAAATGTGTAAATGAGTATTGCCAAAACTTGACATGAACAATACAACAATCATAAATACATTTTATGTGAATTAAACTTAATGGGACCAGCTTGAAGTGCAAAATTGTAAATAAGAAAATAAATGCGTCAGCACTGCTTGCACAACTCACATCTTGTCAAACGACACCATTCACAGAATTTGCCTTATACCTTGTTTTGCTATTTTGGGTTGATATCATCAATTTTACAATGTGTCCACCTGACTTTCTGAACCCGATATTTCCTCTCTGTTAGGCTCTGTATTGGTCTCTACCTACTGCTAAGATATCGGACTCTTATAGTGTGAAATGCTCTCACTTAATATTCATAATGCACGGGCTGTTTAAGATCTACTTGCACTTGTCTGCCCCATTATAAAAAAATCATTATTGGACAAATTACAACCCAATTACAGTGCTATCAAAAGGACAGCAGAGATAATGGTTGAAAAAATGACAACTTGTTCAGACTGGATACTCCTAAAATATTTTACACACACTGAACGGTCAATAGAAAATAAACTCTTGATGACTTTCACTGATGTTGTTTGATTTAATAAGGATAATAAACCCATCAACCTCTGTATAAGTCATTCCGCACACTTTAGTAACAGGTATCTGGTTTATTGTATTGTTTTGCTAAGCTGTTTGGACAGTGCAAAGCCATACAATTATGTCTATTCTTTAAACTATGCATCCTTTTGCGATATGAATGTGGACCAACAGCTCTCTGCTTGCTCCCTTTGTTCTGTATGACTACAGTACAAAAGCATTGTTCTTATTTAAACTCTTAAGACTCCTGTGTGTGCTGATCTCTCACTTTTTGCCAGAGGACAGTAATCCACAAACAAAACTGTGCGTGTACATGTCTAAAGTGAGGATTAGTGTGAGCCTATTCAACGGTGCTGTACGGTTCGTGTGTTGTGTGTGGGTGAGTGATACAGCATGAGGGCCACGAGGACACAATGACACACTGCAGCAGGTGACGTGCTGCAGGAGGTTGGAGAAAAAAACACCCCAAAAATATAAGCCGTCATGATGAAAATGCCCACGTGTGCCTTATACATCTCACCTCTCCATCAGCCAGCTGCCTAGCTGCTGATCCAAGCCAATTTGTCTTTCGGAAAAACTCAAAAGGAAGTGCTGCTCGTCGTTTTGGAAAAGCATGCGGCCTCTCCTCTGCCTGCCTGCTGCCCGCCAAGCGTCCTCTTGGATAATAAACTTCTGCGGGCAGGGCGGTGCATAAGGCTAGGCCAGGTCAACCTTGGATTAATGATATCTCCGGCTCAGGGAAGCCTTACCTTCCCAGCGCAATCAGAGTCCCTCGCCACGGCAAAGGCACATTAACTTATCTGGCAAGTCATTTGCATTTCCCTCATATCCCCCGTCTCCCTCTCCGCCTGTCGTCGGGGCTAGGTTGAAAGTGTTCAGTTGTAAATTAACATCTGTCCGAGTTCAGGCATAATAGAGCTCGCCCCTGACCTTGATCAATAGCCGAGCTCTCTGCTGAGAATTGTTTCGTTTTACATTAATGTCGGCATGAAAGGGAGCACTTCCCAGTCAGGAAATTTCAAATTAAAAGCTGCACTCTACGAATTTGTTCTGTAATACCACCACTGATTAGATCACATTGTGGCACTACATAAGGTTGGGCACTGTCCCTACCTCTAATGGACACTCCTCTGCCCACGCAAAGGGAACTTCTGAGTACAATGCAAACTGTCAAGGAGTGCATGCAACCATCGATCGGCGAATGTTACATCAGTGAACACAACGCACGCATGTTTAGCTTCTCAAACGCAAGCATGCTGTGTGTAGTTCACTACGTTTCATGTTCTCATTGTATTTAAGTCCAACTAGCTCATTAGGAGTTCCTCCAGGCTGCCGTCTGAAGCCAAAGAATATGTACACTTTCCTCGTACAGCTCTTTAATGAAACAAATTAGCCCGACAATGTGAGGTCCAGCTCAAACAAACTTCAACATTAAGTCCATTATAACCTCATTTTCAGGGCATTACGTTTAAGGGTAACGAGATAATAGAGCAGATAATGATATGGCTGACAAATCTGAGTTCAGAGGCCAGTTCTTTTTTTCATCCAGGACTGCCAGTTGGAGGGAAGGAGATTTGGACTGGCCGTCTGAAACTCATTGAGCCCCTGGCAGTCAGGTTGAAACATCACCTTTGGCAGTCACCTTGCTTCAGAGATATACCCGGTTAGGTTTTGTTTGGTCAAATCACTGCCAAACAAAGAGAGGTTGAGAGGCAGATAGATGAGAGGGACAGAAAGAGGAGGGGACAGCTAGCTTGTGACCTCAGTGGCAGCAGGATTTGAGCCCCTATCATTGCTCCCAGCAAGAAATAAATTAGATTTTTTTTTTGTTGCCTCCATGGTCATGACAGTTTGATGAACACGTCAATGAAAAGCAAGGCGGTTAGATGAAATCTATCCCTGCTCCCTGCTTTTAATAAAAGAATCCCAGCTTAGACACAAATTCTCAGTGTGGGGTCAATAAATGTGCCTAGCAGGTAATCTCAATATGTTTTTTTTACCACTGTCACATCACATTATCTCTTATTAGTATTTTCAGGCTGAATAAATCAAAGATATGTGTATTAATCTTTAGTGATACAATGTTTGCCTCAGTACAGATTCAAATATCAAATAACTATTTGTAAGAATAGTAACCGGACTCTGCAGTTGCCCTCAGCTTTAATTGACCTTTTTAGCTAATTGTTTTAGTGTTACGACCCTCAACCTTCATGTACATATGGTTCAGTCTCACCGTCCTCATCAACTTAGTTTGCAGACACAGTGGGCAGCTCTATTTAGGGAAAAAGCTCCAATAAATCCACTGTGTGCTACCTGGCGAGCATCACACAGCAGATAAAGTTAGCGATTAGAAGCTAAAGAACCATATATTTCCCTCTGGGGTTGGTGGACACCAAAACAGCGCTATAAGGAGGACTTGGATTCTGCTGCCGACCATTTTTGCTAACACCTTAGCCACAACGTTGTAAGGTCAGAAAAGGTCAATGTTATTTTTACACCTGAAGCATCACAGCTTCAGGAGTCAGAGGATTTCACTTAGGATTTAACACACTAAACAAGGGAGTGGTTTGCTGATGTTGGTTACATCAAACTAACAACATAACGTGTTTGTAGCTGCTTTACTGACACAAGATAATCCCAAGATGCCCGTTCAGTGTGAGGGACACAGACATGAGTCTAGATTGTAACCCTTGCTAGTTCAGCAACTCTTAATACCTCTGATGCAAATTATATATTATTATTCATTTTTTTAAATGTACTTATTGTTTATTCGTCACAACCCAGGTGTGTAAAGGCCTCATGTCATGATAGTGCGACAGTGAGGGGCATGCCAAATACCAGGACCCTGAAACTCAAGCAGCTAAATGTAATTCAGCCATCATTCATGTGACATGCCAAGTTGTCATGACAGACTGCATCCTGCAATAAAAAAAAAAAATCAACATATTGAATATCAAATGAATGTACTTGTGGACATATGCTCCAAGTCAAAAATCACAAATGAGAACATATTGTTACAGCCGGCCATAACTTTTAGTGACCAAAGACAATTTCAGCCTCTGCATGCAATCATTTATATGACCTTGCTGAATTCCTAAATCTGCAATTTACACGGTGAATTATGTGACAGCAGGCAGTTTGTCCTCTGAGTAACAATGCCATCAGGCAATACTGGACAGATGATGAGGAAAGAAGAGGTCCTATTTAATTAGTATGCATGTATGTATGAGTTATTGTCAGTCTTTAATGTGTGTGTGTGTGTGTGTGTGTGTGTGTGTGTGTGTGTGTGTGTGTGTGTGAGAGAGTTCTTTATGTAGCGGTAAGCCCTATCAGGCAGCCATTGCAAAGAGCCATTTAGGGCTAATGGTGCCTAAACCCACGCAGCACTGGCTTGAAAGCTCCTAAGAAATATGGAAAAAGGCCCCTCATTTGTAAAACAGATAGCTGTGGCTGACAAAAGTTGAGCCGACTCACTCCCACACACCACGAAACACATTTGTACTGGAATATTCAATACAGGCTAATACGCCACGTGACCCGCTTCCGAGATGGCCTCTCCTACAACCCGGCACCTGAGCGGGACAGGTTGGGCGGGAAGACTTCCGTCAAAGGCGGCATGCTGATGGAGAGGAATTGCCAATTAACGTCAGTGTCAAAGTGTCAATCCAGGCTGATTTCCACTGAGTCACCAAGCAATCTAAAACACTCATTGAAGAAGAGGGTGCAGAGAGAGAGGGAGAGAGAAACAATTACTCTCTCATGCCTTTTTCTCGCTGTGTCAAAGGCAGCGCCGTGTAACT
Source organism: Cebidichthys violaceus (assembly GCF_023349555.1). Taxonomy (NCBI): domain Eukaryota; kingdom Metazoa; phylum Chordata; class Actinopteri; order Perciformes; family Stichaeidae; genus Cebidichthys; species Cebidichthys violaceus. Next base: position 12,334,669 of record NW_027176816.1, read on the forward strand.
CAGTCAAGCTGGACGGCAAATGTTAGAACGGCCACAAAAAGAAAGGGGACCATTGCTTCTATGACCGGCGTCCCTCACAGGAGGACGCGCTTGTCTTGCGTGCCTGCCTTTGTTCGAAACACACAGCAGCTCATCCTGTTAGCAACAGACAAATGGAAATGACTGTAATTTTCGGGTGGGTGTGAAATGGGCATTGCTACTAAAGCAGCTTCAATCAGTCATCCTGAAATCTGTGTACTGTCATGTTGGAGACGGGAGTTATTTTTTACTGAACAAAGCTTTGCTGAATTGTTGAGCAGGTGAATGGAGTGGGAAACATACACAGTGCACCTGCACTGTTTGGCTCTGAGTCCAATTCCAATGCGTGGTCTGTCATCATCTCTGTCTTTCCTGTCCAGCAACACCATGTCTCTTTTCAACAAGTTAAAATTCTGCCTTGTCCCCCTGTGATTGACAGAAGCTCTCCTGCATCCAAATAGTGTCTCAGTCAACATCTGCACTTTCTTCCTTCAGGCAGATGTGTCGAGCCCTGAAGACAGAGTGAGTGAAACAGCATCTCTCAGTCTGGCCCCTTCGTCTCCTCTTGACTCGGTTTTCTGTAAATTAGGCGAAGGGGGGTTTGACTCTGCACGCCTGTCACCAGGCATCCACATTTAAGTCCAGAATTTAACGCTCAAGATAAGTAGATTCATTTTTACCCACTTTATTGAGAGTCAATACCGAGAGTAATGGCAAATTTATTGGATTGCCATGGTAACCGTTGGGAGAAGTGCTTTCTCTCCGTCTCCCTGTGTCTCTCCGTGTTGAAGAGGCTGTATCGTACGCCTCTACAGGTCCACCGCGGGTCACAATGCTGCATTACAATGTTCACTGAGCTCGCCTCTTTAAAAATAGATTCCTGGGACACTTAACATACATTTTACATGTCCTCACTTTGCACTACAGTGAATGTAGACTTACTTATTTACTCCATTCATTTAACCCTCCAACCCTCTTTCACAAACTTGAAAGCGGGATGTGAATTGCTGCGGGATGGATCTATTTATTTTAAACACCGCTGGCTCTTACACCGGATATCATCTTTTACTTGAGAGATGTAAACGTGTCTGTTTCAGGACGCCACAGGACAGAACTGTAAGGCTCTACGGTGGGCCGATTCGATTGCCAGCTTTAGGCCACATCCATTATACATAAATTGTATATATATGACAAAATATGTAGACTGTTGTTCTCCTCCATAGCGCTCTGCTAGTGGCAGCATGGGTTGTGCTCAGCACTTTGAAACCTGTGTCCAGCGAACAGAGCATCAGCTGAGATGCAGCTGTAGAAATCTGATTGGAATCTCAAACCAAATTCCACATGTGCTTTGTATCCAATTTGCAAAAATCACATTTCAATCAGGAGAGACTTGTTTTATAATTTAACAATGATTTATTATACAAGCAACAAATATGAAAAGTGCAAAGTCTTTGGCGATTGGACTCCATCCTGAAGTAATATCACCGAGGGTAGGGATACTGAGGTCCAATAGGCCTAATCCCCCTGGAGTCCAGACGCTGGTGGTGGTGGTGGTGAAAGGCGTTGCTGCAACCTGATGATAACTCAGGAGCATGACTGTGATGCTGACTGGAGGTGACTGGGGTGGAGGAGGGTCGCATCTGCTTAACGCTTAAATGACAACTGACAGCAGCAGAGAGGAGAACACTTTTTAAAGTTTGACCGCAACGATGTGATTGGCTTAAGGAAACAGTGTGCAGAATCTGGTTGGTTACTTAACAGTGCACGCCCCCAATCAGCTGATAGAGTAATTACAAGGGGAGGAGAGACAGAGATTACGAATGTTTGTCTTCCTGACTGAACTTGCGCTTAAGCTTCATTTCATGTATTTTTTAAAAAAAAATGTGCTTTTCAGATTTCCTAAAATCAATCTGGATACAATCCGGAAATGCCAAAAACAAGGCTGAACAAGGCTTTAGTACAGGGGTATTCAATTAACATTCCAAAAGGTCCAGATTGAGAAAATCTCTTCGGGCAAAGGTCCGGAACATTACAATAATATCTAACTTGCGCTATTTAGTGCTGTATATGAATATATATATATATATATATATATATATATATATATATATATATATATATATATGAAAATATACATATTTCAAAAAATATATGTTTGAAAAATGTGCATCTTAATAGCAGACCATCTCAAGGTGTCACTCAGAGAGAACCAGGACATTCTGATGTAGCATTTCAAAATTAAAGCCATTCAAAATCGCATGCATGAGCTAACTTCAAATCACATTCATGAGACAATTTGTCTAATTTCAGATTAGATTTTAGAGATGGTGCATAGTTACAAAATCATTTCACCTCAGGTTAAAATGAAGTAATTCATTTTAGAAAAATAAATTTCACTGAATTGCCCTGCAGCTTTAAATTCAGTTAATTCAGGTGTGAAGTGATGTCAATCAAAAAAGCCACAATATTATATTTTTCTCATCTTCTAACAAGAGAAATGTGTGAGCATGGACTTTATGTGTGGTTATTAAACTACTTGTTTCAGCTCTATTCTCTCTGTTAACATCATAGTTGTTCAATGAATTCAAGTTTTAGGATTCTGATCATATTGGGCTCTTAGGTTTATTTTCTGTGTCTTCATTTCAGATGTGAGTGGGTACGTTTGCTCAAAAGAGTTGTGCTTTGTCTCGTAGTGGCGCTTCACATTACCGCTTTTAATAATCGTCACGGCCTCTGAACATATGAGACACACTGGTTTTAAACTGTCCGTGGGAAGAATTAACCTATGAAAGAATCTGTTCATTGTTGTTTAAAGACTCTGGTCTCTCTGACCACTTCTCTCTCTTTGGAGAACGTCATGTGAAACAACTTCTCTGACTCACGTAATTATTCTCCTGCCCTTCGTTCTCATTCCTCGTCTCCCCCGTGTGTCTACATCTCACTCGAGTCAGGAAACTCACGTTGTCGCGTCACCCATATTTGATTGGCTGAGCTGCATCACGTGATGTGATTTACGCCGCTGAACAAGTGCCGTAAAGGCTGAAAAAGCTGCGCCGGTTAAAATACAAGCGCTCCGTCAAAAAGTAATAATTCTCAATTATCTATCGGTTTTAGGTCCTGGGTCCGGATACAACGGCGTCTGGGTCCAGATCCGGACTGCGGTCCGCCTATTAGTGACCCCTGCTTTAGTAGGTTTTAAAAAATTCTGGCTAATGACAGTCAAAAGTAGGGAAGTGCTTTCCTGAAAATATGTCTCTGTCAACCCTGAAATGAAAAATTAACAATGAAATGTGTGCGTGGGCAAGAGAAAGGGGAGATGGAGGGAGTTACTGGTAAGGAGAGAGAGAGCGTTATTAGGGCCCGAGCACCGATGTAGTCGGAGCGGAGGACCTATTGTTATTCTAATGTTTACTGAGAATTTTTAAAAATTTGGCACGCAAGCCAGAATTTGCAAAAATTGCAGTGTGATTGGGGTGTCCAGCTGAGGTATGAAATATTGGCTTGATAGCGCCCCCTAATGAGTAGCCCCAACATTGGGTTTCACCTAGCTGTATGAAATTTGGTAGGTATGTGGAACGTGATGGGACGTACAAAAAATCCTCTTGGAATTTTTCACTAAACCAAACAGGAAGTTGGCCATTTTTTATTTTATGAAGTTTTTGTCATCCTGCTCCTCACAGATTATTCCAATCCCTCTAAAGTTTTGTCAGAAAAGCCTTAAGACCTTGATTATGCTTCATTGTGAAGATTGTAAGAAGTTGTCGAAGGGCGGCGACGTGGCGGCTGATGTAACTCGACTCCACATCATCAGATCTTAACCAGATTTCACATATTTGATTAGACTCCAGGCCTGAAGACATCTGCAGGCCAATTTTGAATCATAGTCATAGCGCCACCTGCTGGCAACAGTACGTTTTTTTATACTTTTTTTTATACTTTGGCTTGTTTCTCTTTGGTAAATCCTCTTCGCTGTGAAAAACAAAGGTAATTTTGAGAGGCTAAAAATGCTTGAAACGTAAGCAAACTTGGCACACAGATTTAAAGCCAAAAATGTAGTTATATAATATAATTTTATTCATTCAGAGTGGCAAATCGGCTCAATAGCACCCCCTACAAAATTTCGACGATGCAGCCCTCGCAGTACCACCTAGATGTATACAATTTGGTAAGCAGATGTATCACATGTAGACTTAAAAAAAAGTCTTCAGGGTCCTTGCTTTAAACCCAACAGGAAGTCAGCCATTTTTAATTTTGTATGAATTTCTCGTGTTTTTTTCCCATTTCCAGGTGCTGTACTACAAACTCCTCCTAGGGAATTAATCAGATCAGTGTAGAATTTGGTCAGAACAATCTAAAGACCTTAACGATTAAAAGTTACTATAAGCTTGAGGTTTCATCGAACGACGTGGACTTGGTGTAGCGGCCATTTTACATGGTTCGCCATCATCCATCAAGCTGTTGTAACTCAACTGTACTTTGTCAAAACTGTCCCAAACTTGACATGCTTGATTACTGTCATGATTTTAGAACTTCTGCATGCCAATATTAACTCATAGTCATAGCGCCACCTACTGGCAAGCACAGACGTATGCAGGATTCTATAATTACAGCGGCCCAAACACTGAACTTAATTAAAGGGTTTGTGGTCACACCATGAGAAAAAGACTTCTCTGATCTAAATATGTGCAAACTAAGATGCTTGGAGAGCAAAAGTTAGATAACAGTGGTTCTCAAACCATGTCAGTGGGCATTAGTATAAATGATCTGTCCAGAGCTTCTACATGAGAATCAGGTTAAATGTTATAATGAATGCTTCACACTACAATCTAAAGTTACAGAAGAGCTTAAAATGAAAACAGTGTTCAATTAAAGTGTTCAAGTAAAAGCAAATGACACTGCTGTTCTGTTAACGTTCATGTAAGTCCAAATACAATCGGCAGGGAGTTGAACCCCATCCCAGTAAACTGACGGTCTGTTATTTTACAAACACTGAAGCGCATTCACACACATTTATTTTCTTAATGATCTTAACAGGCTTACATTTATGATTGTATCGGAGGTACACTCAAAACATTTGCGGCTTAAGACCTGGCAACATGATCTTGCTACGCTGCTGGTCGACGCAGGAAACATCATCTAACTCGTGCATGCAGTGTATGATGGTCACAGAAATGCATTGCCAGAGTCCTGCCAGTACCCTCGACGTGCGCAAAGTTGCGAGGGCCCGTCAATGCTGCTTGCAGCTTTAATTGGTTACTGTTATTGCCACTTGTTATGGTTCTGTGGATTGATAGCTTTTTATTATTCTATTTCTGCACTCTATAATGTGTATGGCTCAGATGTGTGACTAAAACATTTGTTTTATTTCAGAAGTAAAACAATAATAATTTCGTTTTTTTGTACTACATTTGTTTGCATTTGTTTAAAATGTCTCTCCAGCATCCATCAGGAACACATGGTACCTTTTTCTTCCTCCACACAAGCCTGCCACATGAACGTTGCGACTCTCAGACCGTCTAACGAGACCTAACTTATCAGTAGTGGCTTTACTGACTGCAGTTTTAATCATCTCGTAGCCATAATGGAGCTGACAGCTCCATCTGCGCAGAGTAGAGGGGGTTCGCAGTTACTAGCAGCACAGTTACCGGGAACAATCAGCGAGCATCTGGAGGCACCACAGCTATACCCCCCCCCCCCCCCCCCCCACACACACACACACACACACACACACACACACACCACCACCACCACCACCTCCTCCTCCCACCTCCTGTATGTCCAGAGCGCTGTGAGAGCAGCATCAGCAGGAGGCCTCCGCTAAGCGCTGCATCATCCAGGCAAACTCCTGATGGAGTAAGATATGCACAAGATACACTCTGAGGCTGAGAATGCACATTGGTGTCACACGGTCTTAACACAGTGAATCAAATGTACGTTTAAGTTATTAACCACAGAGGCTGAATTATCATGGCTGCTTAGTACTCCGACCAGTGGCCTGCTGGGCTATTTCAACATGGCACAGTGCCTGATTACAGAATTACAGCCACCTTCAGCGAGGCTGCATTTCCGAATGACAACTAAGTTCTATGTGCTGAAACTGTTCATTGGAAAACTGTGCATATTAAATGTGCAAAAAAAAATTGCGCAGAAAAGCCTTTTCACCGATTACAAGCCACATCAACGTCTTTGTCCCGGGAAAGGGTGTGAACTTGTTGGATTTTCTGCAACAACAGAAGGAGTTGTCCCTTTGGTTGTCTTGCATTCTCAATGCCAACAGAGAGTGGGAGTAAAGACACATAGCCTGCAGTAAATAAGTGCAACACAGACGACCTGTGGCGATTTGTACTCAGTGTCATTACACAGTTGGTGTCCGACCAAGCCAAACTGGTAGGCAAAATGTCACAGAAGAAAAACTAATGAAAGGTCTGCTCACTGACTGACTGCTCCAAACATAGTAAAATAGACAATGCTTCATCAGGCATTATAGGTAAATCAAGTTTTCTATAACACAACTGTTGCTATTGCAGATTTGTTCTTATGTTATACCCCCAAAACTAATTATACTGGCTGACCTTATTCACACTTACTGAAACAATCACAACAGTCAGAATACTTTACAATCAAGTCACATTGCAAATGTTCCTCCTAAGGGGATAGAAAGCATCAAATCACAGCAATATTGATGAAAAATAATGATTGACTATGGCTACCAACAACACACAAAGTGTGTTGGCTCGACTGGGCCTAGCTGGCATCACATACATGGTGATAATAAAACGAGTGAGTGAGTATCTGACCATGGTGAAACTCCTCTGCACAGACAAAAAGAGGTAATTTAATGTGGAGACTGGATGGTCAGATTCTGCCTAGTTAGTCCAGAGTGTGTGTGTGTTTACTCAGCAACATCCGACTTAATGTGAGGAGACATTTTATTTTAGGAGGCAGGAAACTTTGGCAACTTGTCCACTGGACTCTGGCGCTCGCTGAGTCTTTTCTGCCTTCATGGTGAGACGGATGCAACAGGCTGTCAAAGATGCATCACCACTCGATGTATTAATGATTACATTAGACCACAGTCGAGTGAGAAAGTGGAAGATTTTTTCAGGACTACTGTGCAGCACTTCTATGTGAGAAATCTTTCCCTCCTCTGCTCTCTACCTCCTTCAACAAACAACCACTTGCATTCATGTTTGACAGTGATGTGCACACACCCACACACACACACACACACACACACACACACACACACACACACACACACACACACACACACACACACATACACAGTGTGAGATGATTACGGTCATGATACTCACATCACATGCCTTATGTGGCTGAGACAAAGTACACTAATGGCTTGAATTTGTGCTGGTTGCCTACAGTATTCATGAGTCAGAGTGAATTAGTTCATGCAGACCGTTTATTGCTGGGGTAAATGTTCCTGCTGTAATCCCACAGTTCCTGAGAGCCTGACTTGCAATGATACATATATGCATTTTCTAAGCTGCAGTGGCCGGAATGTTTATGTGAAATTAATTATGTGTATTATTCTTTCCAAAAACATATATTCTAATTTAGTTGTATAAGGAAACATAAATAGTTCATATCCAGTTAATGTATTTGCTATTAATAAAAGGGACCCAACATACAGTATAGGTTCCATACTATTGTGAACGGGATAAGTAGATACTAACATTTTTGAGTTCCATAGTATATAAACATAGTAATTGTTGGTTGAAGTTCTGCACATAATAGACATATTTTTGTGTCACCTGTCATTTCTACATCAGTGCTTTTAGATTACAATTAGCTGTGATGTCAAGGTGGCTGGGTGCGTTTCTCCCAGAGGTGTTCTCTGAGCTGAGGCCTTTCTGTCTGAGATGCTGGATGACAGAGAGACAGCTAGACACAGAGCAGGAGCAGATAGACACAGAGCAGATAGACACAAAGCAGATAGACACGGAGCAGATAGACACAGAGCAGATAGACACGGAGTAGCTAGACACAGATCGGCTAGACACAGAGCAGATAGACACTGAGCAGATAGACATAGAGCAGATAGACACGGAGCAGCTAGACAAGGAGCAGATAGACACAGAGCAGCTAGACACAGATCGGCTAGACACAGAGCAGATAGACACGGAGCAGATAGACACGGAGCAGATAGACACAAAGCAGATAGACACAGAGCAGATAGACAATGAGCAGATAGACACAGAGCAGCTCCCGTGCACACTGATTCTCCGATTACTGGGATTAATCAAATAGTGAGGAATTACAACAGTACTTAAAGCGCATGATTTTGATGGGCACAGATCACCTGGTGTTCACGGAGCTGCATGTTTCGCACCTTCAGAACATTCATGGAGCATCATACCACTATGCACATTATAAAGATATATTGGAGTAATGTCAACCCGAGAAGAGGATGAATTCGGTCTCCCTCTGTGTGTGTTGTTATCCGAGCTTCTCTGTGTTTTGTTTACATAGCCAAGTCGGTCGCGCGTGCTCTGAGTGTATGTTGGTGCATGTGAGCGTGCCCCACAGGTTAGCTCCTGGCCACCGCTCTGCACTGTGCTCTTGAGGCGGCTACAGCTGTTAAGGCCATCCCGACCGACGGCGTTGTCGCGAAAGTGTAGCGCCCACCCTCTGGTTCCCCCTCAGGTAAACACTGTCTCTCGGACTGTCAGTACCTCTGTCGTTGTTAGCGCTGTTAGTGCTGTTGTGCTGCGGGCCACTGGCTCAGCCGTTGCCATGTTGAGAAGCTATGTGGAGGAAATATATACGCTCTGAATTTTGAATTCAGCGCAATAAATGGAAGTTCACTCGCCATAAGATTAATCTGTTTGAGCAAGAACCTGAGAACCTCTTTCAGCACTGCCGAAGTAGCCCTTTGTCTTAAGAACTGCCATAAAATTTGTAATGAAGTCGTTTTACTGAGGCAGCTATTTGATGTTAGGAATTTGCTGTTTAATTAGAATGACTATGTCAACTCAATTACCCACTAAAAATGATGCAGGTTAAAAGGATGTTAACATTAATGTTTTAATATGCAGCACAAATGATCTCCCAAGGTCCAAAATAAAATTTTTCTTGCTCTCCGATATCACAAAAGCAAAGTGTAAATGCAACCAAGATGCATTCCAGACCGCATCGCACGATAAAACCGAAATGTAGCCATGTTATTACACTGGTGAGTACAATCATTTGATGGCCAAATCTGCAATAATAAGAGCTGTTGTAATGAACCAGTCATCCTTTAAGCCAGAAAATGTAATAACTATCCGTCCTTGTAAAAAAAACAAACATTTCAGATAAAGTAGATGGAGTTTCTCTATATTACATAATAGGTATGAGTTTTGTGCAGTTATGTGTGTGTGTGTGTGTGTGTGTGTGTGTGTGTGTGTGTGTCCTCTTTCCTCAGTTGTTTGCAAAAGCACTTTGCTTAAATTATTCCATAAGGGACAACGTATTTCTCGATTGGACTGAATAAATGCCATAATAAATCACAAGAGCAGAAATCCAGTGGAGTTGAATAGTTATAGGAGCTCTGAGTATCACCTGATTAAGATGTTCATTTGAGTTTTTCCTACCTAAGTTTGCATAATCAGACTTAGATTGAATGTAATGTATCCATAAACATCTTCAAAGACAAAGCAGGAAAGATAAAAGAAAGAGACGGAGTGAAGCACCTCTCCTTCGGTAATAGTTTTGTTTTATCAGCGATCCAATGCTGTGCTGTCGGTGTGGTAATTATGTCTTGCCTTGGGGCCAATATGAGGCAGACATGGGTTAATGTGTTGTGAAGGCAAAAGGAACGTTTTCTGCAGCATTTAAGCACCGGGCTTTGCTTTGAGAAGACATTCTTTTCATCTGCTCTGATGAGACACAGTCTGCTTATTGATATAAACCCAGTCTGAGAAGTCAGACCTTTCTTTTCCTCATCAGACTTCCTTCCAGGAAAAAATATCAAGCCATTGTCTTGAATCACTCGGTGGTCATGCACTCACCTCCCAATCAAAAGAAAATAAAGGGGTCACAACATCGCTGACAAGGCAATTACATGCTGCCATTTCATTTCACATTCAATATATACACCTCAGTCACCATAGTGCAATATGGATTTATACCGCTAACATTAAAACCTACTTTTATGACCATTTGTGTTCCCATTTAAGAATCTTAGTGTTTCTCTTTTTTAACATGAACAGCAATCAGCTTCAAGGTTTGCTTGGGGGTTGGATGATTGGACAAATATATCTGTGATAGATGACATCCTTGTTTGTTTGTTTTTTGCAATATATTGGCGTTTTATTAATTAATTTAATGGTCTGCCTCCAAAGAGCAAGTAAGAGACACTGCTCAGCAGCCAGAGAGAGAGAGACAGCATGTAAAAACAGAGTGTAGAGCCAACATATTTTCACTCAGTGAATTAATTACACCAAACCGAAGTTTGGGATTGTTGGAACAGTGGAAACACAAACCAACATGGTTTGGTGAGTTTAATTTTGATTCTGTCGAGTATGTGGGTTTTTACGATTAGACTCAGAAGCTGTACGGTTGTATTTTTCTGTTTAATGAGGTAGATAGTTAATGTGAGTTTATTTTGTTTATTTATTTGCTAAGAGAACTTGTGGAACGTAGAAAAGTCGAACACAAGTTGGGCTGATTTTGAACACATTGCCCAACCCTTGTTCCCATTTAGGACCATCAAACTCACAGCTTGACATGACCTATGGATGCAGCTAAGCTCCCATTAAAACTATAAAGGTTGGTACGTTCATCTCAGTACAGCTCCACTAAAAATTCTCCAAACAGTATAACTCAAGTGTTTGGAGTGAGTCAACAGCAAAGTCAAAAAACAGCACAGGTGAATTGTCTCGTGAATTTATTTAATAATTAAGGTAAAATAGATATTTTTTTCAGAGTGAGGACTATTTTTCAACAGCAGGACTTCTACTGTACATTTCCACATTCCGCTGTGCTTTAAGACATTTTTCATTCTAATTGAGTAGGAGGTGGCCAAGGACTTTCGATCACCGTTACTGTTAGCTTCCTAATTTTATGACATTTATATTAATGTACCAAATGGGGAAAGGTGCAATTAGCATAGTGCTTGCTTCACAAGTTGTTAAACATGACTTATGTTTTATGGCTACCTGTATGGTCCATTTAAAACGCCGTGTTCCTCGTGGACTTAATGAAATGGTAAATCCAATGTCTGGCTGGGAGGCTTGTGTGTTCACTGCACTGGGACTGTCCATAAAAACCACACGTGGTCATGTACAGTAAGTCAGGCACGAGGAGAACAGTATGGTCAAGGGCATACTCTGTGAATAAGGTGCTGTTTCCCCAAGCTGCGATATTATATCAGAGATAAGTAGATCATTAGTCATGTGCATGTGAGTTTGCAATATAATTAGAGAAAACAGGTAGAAGAAAACTTCACATTATTGTTTTTCTATTTGATTTATTCTTCGCAATTTAGCCCCATTTTTTAACCCATTGAAATCCTCAATTCCCACCAACCTGAAGGCACCCCCATCCATCAAGTAGAAATCTATAGTGCACATAAGCCCACACTGGCTCCCCACATATGAACACACGCCAAATGTGTTTGTTGGAATGTCTACCTGCAGGTACCACTACAGGCAATCACACCCTGGGTCTCTTTGGGGCTGAGAGTTTTGCCGCTGTGTGACCAGTGTGCCCTTTAAATATTATTATTTTATTAGTTTGTTCAAGTTTAGTCTTACATATCGACTTTTTAGAATTGTAGGACTCCTTTATTTGTCTGTCCAACCTTCACGATGTCAAACATTCAGTTGATGCTCTGAACATTCCTGATTCAGTTGCTTTGTTTTGAGTTTGTCACACTGTGTGCACTTGGCACACAAAGACAAAAGGCCCATTTATAAATGTGTTACAATTTTGACCATTAGATACCTCATCGCATGAAAAAATTAGGTCGTATGAACTTTGCAGAGCAGAAGCTTATTTATCTGGATAAAATACACTGCTCTAAATCCATGGTGTTCATTTCTATGCCATGCAGGTTTCTTATCTGTTTTCAGTAAGGATTTCATGAATTTGTAATCTGTCTCTCGTTAAAGGTGAAGTGAGCTACTGTTTCGTTAAAATGACAACCTGCAGAACAGAACTAAACGGAAATCTTTACAGCATCTGTTCTGTATTGAAGACATGGGGTGAGTGTTGAGTGTGACTGAAGCAGAAAAGATGCAATAAAGGCAAAGAATGATTTCTGAAGGTCACTCATAGTAACCATGGAATTCATGATAGATGATGAGCCGTAAAGCTGTTTTATGTCTTACCTGGTGTCTCCCCATATGGCTTTGGTGGTTTGACAGTCTCCCCGGAGTTGACAGTGGCCTTGGTGGTGCTGAGCCTCTTGGGCTCTGGTGTGGTGACCACAGTGAACGTCCTTTGGGAGAGCCTGGTTGTAGTGCTAGGGGTTGTGGCCACTGTGGTAGTTGAGACCTTGGTGGACAGCGTTGCGTTGGGCTCCTGTTTACCGTTGTCATCTACGCTATCTGTCCCCGTGGGTCCCCAGTCGATAAATCCAGCCACTGTGGTAGTCCGGCCCTCCTGAGACTTGTCAAAGCTGTCCCATTTGAGCTGCCTCCTGGCTCTAAGTAACAACCTCACTGCGTCTCCTCTGTTCCCGCCGGACAAAGCTGCCGGAGCCCCCGCTATTACAGCCAAAGAATCACTCGTCTCCATTTGAGAGTATCTCAACCGGCACTCCTTACACGCCGCTTGTCCTTTATGTGCTGGCTTCCGATGCTTTTGGCCCTTGACTTTTGGCCCTACCCCTGCTCTGTTGTCTTGGGGTGGAGGAGGGATAGGGCTGAGGAGGCGGCGGGCCAACGGGCTCACCGTTCTCCAGTGAAGCTTGTTGGGCGTGTCCCACAGCGGCTGCCAGCGAGGTCGAGAACGAGGCACCGCTTTAGGCGTGAGTTTGACCCCCATGCCCTGACTGAGGGGGCTGCACACAGAGAAGTCCAGGGTGAGGTGGGTCATGGCCAGCAGGATCCACACCCGGTGCCCCACACAGCTGCCTGGCCTCAAAGCAGACGGACTGCAGAGAAGGGAGAAAGTGAAGGAGAGAAGGCATTTTAGATTCAGTGTATGTTCACTATATGTTCAAACCATACTAATCGGGTTGCCTCCGTCTCCCACCTTCAAGTTAATGGTCAGTTGTAAAGATTCACATCAGTATTCACCCTCCATTTTGCACTCCCGGCAAAGTTCTACTCCACAACTTCTTCAGCTCTGAGTCAATTAAGCTTCGATGATAATTAGCTTCGCGGAGCGCCTCTTGATTTGCGGCGTAAAGATCGGGGCACAAAGTAAATGTTGTACAACATGTGAAAGATTATGGATTTGCACTCTTTGCTCTCAGCAGTCAAAAGCAGTGATGACTTATCCTTGATGTTACAGATTCATATCAATCCGGGGATGATTACGGCGACACACAAGGTCAGGCCTGGTTTAGCTGATCATCATATTCTGCATTATCTCCCTCCGAAACAAAGTCATCTGATTCCCAAAGGGCAATTTGATTATGCAGTGCAATGATCAGGGAGGTAACACGCAAGGCCAGCAGAAGACACAGCAGGACAAAAATATCGCAGATCCTTCACCTACAAAGCTACTGCATTAACGTATTCATAACCAAAGTATGTCCAAAAAATGCCCTTTGTTGTTGTATGAACCTCACGTCTGTTCATCAACAAGGTGATAGATAGGCTGGGCTGCTCAGGCCGGGACCCTGCAGCAGACTGATTTTTACAGACAACCTTCAGTGGCCCCTGGAACAAAGCTACACATTGATTCCTAAGGGAGAAACCTCATTATGGGCTATCTTTCATCTCTGCTGTCCTTGGCCAATTTAAGCCCACGCCGAGGACTCATTTTGGAAGCATCACAGAGGTGATGACGGATGGAGAAGTGTGAATGGGTTCATCAGCTGTCAGAGGCAACACAAAGATGTCCGTAGTTCGTATAATCACTGAGTCATGTTCTTGCAGGTCTCTTAACAATTGTCTAGCTGTACTGGAGTGACGTTTGACAGGACAAGCTGGTCTACTGTTGGGAATGCGGGGGTTTTACAAGTCAAAGGTGATTCTTCTCACACGCAAACCTACATCATTGTGTTTAAATGTGAGTGTTCGGCAAATTTGCTCTGCTATAGATTTAAAATATCACTGGATGTCAATTTTAATAAGAAATGAAATCTGTCCGAACACTTGCATGCCCTGTTATCCTGTCAGTAAACTAAGCCTGTTGTTGTTTTCTTTGTTTGCACAAAATGGTAAAAAATTATTAGGATTTGATGTGTGAACAAGAATAGAGGCTATATGTAGAGTAACGTTGGCTTGTCACTGAAGTAACAGCAACATAGTTTAGGATATTTGTGTGTCACATTTAAATTTATTCAAACAAATTACATGAATGTTCAAATTAATTAAAACTTGATTATTTTCAAAAAAAGAGAGCCCTAATGTACGACTCTATGTGGCGCACAATATCTTTTTATGTCACAGCACTGAGTTTTATGGTTTAGTGAGGAGCTACAAAATACAAAACATGTTGATTCATGCTCTCATCCATCATTGACATGCAGCCAACTAATAAAAGAACAAAAGGACTTGAAGACAATTCAAGTGATGTTGGGTCAACATTTCTAGACACACAAGGAGTGATTCTGAACCATGTTTTTATTATTCAGCCCACTTTTTATTTGACTTGTGCAGGACCAGCAAAGCACTAACTGATAAATAATTCAGAATGTCATTTTGATTGAGCCATAAATGGTGACTGATGTGGTCATTAAAGAGCAGTGACAAGGTCAGTGTATTAAGGACAGTTAAAAATATGGGTCATAACTTGTCGTGTGAGTGTTTTGGCTGTGACCTCAGACTGAGATCCTGGCACACGACCAATCAACACACTGGAGGAGACTCAAGTTTAACTCTCCATGCCACATTCATGCAAGATCTGATCAGGGAAGTGGTGTCACTCATCATATATAATGTGATCTGGAGCAGGATTAAAAGAAGAGCTGTAAAATGCTTAATGGCCGTGTTTGTTAAAGGCTACTTCAGTATTTTTCAACATGGACAGAAGCTGCTCACAGCCTGCAATGTAAACCTATTGGGGCAGGCTGGCTTCGTCACTTTCGTCCACTTCAAGAGTTTGCTTTTGCCATGACAGGCTCCCATTGTTATTGTTATAAGAGTCTGAAATTATGAAGAGAGTCTTGCTCAAGAGAAAGTCTCGTTGCCGGAAGACAGCGGTGGACACCTGAGTGCCGGCCAGGCAGAGTTTGTCGTGTAAGAGTATAGAAAGCTAAAATATCTTCAATGTCATGGCTGAATGTTAAGATGATTTCCACAATGTGGATAAGTTGCGTTTTGCCACCTGTAGCCTACTTATTTGAGTATGCCTCTACTGATATTCTGATTTCACAACATGACTTCTCCTTGAGCAGGACTTGGGCACAATAACACACTCACTGGATCAAGCAAAAGGCAAGAAACACGTTTTAATCCTCTGTAGGGTCTCATCCATAATGTTGTCAGACAACAATCTGAGTGGCAGTGGCAAAAACAAACACTTTTAGTGAATGGAATGTTACTTTTCGCAGTTGCTGTTTGGATTATTTCTCAATACTGGACCAATGCCAAAAACTGTTGTCCCCATAGTCATTTAGACACAAAAACATGGGAAAATAGGGTGGAGGTGAAAATACAAACGATACCCTTTAAGCACCTCGCTTTAATACTGTGCGGGGCTCAAACATGGACACAACAATGAGGAAGACTTCAGAGCAGCCATGGCAACAAGAGTTAACTGACCAGAGGGAAAGTCTGAGCAGCTCAGATCGTGGACTGATTACACAACTTGGTGTCTTGTAATGTGGAGTCTCGGAGTCGTTGTGGTTTTTACTCTGTATGACTGACCGGCGACAGGGAGTCACAGCCTACGACATCTTTCTCCACGGGGAATCCACAATGAGATCTCCAGAGCTACTGGATGAGTGCCTTGACACTGGCCTGCTTATTATTGGTTATTATTAAGTTTAATATGTTTTCAGGGAATAAATTAACCTTTTGGATTCCAAAAAACGTGGTCAGTTCATCCAAATAATACCAGTTATTTGCTGCAACACTTCTGGAGATGTGACGGAGCCACTGGCTGAGTGCCTTGAGACCGGCCCGGCCATCGCTTGAGCATGCTTCAGTGTGAATAGTCTGCTGGTAAAATCTTACTAATTGTTGATTTAGGAGGCAGCATGCAGTAAATACTGTTTGAGTGTGAACAATGCATTACATTAGTATGCAATTTTGAACACAGCCTCTGTGTTATGTTTATTCATGCAAGCATCCCACACCTTAGGTGCAACACAACTTTGGTCCAATGCCGATTTGCTTCAGATGTCGGCAGGTGGCGAGTGAAAAACGTCATGTAGTGTGAGATAGACATTAACCGTGAATAAAACACCAACAACTGAATGACCCACAGATCACTGACGATGAAATCAAGCTTGGTCCAGATTTTTTAGAAAATGGGTTAACAGTTGACGTTACTATTGAATAAATTAGGTGTAACATTGCAATGATTTGAACTCATTCCCAACACAACATTTTGAAAAAGTAAGAAATTCAAAATGGTTCTTGTCTTTCCCCAACAGTAAGCTAAGCAGTGATATAAAATATGAATCATGGTAGTTTTTACAGCTGCACCAACATCCTCTTTAGTACCACAATCAAGCAAGACCCACTGTCGTGAGGAGCTTTCCATCAAAACATGACTAAATGTTAAAAACTACAATTGCTGGCCAGTGTGTGTGTGTGTATATATATATATATATATATATATATATATATATATATATATATATATATATATATGAGTGTATGTGGTGTATGAGCTTTCCCATTAGTCTGTTAACCTAATCTGAATAATTTCTGTTCCTTAATATCCTAATTATTTTTATGGCAGCTGTATTGTGTCCCTGCATTGTTGATTACTTGCTTTGTGTTTAATTATTTGTTAATTAATGAGCATAAACACAGATCGAGGTGATTAATTAACATCACGCCTAAATTACACAGTTAATACAACTCTTAGTAAACCAGATGGTGTAATCGTCATTCAAATGTTTCAGGTGCTAATTCCATGTCAACATTGTGTCTTTGAGTAATGTATATATTTATGAATGTATACAAACATCAGCTAACCTAATTTTTGTAATTTTAAAAGTCTAGTTGCAATTAATTATTAGTCATTTCATATATTAAGGTATTTTCCCTGTCATTGTCTATCTCACACAATATGACTACTGTTGAAGCATTGACACCCTGAGATGTTAATTAGCTGACACCCAACCAAAAATAAAATCTATTTGACATTGCAGGATAAACACAGGTGTTAATAACATTAAGCATGGCCCTGCTCCATTACGTTGGCCCTGGTGTTGTGCATGCTGGCTCACTGGAATGGCTGTGACACACTAAATAGAATGGGACCATCATTTATTTTATGAATTACACCTGTGTTTGCTGTGCTACAGTATGACATGTCTTATATGTCAATGCCTATTGGTAGAAGGAGGCTGTCACATACTGAGGAATCATGTTCGCCAACACACTTCAGGTTGCAATTCCGAGTGCTCTAACATAACAACGCATTCAATTATCTATGCAAACAACAAATAATGCATTATGTAATGACTTCATTAATTGTGTAATTTAAGTATTAGGTAGCTAATTAACAGATATTATTAGACTGAAGCACAAAGTAGAGTCAACAGCTCTAATCTGTTAGCTTGTCTGAGCAACAGCAGGCGGCAACCTCCGGTTGTGAATAGTGCCTTAAACTTGCATTCATTCTAACAGCCAGCAGGAGGCGGCTCCTCTGGAAATGTACCAGTTGAAGTGTTTTCATCGTACAACTTTAACCCTTTCACAGTGTGTTTTCAGTTCATGAAAGTTAATTGGTTCATTTTTGATGCCTGAAAATGTCTCAATCAGCGTTTGGTTGTACTTAGCTCTACCCTCTCTTGTCACTTAAACATAAACAAATAAACCAAATGGCTTCAAAATGGCTTCAAAATCGTAGTCCACAAACCTGTGAGTGATGTCAGGTTGACTACGTCCACTTTTGATATAGTCTATGATCAATATTACAAAATAAGAGGCTGAACCCTTACTACATTCTTTTTAACAATGTCAGTCTTTTTTCAGAATTGTCATACATAACTGTGAATAACAATTATCAAATGATTGCTAGCGTTTCTTAAATTAATTTAAAATAAGCCAGTATCAGGCAGCATTCATTATGGTACACTCAGTAACATGGTAACACAAGTTTCATCATGTAAAAGCAACTTTCTAATATTCTTTGACATCCCACATAATGAAAGTATAATTTAGAAGTGTACTGCACAGATGGCTGATAAAGTGCAGCGTTCACAGTGTGAACATACCAGATTGCTTTCTGGTGGGAATGTGTGTCTGGTGTCCTATTTTATGAGCACATGCTCCATCATGCCGTCATTACAAACTTCAGTATATAGTTAAGCCTCAACAAAATGGCAGGAAATCCCTTTAGTGGAAATTGTGACATCTCCTGATTGTGAGCTCGTTCTGTCCAGCGCCACACATTTTTATCATCACAAAGCGTAATGATTGTACAGGCGGGGCACACAGGCAGATGGGTTTTCAGTGAAGAATTTAGCTGAAAAAAAACTGGTGTGTTGCTAGAGGAGGAGGACACGTCCCTATGTTCATGTTTATTGGAAGACTGGGGGAAGTTGAAGTTGATTGAAAGCTACTTTATATGCATTATTCGGGCCGTATTCTTTGACCCAACTGGCTGCTTTCAAGCCCTGGATCTCAATATGCCGAGTCCATTCTACGGCCAGACATATGGGGAGTGAAAGTACTCTGTGAAGTTATGGAGAGAACCGTTAATTAGCCTGTCTGTTGGCCTGGAGGAGTCGGGTTTGAAGGTCAGCAAAGACTTGCTGGAATGATGATTCTAACCAGGACATGACAGACAGCAGATGAAAGAGGCAGCCTGGGCTTCTGCTAACAGACGCAGCAGGCATAAGAAAAAAAAAGCTCACACACATACACGCTCCTGGAGCCTGTACATAAACATCATATTTTTTGTATATGCCACGTTTGCTGTTATCAGTCATTGTTTCTTGTACCTATTGATCCGCGGACCAAGATGCCTGCCACATGTTCAACCACACATTTATACACAATATAGCCAGAACTGAGAGGAACACTGTGTGTGTGTGTGTGTGTGTGTGTGTGTGTGTGTGTGTGTGTGTGTGTGTGTGTGTGTGATCCCAACCTCGGCTGTCCTTCGTCAACCTGAAGCACTGTAGAGTTTCAACAGAAAGCAAGTGATGTAACGGTGTATGTGAGATGTGATATTTCGGAGCAATATATTTGGATTATGCTTTTCAGGCCAAATACGAAAATTCCCTAGAGGAGGGTTCACCAGGCTTCACTCCTCTCTCTCCTCTGTGCCAATTTAAGCTGTACTATATTTGGTAAATCTACTTCCAACTTATTCTGCAGCTTCCTACAAATGCCACTGTCAAGGGGGTTAGGATTAGGCCCTGACAGGCACTCCAAATTAAACACATGATCTTCATGCTTGCGAACCGCGGTCTGCGGCGCATAATTAGGGTTTCCCTTTTTTTATCAAAATATCATACGACTCAAGCTGATTTCTACAGCTTAATTTCATTCTAGAGTTAGTCATCGATAAATAAAATTCTGCAACTACGTGTACAACATGTTGATGGCCAAAACGCTGTTCAAAAAATGCAGAGTTGCACTGAAACTGAAGCTGAAAACAAGGTTTACAAAGTAGGACTGAAGCCGTTGCCAGAAGAGTTTAAGCGCACAGCATCAGTCTCGCTATAATGCTGGAACCAAAGAGGATATTTTTTTTCTGTTTCCCTGTCAGTTTCCTCTTCAAAACCCACGCTGCACTGCTGCGCAAACAGGGAAAACATGAGACTGAGTAATCTGTTGCACACGGCACTTAATACAATTTACCTGCCCTCAAAACTGGACACTTCATACAACCAACATAATGCCATCAAAAGACCAAAATGAATGAAAGAATAGCCTTTGAAGTCTGTAAAAAACATTCAGAGTATAATTCTGAATCAAATGCTTGAGCGAAGGGTGAGAGCGGTTAATGAAAAGGGCCATTCACGCAGAGAGCTATGCCTTGAAGGTACAGGTTGCTTTGCATGAGAGGATGTTGTCTACGTCCCACATGTCACATTGTTGTGAAGTGCCCTACTGTGGATTGCGCTGTTTTATGACTGGCCTGTTATGTTTTTCACTCTCTCATGATCCGTGAATTCGGCCATAGCACTTTTGAGGATTCTCGTTTTATCGGCAGCACAATGACTAATGCACTCCAGATGAAGTAATTACATTTCCCTCCCTCTGCTACATGTGTAGCATCAGCGCATCGGTCTCATATGCAGATGTTTGAAGCTGGTTGGAATGTATCTCAGTAGGCGGCAACAGGCCGTCCATGCGGTGCAGCAGGGTCTGTGCAAAGTGAAGTCACGTGAATGTTACATTTGTCAGATGCAACACAGATACTCTCCATCACCAACACTGAAAATGCCAAGGAGAGCTTGAAATGGTTCAGGGTGTAAAATCAGGTCAGGAGTTACAAATTAGCTGCAGTGAAAATCCCATGACGGCCCATTTATCATGTTACTCAAAGTTCTGTGTATCACTTTGTACGAGTACAACTGTATCATCACTGTAGTAACTCTGATGCATGACTCATATCATGTGTATGTAAGTCAGCAGTGATATGATGCACAGTTAGCTAACCTTTGTGTGTGCATGTACAGAGTCATACATGTAGAGCAATTTACTATACAGACCGGGACAGTTGTGGAATCACAGGCAAAGTGTTCGTATAGATTGTAACCTCCGTCTTTGTTCAAAGATGTTTTTTTATGTCACATGTGAACAGCATTTTCTTTGTGCGGCCCTCCCCTGACTCCCAGTCAATGTTTTGACCTATTTTGGGCTGAGTATTGCTCCATTTTGATATAAATATGCTTAATGTATTTGAATAATGAAGTTCTTGCTGGTACTACTAGTCCAACCTTCAACGCTTCATATTGTTCTCGCCCCACCCCCAGCCGAAGTCTAAAATGAACAGATAAAACAGATGAAACAATTATAATCTTCTTTTATTTTCAGATGACATTAATTATGCTACTGATGTTTTGAAGAAGAAGTTAACATCTTGTTAATGGTTGTTTCTTACAGTAGTGTATTCTTTCAGTAGTTACAGTAGCTCTGTTTATTCACTAGGTCGTCCTTGTATGTTCAATTTGTTGGTAAGATGAGGGTTAAATGGTGGAACTGCCACAGAATAATTTGTAAATGTTGACAAAATTTTCCAAATCATAAAAATGTGTTGTTTCCAAGAACTGTGTATTAAGGAAGTAAAAATGCGCACGCACACCGTTTTGCCAGCAGAGTAGAGAAGTCGCATCTGTTTGACCTGCTGTCCGTGTTGATAAAACTGAACATCATGAAACATCATAACTTATTTTGTAATTTTACTTTGGGGATTTTTGCAAGAAACGACTGCCTGCCAAAAAGCCCACAGCCTTGGATATCAGACAGTCAGCTGCAGCAGAAGTTGACGTTTGGCACCAGTGGGCCAACTGCACAGTTTAGGAAAGGCAGCGAGCACAGATTAAAAAAGATGCAGATTCTGTGCTGGACACAAACACACCGCCACTGGAATAATTTAGAAGAAGTTTATAAGAAAACTAGAATGACACTCGCCACACGGAGAGCGCAGGCGATGGTGCATTCAGGCGCTCCTCAGGTGGTCTCTTTTTCAAGAGTTGGGAAGTCGTTTTTGTGACTCTGGTGTGTTCATTAGCTTTAATCAGTAATGTGGAAACAACACGGACACTACAAATAAAATGTGTTGTATTTAACTGCTTAATAAACAACACGGTAGCTGTTTTTGAGCTGTTGTTCCGAATTGAAGGGGTGTGAATGTAGCACAAATGCTCTATCTTACAATGTTAATGAAAATGAAACGTACTGTAATGCGTGTACAAACAAACAGACAAACCGTGCCGAAAACAAAACCTCCTTTGCGGAGGTAATTAAATTAATGTTGACCAAACGTTAGCAGATGTGTTTTCTTGTCAGAAATGCAATCTTGACGGGTTGTTGTTGGTGCTCTCTGTGCTACTTGAGCATGATATTCATTTGGAGAAGTAAATACAGATCAAATCAGCAGTATCTACACCTAATCGGACAGCATGTGACATATTGTATCCAGTCACCGTCACCATTTTATCCCCAAGAGGAGGAAACTCATCACATACTTGAGGCTTGCAACATGTCAAGCGTATTGAAAAAGGCCAGCAATGCCCAGCGCTTGATGATTGTGCTCTTCCCCCAGAAAAGATCAAAGTGGTTGAGTGCTGTGTAGGCTATTATGCGCGGCGTTTCTGCAAACCCTGTGCCAGCGGGGCCGAGATAAGCAAAGAAACAAAGGGCAGGATATTGTCTCTGTAAATGAGGCCAACTTTAAAAGCTCTTCTGAAGCCTTTTCAAAAATCCTTCACAGAGCCTCGATGTTTTAGTAATCATAAGAAGTCAAGGTTAACAAAGAATGGAAAAACAGCAGAGAATACATTCAAGAAGCACTACACATAGGGCTATTAAAAATGTCTAAATTTAGAGCCATCTTCTTTCCTTGTAGTGTATATAAATTATTGTCACGAGAGTACAAGGGGCTAATGAAGGATTAGCTTCATGTTAGACCCAGTAAAACAAAACTATTATCTCTGCAGCTAATCACACATAGCACCTAATTATTGTGTTCTGCACTGTATCTCTGGCCCACTTCCTGTGTCACCATCACACTGTGATCACTTGTGCAAAGTAGGTCTTAATTAGAACTTGTGGGGAGTTTTGCGGAAGTGAGGCCTCAGCAGATGGGCCTCTCACCTGAGGGAGGTGAAAAGGGCATGCCTTCTTCAATCCAATGGCAGTTTTATCAGCATGCTCCTCGACAGCCCTGCCACTGTGTACACATCATTTTCTAGCCAACACAGCCATTGAAAAGGTGCCATGTTGAAGGTGACTCCACTTCGGATGAAAAACCGGGTGAGATGGCAGAAACTATCTTCCAAGCAGGATTCAGTCTGAATCGGTGGTTTGAAACCTCTCAGTGGGTTTTTTTTCCACTCCCCTGGGAAAGGTGCTATTCAGCCTTGTGGCAATAATTCAGTTACAAAAAATAACCAGCATTTTATTTATTTTTTAGGGTAGCACTGGCAATTGATAGAGCATTTACACGGTGAGCTATGGTATCCATGTCTCTCCCACACACTTCTAAATATGGCACTTGGAAGAAAAAAAAAAAGAAAAAAAGAGATCCACTGGGGACGAGGTTCATCAGCTACAGTTCATGGGATTTCAAACTACAGTGGGTGGTTTTCTCTGGTGGGTCCAAACAGAAACAGCAAGAGGTTAAAATGAGACTGTGTGAGCTGCACAGGAGGACTGCATCTCAACAACAAACTTTGTTTTCACTGACGTGATTTGTTCTTTTCGACATTTAAATGTGTTCGTTGTTGTGTGGACTCCAGCACGACTTTTGGAAATAAAGGATATGCAATAAATATCAAAGGGAGAATGTGGCACATTTCATGCGATGCGGTGCGGATCGTCAATGTACGGGGGCCTTTTGTCCCCACACAAGCAGGATATTTTAGGATTTTCAACACGGCGGACATTTCTTAGAAGTAGTCACTTAAAATTGATTTTCTATATGTTTCTTCATCTTCTCCAAGTTTAAAGTAATTTCAGTACCGTGCGTCATCTAACGTTGTTATTCGCTGGTTTTATATATTCTGTTTACTTTAACGGCCATGTATGAGTAAGAAACTGGCCTAAACTAACATTACAGACAGCTGTTTTTTTCCTTGCCCCACACTGATGCAAAAAATGCATTTGATTATCTTACTCCAGTGATGTAATACATCGAAAACGTTTTAAGTCAATTACTTACGTAGAAATACGGATTCTTCACTTCAGGGAAAGGGTTGCTATGACATACAGTCTTTAGGACAATCATTTATAGCGAACTAAAAATGTTATTCCATGAGTGCACAGGATGTTATGGATGAGGATGGATTTTTGTTTTTCTGTTGACTCCGCATATTTTACTAAATATAAAACGATTGTCAGTAAACCTTTATTTCACACTGTGGTGGTTAACAGTAAACTGTGTAATTAATCCGCGGCTCACATGCAGGCCGAACCGTGAGGGGGGATCCATACGATTCACGGATCAACAGTGGTCCATAACACCACTAGTTTTGAGTAAGTGGAGGGACAATAAGTTTGTCATATCTCAAACATGCAACATCACATCTCTCTTTCTCTCTCTCTCTCTCTCTCTCTCTCTCTCTCTCTCTCTCGAGCCGCATTCACTGCAGAGAGTTGTTCTGTCCTTTTTGTCTATTGGCTTAAGGGGAAGTCCTCATTGATAAAAAGTCCTGAACCCTTCAAGCCTTTAGCTTTATTTAGAACAGCAGGTTGGTCCTTCAGTCGCAGAAATCTTACCACAATGGGTTGGGACTTTTGTTAAGATGACATATGCTTCCCAGCCCTATGAGCCCCATCCAACTCTCTTTTCTGATGATCCAGTTGGTTTTTCAACAAAGAGTTTTCTCTATTGTTCTTCAGATTCAATCAACTTTACTTTTCCAGACTCTTTAATGCCATCTACAATAATGCCCTAATCTGGTTCACATTGCCCAACACTTATCTAATAGACACCGCCCAATCCTAATTCGGTATACATTGTCCATTGTCTACTGCCACTGAATTCTGCATTTTCACTGTAATATTTAGTTGCAGCTGTCACATATACTTTATAAAAATGGTAGGACACATACGTTGGGAAGTTGCCCCTGGTCATGTGAAATATTTTCTTTGAGAAAGGGGGAAGATTTCCTGTCGACAACATTTCAAGAAAAACACTTTCAAGAACAAACAATAAAGGAACTTGATTGAACTGTATCTGTATCATAAGCACGTTCAGATGCTGAACCAAACAGATTCTACTGCTGGTTCCAGCACCATAAAGATGACCCAGGCAACATGTGTAATGGCTATGTTTCCATTGGTAATAATCTTATTCAAGTTTAGTGAGGGTAACTGAAGTTAAATTCCTTTTTACTTTAAATATACCAATTCAAATACAAATCTTGCTCTCTTACTAAATAGTTGTAATATATTTAATAGAGCAAAGCTCTATGAAAATCAGAAAACAGTAACATGTCCTCAGATAAAACAGACTTCTTAGTCATGATCTTGTGCATGTTATCCTAACCGTTATAATTATTATCATAATGTTACAACTTAACATCTGGTTAGTATCAGTCAGTGTATTAATATTTCATATTTACCAAGTAGCTTTGCACATTAACACTGTAT
The DNA here is from genome assembly GCF_023349555.1 of Cebidichthys violaceus. Classification (NCBI taxonomy): domain Eukaryota; kingdom Metazoa; phylum Chordata; class Actinopteri; order Perciformes; family Stichaeidae; genus Cebidichthys; species Cebidichthys violaceus. Next base: position 12,360,258 of record NW_027176816.1, read on the forward strand.
ATGCGCTATGGGGGGAAATCTGAAGGAATATGATGTTGATCTTGTCTTTGAGAGTGTCTGCATAATCAGATATGTTTCCGCTTGGATTCATTCTGGCATTCAGTGCCTGTGTGGATCATTGTATTAGACGTTATTTATAGCCAAGTTGTCTGAAACACATGACAATGTCACGGCTTTCCTCAAAAGCCTCCAGGGGATGTGTGGGTGGGTTATGTCTTCCTTTAAAGTCATACATTTTGAGGGGTGCCATTTAGTAGATCCAGTAGCCGAGTTGCTACATTGAACAATGTTAAAGGATTATGGATTGAGAACACACTTAAGACAGAGGGATGCTGCTAAGAGCTCATACAATGTGCTCCCATTCATTCCAGCTTCCCCGATTCTGCCAGCCTCGAGCACAGCCCGTTCACACTGGGGAGAAGACTCTTAAAATAGAGATGGGGGGGGGGTATGAAGTATGCATTTGCATTACCTTAAGAGAGTGACAGAGATGGAGAAATAAAAGAGTGAACGGGGAAGGAGCTGTTTGGCCTTCTTGCTCCTCTGGGGGGTAAAAACTGATAACATCCAGGCCATAGAACAAGGACACTTCTCCTTTCAGATGACTCACTGTGAGGGCAGCACACACAGGAGGGCAGATTGGAGACCCCACTGGCAAGGCAAGCTGCATTTGACTGCTTCATCAAATTACAACAATGGCCCCTCGAGTGTGTGTGTGTGTGTGTGTGTGTGTGTGTGTGTGTGTGTGTGTGTGAAAGAGAGAGAGAGAGAGAAAGAGAGAGAGTTGATGTTTATATGTATACATAATATTTCATAATATTTTCACTACATTTTTCTGATGTCAAATGTATGTATGTATATATCATATAGTGTATGAACATGACCTCAATCATTTTTGCTTACCTCGATATTGTCCGTTGTGTTGACTAACTCTAGCTGTGTCTCAATTCAGGGGCTGCATCCTTCAGAGGACCCAGCCTTCGCGGTCTACGTCGGCCGAGTCATTTGAGGACCGCAAAGGCTGGACCGTGCGGTCTCCGAAATGAGACGGCCTACGCTACAGAGGACTTCCTGTTTGCGTCACCAGCTGTTCCAGCCCCCCCCCCTCTTGCTGCTTCCGTAGCAGAATCCCTGCTCAGCAGTATTATATATATATATATATATATATATATATATATCTATATATAAATATATAGATATATATATATATATATCTATATATATATATATATATATATATAAATATATAGATATATATATATAAATATATAGATATATATATATATACACACACACACACATACATTAAACTAAAAACTTTTCAGTATATATACACTGTAAAGGTTTTAGATTGGTGTTTTTAACCAGTTTTTTAATCTTACATTCAATAACTCATTCATAGTTCTTTTTCATAATATTGTTTTTCTAAATTAATAATCAGTTACTATGTTAAATAACTCATTTTCAATCAGTTATAGTAATTAAAACAATGTATTTATCAATGAATTTATTTTATTTAATTCACACATATATATACGTATATATATATATATATGTATATATATACGTATATATATATACGTATATATGTATATATATATATATATATATATATATACATATATATATATACGTATATATATGTATATATATATATATAGCAATCCTAAAGCAGAGGAAATCAATCAAGGCAGTTAACATTAACAACAGCAGCAAAACAAATGTCAGCAAACATGTTTATTAATTATTGTTTTGCAGTAACACATATGCACATACATTATATTTTTTATATAAATCACCAACCCCTCCTGCAGGCACATTTTCTCCAAAATTGTCCATATCACATTGAGAACATTATGAAAAGTTAAACAGTTATCAATAAAGTTAACACAAGGATGCAAACTTAGAAGATTGACACATTTTACACAGCAGAATACACACAAATTCACATAGAAATCATTTACATGGATGTCTTATTTCAACTTAAATAAAAGAAAAAGGTGACATAACTGTCATCTCTGTGACAGCAACAATAACACATCAAAAGGATCTACTGGTTGTCTTATTAGTAAAGGCTTTGTACAGGATGAGAGCTAATGTAACTGTAATATAGGACTAGAGATAATGTAACCAATATAAGATGAGAGCTAATGTAACTGTAACCTTAAGTACAGGATGGTCAAATGGAGATATTACAAATGGACTGGACTAATAGCTTAATTCAAAGTCATGGTTGCTGAATGTTTGTCCATTGTTCTCCCCCCTCAGCTCCTGGCTCCCTGTAACAAAACAAGAACAGAATTAGCAAAATACTCAAATTCAGGTATTTGTGTAATTAATCTCAATGTTTGTAACGTTACCAGACTTAAAGTGATATCTCAGGTTGATAACCTGTCTACCTGAGCTCACGTTGGTCCGTTAATATGAAGTATAAATCATCTGTAAAATCGTTACAATCTCTGTAAGATATCAGTGAACCTCTGAGGTTTGAAAGTGAAGTTATTAAAAGTTATCAAAAGTTACTTTACAAACTACGGTCGGATGCAGGAAGACGAGCTGGTAATAGCGCAGCGGCTAACGCTAGTTAGCTTGTCAGTTACGAACGTCACGAAACTTAACCAATCATTTTGACACACATGATGTTATATGATCGCTTATTTTGCTTTAACATTAGTATCGGTGACATTCTAGTGAGTTGAAACCCAATACTTACATTTAAAAGTGAATTCTCCAGGTCCCGCATCAATCGCCGCCATGTTGGTTCAAATAAAATCTTCATCGGCACGCAATGCATCTCGGGATATGATGGGCCGCGAAGGATACATCAGATATGTCCTCCAAATCTGGGACCTGAAGGCTGCATTCGTCGGCTGTATTTGAAGGAGTTTTCAACAAACTTGCGAAATGGGACAGTCTAGTCGCAGCGCTGTGACGCTACGAATGCAGCCTTCGAAGGCTGCAGCCCCTGAATTGAGACACAGCTTCTGTCTGTTTACTTGTAGAATGTCACCAACATTGTAGCCGACATGATCTTCGCGACCATTACAAGACTTGGACATTGCACAATTTTTGTTGTTAACTGAGCCAGAGTATAATAATCGGGGAATGATCTTTTTAAAACTACTTCTGGGACAATACATTGTCCAACAAAAGCAAGTATCTTGAAAGGCCTTTTCATTGCCATCTCTTATTTAGTCTTTTTATTTGTTATAAACCAATTTATCAAATGTTTTTTACTGCTTCCAAATGCTAAATAGGGGGACTTAAGGCAAAGTGTTACCTGTGGTTTACTAACCACATAACATTAATGATTATCTACTTTTCTAGCTTTTCAGAGGTAAACAAAGATTAATGTGAACGCATACAAAAAAAGGCATAAAAAACATACACAGTAGCTACAGTTCCTTTGACAATTTACCAGCAAGCATCCTTACATCATGCAACTTTCATTACACAATAACCAAGAATGCTCTCTTTTAATGTACATTTTTCATCTTTTTTAGCTGTAAATTAATATTACTATTATTATATCATGGACATTCAACCCAAGATGGTCTAGGGATTGTGGGAAATGATGTTGGGTAAAGGCTGCAAAAAGAAACACTGAATAAACAACAAAAATATGTGTTTTTAAATAACTACCTTCTCTGGCTAGACAAATTGAATATATACTGTTATGTAATAATAGTTTTTAGTTCAAATTAGATTGGAACCATTAAAGATGTACAACATGTATTATGAAGTTATCTCATCATCATCATAATATAATTCCATCAAAAGTGCTAAACATTGAATTAATTTAAAGCACTGTGTTTTACTCGTGTTTGTCACTATGACATTATACTTTGGCTCATTTCGCCCAAACCCTCTACATTTGGCTCTGGTAATGGAATGGTGTTATGGTGCATCAGCAGCTCAGAGAGCTTTTACAACCTGACATGATATTATTGCTGAGCCCAGAAAACTGAGCGCTCCACGTCCACGGTAAGTGCACCTCTCTGCTGTCCAGGGAAAACATCCATCTTCTGTTCCACAGATCACTGCCTGGTGAGCTGAGACTGATGAATGTACAGTACATAAATGACATCATGCACTGTCACACTACGATAACAGCTTTCGACAATAGAGGAGGGTTCAAGCCATATCAGCGTCACCGTAAAATCACAAGTACATGAAGCCTTGGGGAGCTTAAAAATGCCACTTAATCTCCCCAAAGACTAAACTGACCTCTAAAAAAAACATGACCAGTGCTGACGCACAGTAAATAATTGCATCACTATCACTTATTGCTCTCTAATATGTTGGTAATTGCCTTGCTGTCTTATAGAAAACATAAATTCACATCTTGTAGAAATGACTCTGACCCCTCTGGGATTAGTAAGGGGACAGTTGTTGTTTTTTTGCTGCAGCATATTGAGGAAAAAGAGGACATGTTTAACAGTCCTTCTCTGCCCTTCCCAGTTCCATTAATTCCAGCATGTAGCTTTAAGAGAGTCTGACCCAGAATAATCACTGTTTTCAAGAGGAGGTCAGCAGTGATGTACTGTAATGCTGAGACAGCCTCAAGTAGGGAAGCACTTAGCAATTTAACTTAACTATGTCTCTCTTTGTAAAAGAGAAGCAACACAAGCAAAGGTACTAACATACACCGTCATATTTAGGAATGTCAACAATTAACTGTTTAACCGTTAACCGACTAAATTCATTTTGATCGATTAATGCTATCAGTTAAACAGTTAAAAGGAACCTTAAGTGAGCCTGAGACAGAGTTGTTGCAATCTTCTGGGCTAACCCCCTTCACTTTAATCAGCCAGTGGCAAGTAAGACATAGGAGCTTGCCTTGGGTCTCGCTGAGTTGTAGCATTTATTTACCGGCAAATACGCTGCACACACACTGCACTGCTAAGTTCACAGCTACAGTATACTGATAACTTCACACTCAACGTCACACAAACGCGCTCTCTCTCTCTCTCTCTCTCTCGCTCTCTCTCGACAGGACACTCACTTATGTTACACCAGACTTGACAGAGTATGTAAGGCGGTAACACAGATTACTGGGAAAGTGGCAGAATTCGCCACAACAATGCAAGCAACATCGTGGCTGCCAACTCTTAATCCGCAGCACCTCTGTATGCAAGGCACTGATCTGTACGGTTAATGGTTAGTGAACAGTTATAGAGGGTTGGCTATCAGTCAGGGACACAGGCACACAGAAATACAGAGATGTAAGCTCTCGCTGCAGAGCAAAGAAGTGAACAAGTTGCAAACATGCTCTGAATGAGACAGGTTAGGTTTGTGAGACTGTATGTATTTCCCGTATGATATGAATTTTTCACATACCGGCATAGCCGAAACAACTGCTGTTACTCTCAATATATTGTTCGCCGCTATGAGCGCTACGGTCGGAGCTAGTTGTCTTAAGGGTATTGAGAGGGAACCCTAATCATGGTTATAACTTTATAACACAACAATTAACAACCCACAACTAACGCTCTTTAACAGGGCAAAACACCGGTTGTTCCGGCCGGTTGGTTGGCAGTTAGTGCTACCGCCTAGCACTAACTGACGGATAGATTCGTAGCAAGAATCGCAAGGACCGAGTTGTACGAATGGTAGCATGTTACACTTCTGGCAGTCTCACATAGCCAGACCTGTGTCCACCAGGCTGTGTCAGCGCTAAATGAAGTTCTGACTCCACATATATCATTGTGGTATACGATAAAAATGCTATGGCTTGTTTGTATTTCTTTAAACCAATCACAATTGTCACAATTAACTATTCAACGCATCGTTGAATAGTTAACTATTCAACGATGCATTTTAAGGACCCTGATTTGACGGCCAAGCTCGCAGTCAAATCGCCCCAGTGATAGGAGAATGTGGTTGTGAAGCAAAGGATGATTCATCATTCATAAATAACGACAACATAGGGCTACGGTTTCAGAATCAAAGAATAAATATATTTACCAGCGCACTCAAATAGGAAAGTAGCCTCATCATTCTCTAAAATCACCTGGGGTAGGCACTTAGAATCAGCTGTTTGTGGCGCTATAATAACTGTTTGCAGCTTGAAGCCCTGCTACAGCACACAGGACAATATTTTGGGAGGCCAGTAATGGCTGCATGCTCAAGGACTTCTCATGATTGCGATGACTCACACTTTCTCAAAACACCTTTTATTGCCTGGTTTGTACTGCCATTGACCTCACTGGCCACTGTTTACCAGCCCCTGGCCAGTAGAGGCAGCTAGGAATAACACTGCTGAGTGCATCAACAAGCCCCATCCCCTATCCGCCACTCTGCGCCCATGGACACAGTGGGGCGGAAGTAGTTTGAACACTGTTATTGTTCTGGACGGTGTGTTTGGCTACCGTTAATAGCTGACGGAACTTGTTTTTTACTGTTTTTATATAGATACTTAAAGCTCAGAGGGGAATCGACAAGCTCATAAAAAATGATTCGACAGTCGACTTGACCAACCAGATTCAACAATCTAAAATCTTCGTCAGGAACACCCTTAGGCTACAACCAACAGTTCAGGAGGCAGGAGGATGCCTATTGGTAACCTGTAAACAACGTAGAACAATGTTGGAGCCATGCACATGCCATGTTTACTCGGCAACCATGAAGCTTGCCTTCCTTTAGAGCTGTCAGTAAATAACAAACTGTCTCAGGAGTGACTGACTTTAAGAGTAATACGTCTATAGTGCCACTGACTGAGATTGATGGGGTACGAGGTGTAAGAATTTCAGCCTTTAAATATCTCGGGATTGACATTGTCAACAACCTTACATTTACTGACGGCGCAGCTTCTAAAGCCAAGAAACGTTAAACAAAATAACATCGATCAACTTGTCCTTTTATGAGTCAGAATGTCAAGTACTGCTACAACCTTTAGCACATCCTAAAGACAGCGAGTGAGATCACTGGAGTTAAACACCAGCACCAAAACTTAACAATGATCTAATCATAAAGATGACTCAAACTATACATACACTTGGAATGCAACATCAATGTAACCTGTCAGGGGAGGCAATAATAATATTAGGCATAATTGTTTACCTGTGTACTGTTTATACTGTATGTATGTACTACAATGTATCATTTGTAAAGCCACTGGAGGCCTATTAATGCACATGACTATATAATCTCTTCCTTCCTTGTCACAAACTGATTTCATTCATATACAGTATTGCAGTTTCAATTTTGCTGCTGCTTTATCTTCACTGTGTGTGTGTGGGGTAAAGCAGACGATGGGGCTAGGGACGTTTGGGACATTTAGAGTATAGAACAAAAGCAAGGCACTTATATTGCGTGGTGCTTGCAAAGAGCAAAACTCTCGAGGGGAGCAAGGGAATATGTGGAAGCTTAAATCCTACAAGCTCCAGAAACACGTTTACTCTCTCACACATACACATACACATACATACACACACACACACACACACACACACTGCCTGACCATTCTGCTCCTCTTAATACACCTGTCTCTCAGGTATTCCTCCTCCTTTTGCATTGTTCTCTACACACACTGGGGACAACAAATAAACGAAACCATAGGTGGCGGCATAAAAAGCTCTACATTATTTAGAGAATAAAATTTGGGGGTCTGGATGGAATAGATAGATAGATAGATAGATAGATAGATAGATAGATAGATAGATAGATACTAACTTTATTGATCCCGCGAGGGGAAATTATTTTGTTACAAGCAGCAATAGGTTACAGAGCAGCAATAGGTCACAGGTAAAAAATCTTAATATTATATAAAAAGGAAAATACAAGAAAAATACACATGTCACAATATATACAGTTATAATATAGTAAGGATGTTATATAAAAAATGCACACTATATACACAGTTAATAGAACAGAATAATATTAAATCAACTAAATAAACAGTAGTGCAGAGGTTTAACGATTTGATTTGGCCCGAGGTGATTTATTGTACAGTCTTATAGCAGTAGGCAGGAATGTTCTCCTGTACCTGTCCTTATGACAGCGGAGCTGGATCATTCTGTTGGAGAAAGTGCTCCGCTGTCCCTGCAGTAGGTGGTGGAGAGGGTGGTCCAGGTTATCCAATATGGATGATAGTTTCTTCAGTGTCCTCCTCTCCACCACCTGTTCCAGATAGTCTTGTTTACAGCCGATGATGGAGCCGGCCTTCTTAACCAGTTTGTTAAGTCTGTTGGTGTCTCCGGCTCCAATGCTGCTCCCCCAGCAGACTACGGCGAAGTACAGTGCACTGGCCACAACAGACTGATAGAACTGATAGAACATCTCCAACATCTTGCTGCACACTTATATTTACATTTATAGCATAAAAACAATATACCAGCTATTTGCAAGTTTCTCAACCTGTCATCCTCTTATCCGTTTACCTGGGGAACTGACTCTGCCAAGTCCTGCAGTATTTGTAACAAACATGATCAATGCACCTGAATATTGTACCTCCGATATTTCACCAAGCAAAGGTTTTAGACCGCACAAGCATCGCTGGATAGATCAGGCTCAGTGTCTGGACAATTGTCATGAAATTTGGTAGAGACATTCCAGGTTCCCAGAGGATAAATCCTGTTAACGTTGTTGATCGTTTCATAGGTCAAACCCACCACACACTACAAGAAAATAATGCATTGCAAACAGCACTTAAGGGTTAGTTCAGGGGTCAGCAACCCGCGGCTCCGGAGCCGCATGCGGCTCTTTAGCCCCTCGGTTGTGGCTCCCTGAGTCTACATCCACACTACTACGTTTTCACAAACAAAAACGATCTCCGTCCACACGGTGCTTCAGTATCATTTTCAAGATGATCTCCGTCCAGACTACAACGCCTGAAAACGAATATCACGTGACTATTCACGTACACTGGGCATGCGGGTGGGGCCGGTGTAAACAGGAAGTAGATTGGTTGCTCAAAGCCGCTCGTGTCTTCAGATGGCCGCTCCGTAGGTCTGATAACCCCGCTGGACACGCCGCTCACTAATCACTCCAATTACAGCTGCTTCCTCCGCAAGCATCCTATTACATCGCTGTCAAGCACCTTTCCCTGCAGGTGGCTAATCATGATTTGCAGACCCCCGCCCTGTAATTCTGCGTGGACGTATTCATTTGCTTTCACTGCCAACGATGCTGGCTTACCTGTTTGATATGTGGCGAGAAATGTTATGTAAAAAGCAGGAACGTGCGGTCAGGAGAGACAGGTGAGGCAGAGCCTCCCCTGTCATCATGAAAAGTAAAAAACAAATAATGATGAAATAAAATAAAAATGTATATGTATCTACTGATCTGTGCTATAAATGTAATTTCTGTAATCCAATCATTTCAAGCATTTTTATAATCAAAATCGCTGAATTAGCGCATGTCCTGTTCAAACAGAGAGGAGACACGTGAGGTGAGGCAGTGACGAGCTGTGCCTCACCTCAGCTTGCGCAATCCCTCACAAACTGGGTTGAGCGCGTGTCTTTTGCTTTCTCATTGTTTGTCACCACTGTAATATTTGTAGACACTTTTATTATATATCCTTTCTTTCCATAGAATAGGTACAGTATTTCACGTGTGTGTAGAACATATTTAGTGTTGCTGATCTGACATCGAACCGCAGTGAAAAAGCACAGAGGGGAGGCAAACACTACTCTGCCTCAAAGAAGAGGGCGTGCGAGAGCCCACGGGTCGGGTTTATGCTTGTTCTGTCGTTGCTCTTCTTCTACACTTCGCTTCTTCTTCTTACATTTTGCTTTGACCACAAAAATGTAAGATTCTATATCCAAGCTTAAACATGTCTCAAAAAACAGGGAAATATGACCAAATCAACAGCAATTCAACGTCGGACAGGTAAAGTAACCTTTAATGTGTTTGTTGTTCTCTTTATACATCCGGGGTTGTTACACAGATTATCGCGGAATCTCATGAATTTCACGGGTGGCGCTCCGCTTCTGAAACGCTCCCGGTGGGGCAGGTCGGTGGGGCAGATCGCGGCGCACACGCTCCCAGTGGAATCAAATATGTACCTTAACTATGTGTGTGTAAAGAATGCTGATATGAAATATGAAAAACAACCAGTAGTCAATATGCAAGCTGCCAATTGAATGGTGATTTTAGATACTCTATTGGGTTCATATATTTGTAAATCTGACTTAAGTGTGCAGTCAGTGCCTCACCAGCCACGAACCTCACCGCACGTCAAGAACAAGCACACAGCATTTGCTGAACAGTATCACACTGGAGATGAGCGAAAAAGAGCGATTTCTCAACTGCTGCAGCAAACTGAGCAAGTTTTTTTTCTCCTCTTCATAAGAGTTTGATATTGTTATAACAGGTGAAATAGCAACATGTCAAGAATTGTCTTTATTCTTGTTCTATAATTTCATAAATACAACAAACTATATTTTTTGGTATATATAATATAACTATAAAACTTTTTAAGATGTAATATCAAATAGCTTTTGCGGCTCCAGACAAATCCAGAAAATTGGGAAAAATGGCTCTTTGGATAGTAAAGGTTGCCGACCCCTGGGTTAGTCAGTTGAATTACATCATAAATAAATTAAATTGATAAGTAATATGCTCTTATATTATCATTCATGAAAGCTAAGATTAAGAGGACATTGCTCATAATTGTCTCAAACAAAAGAAAGTGCATGAATCAAATACATATCTATGATACAACTCTACACGTAATGTTATTCATAGTGGACGGAGGTATTTACTGATGCCACGGTGTCATAGAAAGTTATCCTGATCTCACCTCACTACTCTTCCACTCTGTAATGCATTGATCGCTGCAACCGGACAGGAAGATCAGAGCTAGAGCAGGGGCGACCGTGTCTCCGTGGTCCTTCAATAAGAGGATCGGCGGTTCAATTCCCCGGCTCCGCTAGTTCATATCGATGTGTTCTTGGACAAGACACTTAACCCCAAATTGCTCCTGTAAGATGTGTGTGAATGGGTATGAATGGCGAATTAGTCCTGATGGACAGGTGCACCTTGCATGGTAGCCCCTGTCATCAATGAATGAATGGGTGTGAATGATGACATGTAGTGTTAAAGCGCTTTAAGTGGAAGACTAGAAAAGCGCTTTACAAGTGCAAGTGAATCTACCATAGCTGCAATACTTTGCAAACCAATTGTCTTTTGAGAGGTGACGCCTAAATTGACCGGAATCATCTCCACTTGCACAAGGAAATAAAACCCAGACAAGGGAGGGAGTGTAATCATGCGAACAGTTTGAAAGAAACACCCAACTGTCATTTAAGAAAACATATAGCCATTATGAAGGCTGAACTTCTCAGAAAAATGCGTTATTAATGGGAAAAATATGGCAGGGCTGCCATTCCAGTCCAATAAACTCAATAAACTGTTAATGATAAGGCAAATTGAAAATGTCAGAAGGTATACAAAATGCTGAAAGGAGCTCTCTGCAGCCTTGATGAATGGTGCTGCATATTGGATAGTTATGAATTATGAGGCTACATGAATTCCTCCATTGTTCCATTTAAAACTCATTTTAACTGGCACCTGGGCCACGGTCCTGGACACAATAGGATCTGTTGTGACACTGAAGGCAACCTTTAGCACATTGTTGAACTAGTGCTTCACAAATTGTCAGACTCGGAGGTAAATTCTTCACCAAAACAAAAGCACTAAGCCTAATTCATCACAATTGTCTGCAGGCATGTGTGTTAATAAGTTGACATGTTTGAGAGGACGAATGAGAGTCAGAATACTTCTGCTTTCAACAAAAACATTCTCACACAGTACGATCTGCAGCGCATTAGGACTTCTCTACAGACATCATCACCTTTCTTATCCACTATCATTCTCACAGACAGTATCATACTGTAGCAGCAGCTCAAAATGGACCATTAGCAAAATGCTCTATTGTTATTTTAATCCAGTTTTGCTCATTTTTTTCCCCCGCCTTTGCGCTGCACTTTTTTTCCCACTCTCACGACTTCCATTGTGCGAAGCACTTTTCAGGGATGAGGCTCCAACGGCCTTTTTAATTTCTGAGAGAAGCTCATGGGGGGTGGCAGATACTGGAGGTTTAGGCCCTGGTGTCTGAAACGGCTGATAAACCTTGTGCTTTTATATGCACATTATTACAACCAGATGTCACAGGATAAAAATGTGTTGTACGGTTATCAAAATCCCATCACACTCATAATTTATAGGTCACAACAATCAATGTTTTTACATTACTTTGGCTACACTTTTTCTTATTTCTGCTGAAAAATATATGAATATCACCAGCCGTATTGTTATTTGATTACAAAAAAGAATACATTTAATGCCTTATGATTATGGAACAATTATGTTATTTGTTTATTGTTGACAAGTGGCAGGAGAATGTACGTGATAATACATCTGATTATGCTACATACCCGGTACAACACAGTTAAGGGTGTTATTCTCAGGCATGTGACCTAACTTATATTTACTAAGCTCATACATCATCTTGTAAGGGCTCCAGAGCTCATAAGACATTTAAATGCAATATGAGCAGGGTGTGCAAGAATAAATACCAAATACTTCAACAGTGTCACCCCTGGAAAAAATAATGCTCATGACATTTTCTGATATAATTGTGATCATTATCATTATCTTGTAATTATAATGTATTATGGTGATATTTTACTTAATGACCTACATTAAAGTGCTACACATTTTCTGATCTTTTCACACTCGCATGCATGCACCAGATAGTTTAGCAAACAAGCATTTTGCCCTAGTTGAGGGCCGTATTTGCACCGTAGTTCTGGAAGTATTTGCGTTTCATGCAGTACAGCCGAGGGGGTTGATCCTGTCTCCGTTGGAGCTGTGATACCTCTGAGCCTCTATTTGCAGCCTGTTGAATATGCAGTGCCTTTGCTGGAGCTGGGACGGGCTGTGTGCTCAAGCCTTGAGACTACGCGACAGGGCAAATACAGCCAAGCATGCACACACACACACACACACACACACACACACACACACACACACACACACACACACACTCACGCAAATGGCTCTGTGGAGGCTAAATCTATAGCCAAGATAGACAGGAATCACATTACTTATTCCCACTATGTTTGCCACTTTCTATTTTGTTGATTATGAGGGCATCCTGCTTCGTCTAAGTGATACATTCCACCGAGTGACATAAGTTTTGAGTCTGGCCCGGTGTTCACAAGCGCTGCTCTCAGGTACTCTGCCTCATAACTGGCTCATATAAACATCATCCCCTTTACAACGACCCGTTTAAACTCTTATTTTGACTCTGAGAAAACAGAATCCAACATTTAAAATTTAGTATATAGTTATCAAGTCCTTAATTTAGACATGACTTATTATACAGGAAACAAATGACTTCTTTAGAGGTCAAAAACATTGGTGCAGAGGAAGCTGAGAATCATCTTTGTCGATAGTGTTTTGACATGTTATTTTGGAGAGTGCCAGTGTCCTGTCTTCCACTGGACTTCTACAATGTGTTTCACCTCATCACATCTGTTGAATAACAATACCCTATTTGGAATTATCTCCATGCCTTGGTTGTGTTTTTTCGAAGATCTGCTGCATGGCGGTTGTTTAGCTTTGAAAAACACAGGCTCTGAGGTGTAGGAGTTAAGCTCTCCTCAGCAGATATCCTGTATTAGAGAGATAAATACCACAGTTGGCTCTCCAAAGAGTTCCAGAGATTTATGGATTGCTTCTGTGCAGCAGGCCCCTGGGAGGCAAATATTCTATGAAATCTTCCATATGTTTTGGTACTGTACAACACACTCACACACACACACACACACACACACACACACAGACCGACCCCATCCATGCCTGTAAGGCTGAACTCATTCATGTTGCATCGCTGAGTTCGGAACATAGTACAGAGTGGAAAATGTAAGAAAAAGAGAAAGGGTGGAAAGTGTATGGCTGTGTTCAAAATCCCATACTGACTTACTGCCTCTTACATGCTGCATACTGCCTGCTAAATGAATGATTAAGTCTGCCATTACCAGCAGATTATTCACCATTAGCATAGTCCGTCACATCTTTGAAAATATTTTAGCAAATATTCAAACAGTTCATTTGGATAAACTGACCACACATTGGGGATCTAAACGGTTACTTTTCCACCTGAAAATATATTAAAACATAATAAAGTGACACATATTACAGCTTTGAGCCTGGCTCCAAAGAGATGCCGTGGGGCAGTTGAGTATAACCAGTAAGCGGCATTTCTCACTTACACTAAATTCACAGACTATGCAGTTACATTTCACCTGATACTCAATTTGACATCATACTTATTATGAATAGTAATTTAGTATGCGATTCCAGATATGTGTGTGGTTTGAGGGGGTCTAAGATGCAACAGCCAGGGTGTTGCATCAACTCATTAATTACCCTCACTGCAGTGTACATGACCCACATGCTCAGAAAGATAAGCAGGGCTGTAAAGAGCATGGGAATAGGGTGAAATAGAAGAAGAAGGGGAAAAAGGATCAGACAAGCAGGACAATGCCCCAATCAGCTCAGCCTCTCACTGTCAAAGTTTTTTTTATTTTGGCCCAACTCTTAGGGGGAGCTTGCTTTTGTTTGTTGAAGTATTTTTCGTGGAAAGTGGCCCGCTGAGAGGCGCCCACCTGTGCCTGGAGAAGGCCAGTAAGTGGGAAGGGCGATGACGGATAAATCCGATCCTTTGTAGAGGCAGTATTGATCCAGCAGAAGGCTCGCTACATGAATCAAGTATGAGCTCCATACCGTTAGTTCCTTCACTCGCTGCGATGGATGTGCTTCAATGCAATAGAAACACACACTTTCTCGCATAGCCCAAACTGGACAAGCTGGTCATTAAACCCAATCAGGCTGAGGGATGCTGGCACTTTGGTGGGCACTGAATGAGGGGCTGTTAGCTGAGGAAGACAGCAGTGTCATTGTTGGCCCAAGTAGCTCATAGATCCATCTTAAAATAACCCATAATTAACACTAATTTGCGACTTTCAAATGATCATCATTAGGTTTCTTTAAGTTGTCACCTGCTCAGAAACCTGCCTTAAGAAGCTGTTAGCCCACCTCTGAACAACAATTAGTTTTATATGTTTTAGTGGAAAGGTTTACTGTCCCACGACGGGACTATGAATCCTGTTTCATAGTATTTTCAAGTCCAAAACGAAAAGTGATGTACTTATAATCATTGCTATTTCATATTTAATAAAAAAAAAGTAGTGTTGTGATTTTTCCAAAAGCTATATGAGCTGAGCTCCAGTCCTCTCATGATAAGCATCCTTTATGCAGCCATGTGGCCGTTATGGTCCACTTCTGCCTGTCTCTAACTCATCCTATGTCTCGATGGCTGTACTGAGCAACAGCAAGTTTCTCCCTTGTCTTTCTCTCTTGGTTGTATTTCCAAACAGCATCCATGTCTGTTTTGTCTCTTACACTATTTCACAGGGACAACCTGTTCTGGTCCTTCTGGATTTAACAGACTGCTGAGCACAGGGTGTTTACGACACAGACACACACACACACACACACACACACACACACACACACACACACTCTCTCTCTCACACACACACACACACACACACACACACACACACACACACACACATCTCCAGAGGATAGGATCTCAGAGAGGCAACACAGCCTATTTCCCTGCAAATTAGGTTAATCACGCTCCAGAGAGGCCCAGTTAATAACCCTCATAGAGGCTATTAAGATGGCACCTAAATCACAGGAATATCTGAATATCTGATGGACCCGTCCACAGTAATGCCACGCTTAGACCCGCGGGTCTTGGAATAGCTAGTGAGGACGGCGGCTGGTCATACACCTGACGCTGCTGTTTTAGACTGATGATGTTGTGCAAGGGCAACTGTTTCTCACCTCAGTGTGGAGTATAATTATATGATATATTAGGAACCTTGTTTAATTAAGCCAGTGATATTAATCAGAATTAGACTATTACTCAGATACAAAGCAGTTTTCTTCTGCGGGTACTAGACACAGAATACTAAACACATGATCACCAGGAATATCAACGCACATAAATTTGCACATCATTTGCGAGCTCCAGATTCATTCAAGCCACTGCCTCTCTCTCTCTTCCTTATGTTCAATCACTTGACATATCACAGTTACCCCATCCTCATTAATTACAGCAATTTATCCAGGAAAGAAAAGGCCAGGCACATGGAGGGTCATCTGGATTTAACATATTCGGTCGTAGGCAAGTGGAAACTGACAAGTGAAGCCCTCCTGAAAGGCAACTGGTGTCTCCGCCAGTTATATTTTGCAGCTGCAGTGTGCCGAGGCCTGATTGCATCTCCAGTGCCTCCGCGTTATGAGAGCTCACCGTGGGGGACCTAAGACTGTGTGACGTTCATGAAATATTGAGCCCGGAGATGCCGAGCCTGGGAGAGATGAATCCCTGCTGGTTAGCCCTCAAGTGAGACACTCTCTGGTTCTGGTTAGTTATAATCCTGGACCATTACAGGAACTAAATTTATCTTCTTTGAGATACTACATGTATGAAACTTGAGAAACATTGACTGTAAAGTGTCACAATTAAGAGGCAAAGCAGCATGCAAGCTCACAGGACGTGTTGGTTCGAGTGTGTCTTCCTACTGGCACTTTTTTCCTTTCCATGTGCATCCTCCTGAGTAATAATTATATACTTTGGTAGGTCATGCTATAGAGGGAATTGGGCTTTGCACACTATTCATCCGATGAACCAACCTCTTGCCATTGCCAAAGTTTCGGTGCTGTGTGTTTTGATTAGGATAAAGCACCTCTTCAATCTTACTTGTGAAATTGATTTTTAAATTGATGCTTCAAAAGGCTTTCAACAAGCAACTGTGTTCCGCCAACTTATTTTAAGTGCTCTAACCATACTCATAAAATACATACATTCAAAGAAAATTAATCAACCACTATTTTGACCATTGATTTAAGTAATGTATCAAGAAAAGGTGCAATACACTCATTGATCCCAGCTTCACAAATTTTGCACTTGACTCGTTTTTATTTAATTGCAAACTGACTGATCTTTGGACAATTGGTTAAGAAACAATTTGAAGACATCAACTTCAAATTGTGCGCAGGTTATGATGGCTATGTTTTAGTATCTTTTGACATTCAAAGACAACAAATTACAGATTATTCAAACTTTATTGCAGCTCCATTATAGCAGAAGTGTCTTCTGAAGTGAGGCATTTTAAAGCTGGGCAATGTAGTTCAAATAGTCTATGGAATATGTTGCCATATCTTTTTATATCACACTGCACTAAATGTATGACAAATCACTCATAAAATAAACACATTAATATCCAAGTGTTCCACTGTTTAACATCACTTTAGAGAAAACTACACTCCATTAAAATAACTTAAATTACTTATTCTGTTTTTTTGTTGTTTTTGTTATTACAATTGAACGGAATTAAAATCTATAAGCGATTATACTGAATTAACCCCCAGTCCAAGTCCACAAGGTGTCTAAATCAGATGTCTTGCCCAGATTACATAAAGAGTAACTACAGTGGCCGTCTTCAAAATCCACGGCTTTAATCTACTGAGGAATCCATCCATCCATCCTCCTCTCTACGCTGCTAAACTCAGTGCTGTTGCATTTCACCCACACATCAGGTTTCTGTAGGTGGTCTGTTCTTTGTTCCAACAGGTACAGAAGCTGTCTCTACATTATGGTCACTGCTCGTTTCTTCTTGTTGTTTTTTTTTTTTTTTTAACTAATAATGTTAAACACAACCAGCAATGCTTCATCCCACACACTAAATGTCTTGGAAACCAAACATAATAAAGGACAATCACAGACAAATACAATATTTTAGCCTGCGATGGCAAACAGCAATCTGGAACATGGTGACTTAATACAAACGAGAACTCCAAAACAGCAGTTCCTGCTCACCCTCGCATCACATTTTGACATTCCACATCATGTCAGCAAGCAACAGGGACATTTCTAAGGATGGAAATTGGTTTCTCTGTGCCTCTCACCGATCAATCTCGAGATATGGGAACATGAATGCATTTCATTTCATCATCTTATGCAACTGCTCTGTCTACGGCATGCATTGCCATTAGCCTGCCAGGTCAGCTCTAAGATGTAGCTACAGTGTGTGTGTCATGCATTATAAATGAACGGCTGAAAATGGGCAAGAATTAGAGCCACTGGTGGGGGAATGAGATCCAGCAGGAGGGCAGGAGGAATGCCACCGCTGGCAGGTTTGGTCTCATTTCACAGCGTGTCATCACCTCTAAATCTCTTTTACAGCAAATTCATGAGCTCAATTTGAGCTTTTGTTTGCAGACTCTAACTGAGTCAAACGTCTGTAAACTCGTCTTCATACTGCTTAAGTAAGGATGTAATTTTACTCATCATAAAAACAAAGAAAGTATCCCTTTATTAGTTGATCATTTTTAATTGTCATATAAGAACAGAAGGAGAAAGGAAGCAAAGTGTGAGTGGATGTTGTGATGAATGAGGTAAAGCTCCATCTACAAGGCATCCTCTCCTCTATACCTGGGATCAGCACTATACTCAGTGCACCACATACCACTACTTCCATATTATATATTCATATATGTATCAGACTCCCAGAGCCAGCATCTATCAGCATGTATCTTTTCACCGACTAATTTACCTTGTGAATTTCGCGTTTTTGTATGACAAACGCGTGCATGTGTTTGTTTCTCACAAGTGAAAGAGAAAGCCGGCAGACCTAACCTTGAGGCTGTACGTGCGCGCGCGCGTCTGTACACGTGTATTTTGAACGCGCGCGACTGTGAGTGTTAGTGTGTTGCTTGCGCCGTACTGTTGGCGACCCCCAGCGTGCAGGATGTGAAATTTTCGATCATATTATATGCTTCAAACATCACAAAACATATCCACATACAGCCTCCGCGGTATTAAAAATCTTCAGTGTCAACACTACAACGAAAAAGAGTCGGTATATTTGAAAACTGTGGTACAGAAAACCTACGTTTGCACTTTTTGTTCACAGACCTATCGATACATATAATCCACTCATCGATTCCAGCAGACTCATAACTTGCAGTGGCGTAGATTAAATAACTAAGACTGCATGTTGTCGAACAGCTTTGTCAAATGTGAAATATCATATAACATCTACGTTTCTCGGTTGCAAATTCCACTGTAATAACTATAACATAAAATTAAAATGTTCGTGTCTTACCTGCGCGCAACACTCCGTTTTATCCACATTGTTCTCGGCTGCCGAATCCGACTCAGTCGTCCAGGTAGCCTCCCATTTAGATGGGTTTCCTCCAAAGTCGACAGTAGCTGATGAAAACACTCAAGTGACGGATCTTACTCCGGCTGTCAGCAACGCAACCATCATTTAAGACATATCCTTCAACCTTGCGCACGTCAAATTCCTCCAATAACGCTGCCAAACCCCACTGAAAATACCAGAACAACAGTCAGGTCTCTTTTAAATTGCGCATCAATTGTTCTAATGGCGAACAATCTGATCAGTCAAACGGAGAGGGGCTCGCGCGTGCAGGAGGACAGGTGAGGAGCGGGAAACCGACAGAGGTACCCTCAAACTTTGCCTTCATGGAAATCTTTCATATCCCCCCCTCTGGCTGTAAAGACAAAGATGTAAGATGCGGCGAGCAAAAAAAAATGAAAAAAGGCATGTAGTTGGCATCATCGTCGCTGAAATGAAAGCGCACCTTCTCCTACATTGTTGAAAGGAAGATGAACGTCCAAAGAATTGGGGCTGGAGGATGATGATGATCGGTCCTCTGAAGCACGGAGGAGACAAGTCACCGCTGGTAGGGGGTCCTCATTAGCCACACCACATCTCTGGTGGCGTTGAGCGGTGCGGAGGGGTTAGACAAAGTAACAAAAACACACAAAAAGAAGAAAAATAGGTGCAACTGAAAAAAAGGAGGAGGGCAAACGACGGAGGAGAATCCTTGAGGTTGAGAGTTGCTTCAGAGGAGTTGGAGAAAGGGGGAGTGAGAGTTTGTCGTTCGAGAGGAGAGGAGGCTGGTCCGTCTCCTGCTGCTTCTCTTCTTCTCTCAGACTGACGAACGACCTGCTTGCTGAGCACCTCGCGGCTGTGACGTCATTTTAAAGACAGAAATGCCGTGTGCTGGAGTGCCTCACTTCATATGGGTGGAGTATCTCTCACGTCACGTCAATCACACTCATGAGTGTCGGATTAGGCATATACTTTAAAGTGTCTTTGGTGGGCCAAAGTCCCCCCACTGCATAATTTTGAAAAATGCAACAACAAAAAAAGTGGGCAAGGGGTTGAGAGGTGAAACCACGCCCACTAGCTAGCTAGCTATAGTAGTTTGGAAAATAGCTAACTGCAGGGGGAATGATTTTTGATGGGTTTAATGTTTATCAGACAACATATGAGACTGAGTTACCCTCTACCTCACTCCCCGCAGCTGGGAGACTTTGCCGGAGGAGAGGGGCCGTTGAGGCTGTAGCAAGTCGAATACAGCCAGCATGAACCCTATCTCCTCCGTACCGTCCATTTGCTCTCCTCTCGGCTGTAGACCCCTAGTGGAGGGGAGCAGCGACACACCGCTGTCGGTGACCATTAGCCCGCTTGCTAATGCCACCATAGCTATGATAGCATGGCGGGATTTAGCAAGTGAACATTAGCTAGCTAACTTGCCAGCCACTAAATGGGCTGTGCTGTGATTGTAATGCTACACAGTGGTCACTGAAAAAATTAGGGCTAGGGTTAGAGGAGAGGGGTCTGATTAGAGGCCATTGACATTCTTGCATCTCATCACGGAGATTAGTCCCAAATGGTCCATTCTACCTCAGAATCGGCCTTGCAAGATTAGTGCATGATTAAAACAGCAGATGGCGTTTTGAGCCATTTTCAACCATGAAATGCAGATTTTTATGACAATAATAACACCAGCACTGAGGTGTTACATCAAAGTACAGTCATGTCATTTAGTTTATAGCTTGAAAAACATGTTTAGGTCTGCAGTAACTCTTTCAGGATATAGGTTGACTTGGCTGCTGAGACATTTCACTCAGAAACAAAAATGCCAACCTCACGGTGTCAGAACTGAATTCAGGCGATCACTCATCTTCTGTGGGCCACCGTTAACTTTTTCCCAAAAAATTCATTGCAATCCATCAAATAGTTGTTCTGTTATTTCAGTCCGGACCAAAGCGTTGGACAGACCAACGCTCCAGTATTACTATCCCTAAAGCCATGCCGCAGGGTGGGTAAAAAAAAAACAAAAGTGCTACATATTTTACAATGTTTGCCAATTTAGATTTTGCCTGGAGCATTGAAAATGCTTCGAAAAGCTTTACTTTGTACAGATGTTGGCTGCTCCTTTTAAAAAAAAAAAAGAATATATATATACACACACACACACACACACACACACACAGTCAGAATTCAGGAAGTCTCAGATGTCAGGATCCATCTCATCACCCTGAGCTTCAGAGTAGTGATACCGTAACTTCTCCTAAGCTGAGGTTAACTGTGTTGTTCGCAATATGTACCAGCTGAATGCTGAAGTGACAGCTACTTTTCTACCATCTTTCCCATATGAGACGAATACAGTATTAAACTGTCATCCTGCAGGCTTTTTGCACACATGTACTGCAAGATGTCTGCGGGAGGCAAAATCCCATTACATTAGAATCAATGTGCTGATGTGACCGCGCAGCGAGATAGGTGAAAATATTACCTATGACAAGATCAACTCTTGCGTGAGAAAAATAGAGAATGTGGCGGCCTTTCATGTACAGCTCGGGGTCAAAGTGTCAAACCAATGAACACATCGCACCTGGTTTAGCCTTTGCGAGTGCTCTGGCCTTTCCTGGGATGAAAAAAATAAATAATTTACAGGGCCGAATTGTTTATGCTCAATGTATTTGGACTTGTTTTGTGCACAACTTCTCGACTAGAGAGATTCATATATACCTGGGGAAAAAAATGTGCTTCCCCTTGCCTCGGGTGTGGTTGTGTACGTAGCTCTGTCGGGGCTTTAGCTCACGCTCCTCAGGATAGCCTTGATCAGCGTATTCTGTCGAAATGAACGCAGGTGCTCTCCTCCCAATCAGATGAAGAGCAGCTGTTTACAAAATTGACTGCTCCATGCATGATGAGGCAACTTTCCTCCCCTTTCTAATTGTCGCCATAAAGCACACTTCTGTCAAATAACCCTCATTACTGCATTAGTGTGTATACATACATTCTGATCCAAGTGGATACCTCTCTCTCAAGGAAGCCCATAAGCAGCTCCCCGGCAGATGGGAGCTGCCGTCGCTCTTTTCCCCTCTGTCACCTCCTACATCCATTCTCCTCGTATTTAACGCTCTCTCTCCCTCACTCACTGTTTTGCACGTTTGTCTTCAACATGTTGCGTGTGCTTGCGCATGCACTTGTGCTCACGCGCATGTTTGTTTCCATTGGGTTCCTGTGCGAGCAGCATAAGTGTGATGCAGCGTGAACAGGCTTTTTTTTCTTCTTTTTTTTTTTGCCTCGGAGAAAGAGTCACAGGTTGTCATGCATGTCGAAGACTGTGGGTGGCTTCAGCTCACATGGACCTAAACGCAGCATACTGAACATCTGTTGTGTAAGCCATTAACACCCCGCCTTGAGAGTGTGAATTAAAAGGAAGAGGGATTTGAGTATTGCTGTGTATCTGCTAAGCTGGATTGAGTCATTCTGTACAGCAGTTGTGGGCACAGTTTAAGTGTGCAGGGTGAATTGGATGCTTCAGAGGGGGGTTTACGGCCGTGGTCTTGCTGGGGTTGCAGACAGCAAATATAGAGACTTTTACATGGTTCTCTCCAGGCTACAGTTCAATCAACTATCCGTCTGGCCTTCCTTTTTAAACCCTTTTTTTTCTTTACCTCAGGAAACAGTTGCCGATGCGCTCTGCAGCTGTCTGAGGCTTTAATCCGAACTGAAATGCCCACTAGTTTTGACGTTACAGGGAACTTTGAGATAGGATAATAATAATAGATTAATTCATACCTATAATAATTTTTTTGAATTTATTTATTCAGATGGGGCAGTACACATGAATCAACATCAGTTTGATGTACGTTAAGCTAAAAGGGAATTGTAATGTCCATCCGAATGTCAGGTTGACAATTATTTTTAGTTATATTATTTTATATTTCATTTCTAAATGTATTTAAGTGTCCTTATTGTAACCTGGAAGGTCAGAGTTTATTTGCTAGGGCTGGTGTGTTAAAGCTGCATCATTGTTTTCCAAATTTTTTTTTAGCTCACCATACTATGACCCTTAAACTGCTCAATGCTCCATAGTAGTGTTGATGAAGCTGGAAACCATACGGAAACACCCCAGGCAGCGCCAGGCTCGCCACAATAATTACATTTTCCTACAGCCAGGACGTGTTCATTTGTTTCAGTTCTTTGTGACGTAGGTCAACATGTCACAGGAGTCACTGGATTCTCTTTATCGGTTGGCTGGTCTGTCCACAATTCGCCGGCAAAAGTTAGACTCTCCTCAACTTTTAGTTTGGACACACTTTGCCGCGTTATCAAATGGCTGCAGCCTGCTTAGCTCCACCGCTGCTTTGGTGTGTTTTTGGCCTTAAGATAAAAAAATATGAGCACTAAGGAGGATTAAAACGCTCTGTAGAAGAGACTGAATCTCAGTCAGGTGATAATGGTCTTTGGGTCTGCTACTAAGATATTACACCCAGTGATTCATCTATTAATGTAAAAATATTGATCAGTGCAGCTTAAAGGAATCAGGGAATGTCCCTGCACTTGTGATAGCACTGGTTTGCACAGTCAGGGGAAAGAAAAAAAAATACAACCTTTTATTTTTTTAGTTCAGTATTCACTTATTTATACCAGTAACTTTAATGAATACAATTTTATTACAATGTTCGACTTGATTTTAAATCCAATATTTCCAAGTCTTTGACAGTTGGTACTCTATTGCTGAATACCACTCAAATAATAAATACAACATCCTAAATGGACAGTGTTTACCATAATCTATAGACATACTTCAAGACAAGGTACTGAGCGTCCTCACCAAATGACTCCATAATTAACAGATACATTAGGAGATGTTTAAATGATTAAAATGCAATTACACCCACAGAGCAGTGCTCGTTTCTTTAATCTCGCTGCTGCAGCACCACCGTACTGGGTCATGTTTTTTTAACATAAACATATATGGTTTTGGTGAAAGTGGCTCCATTGCATTGATTGTTGTACAGTACATTCAACACAATCAATTTAAATGTGTCGATACTGGGTACCTTTTCACAGGTATATTAGGTTTATATTGTATATATTTTACTGTAAGATTGTTTTTTTTTACCAAGAATAAATGGGAATAAGCAGGGGGCTTTTCAAATTTCATGCTAGACTATGTAGTCTGCTGTTACATCACTGAGTTAATTGAGCATACTAAGAATATCAAATGTTATTGTAATTGAGTTCATTCTTGTCAAGTGGTAGCAATATAACAGGTCTGCCCATATGCTTCCATTATACAAATCACTTAATCCGGTGTTTTGGCAGCTTTTCAGAATTTGCTTTTGCTTGATTACTCAGGAGCTATCTACTGTTTATCTCCTGTTTGTGTGTGCAAAAACCCATTTAACCAGCTATTGTTACACAGTTTAGTTACACATTTAAAATATCACTCTGGGAAATGCTCATGCTTTAAGGGGGAAATATTCTCATGGACAGGTTAGCCTGTATTTTCGAACAGCAAGACTGCCCATATAATTCAAACGTTATTTAAAAAAAACCAATAGACAAATAAACATTAACTACATGCAGCATATCCCAGAAATCCTCCCGCAGCACAACAAAATGATTTGTACGCCCTGCGATGATTCCCTTGCCAAAAGTTATGAGGCACTGAGTCAGAATTTATTCTCAGGTTTCCAGATTTCAAAGTCATTGCTAGTGGGAATTTCAAACTGAAATCGCAAGCACGGACAAAATATATATTACAAAGGCTGCAATATGGGAATTTGATAGTTTCCGCTTCATGCTACTGGTGGGTAAAGTGGTGCCAATCAGAATCGGCTGCCAGACATATCTCCCTGAAGCCCAAAAATAATGCAAGAGGAAAATACTTACTATCATGGGAATGTGGGAGTGTTTCTGCAAGCAACCTTTTACATCACACAATGTTCTATGTGTCTTTTTTAATCTCTAAATGTATCGTCTAAGACCAGGGGTTGAAAGACAAAACAGCTTATTCAGATAGATTTACTTTCCTTAAAAGTTTCAAAAGTTGCAATATGGAGTTGAAAAATTAATTTAGATCAAATGTAGAACATTCACAACAGTAGAGTTGCATTCAGCTTTAGACCACAGCTGTCAATGGAACAAATGACAATAGGGAACAGTCATAGGTCCACTCAGCAAAATTACACAGTAATGTCAGTTACATTGTGACACCTGAATTCAGCTAAACAAAAGCTGGAGAGTTCATGGCAGTAAAATCCCTGAGAGTATTGAGGACGGGTGTGTTTTGTTGCTTATGATATTAACTTTTAATATTTTTCTTTCATAAATTATTTTTAATATGGAAACATTTTTTTTCATGGCTCCCTCTCCGGGGAGCCATCACCTTAACGTGGTGGAGAGGTTTGAGTGCCCCCATGACCCTGAGGGCTATGTTGTCTGGAGCCTAGAGCTCCTGGTAGGGTCTCCCATGGCAAATTGGTCTCAGGCGAAGGGCCAGACTAAGAATGGTTCAAAAACCCCAATGAAAAAACAAAGAAGAGTCGAGGAGACCCTGCCCGGAGGAAGCCCAGCGAGCGCCTGGTGGCATGGAGCCCGGCCGGGCACAGCCCGAAGCAGCAACGTGGCACCCCCCTCCTCTCCATCCTGTGGGCTCGCCATCTGCGGGAGGAACCGCTGGGGTCGGGTGCGCTGCCCCATGGGTGGCAGTAAAGGCCAGGGACCTCGATGGACCAGACCCGGGCGGCAAAGGCTGGCTCTGGGGACGTGGAACGTCACCTCTCTGTGGGGGAAGGAGCCGGAGCTTGTGCGGGAGGTGGAGTGCTACCAGTTAGATCTGGTGGGGCTTACCTCTACGCACTGCATCGGTTCTGGAACCGTACTCCTGGATAGGGGTTGGACTCTTTTCTTCTCTGGAGTTGCCCAGGGTGTGAGGCGCCAGGCGGGTGTGGGGATACTCACAAATCCCCGGCTGAGTGCCGCTGCGTCGGAGTTTACTCCGGTGGACGAGAGGGTCGCCTCCCTACGCCTGCGGGTTATGGGGGGGAAAACTCTGACTGTTGTCTGTGCATATGCACCGAACAACAGTTCAGAGTATTCAGCCTTCTTAGAGACCCTGACTGGAGTCCTGTATAGGGCTCCAGTGGGGGACTCCATAGTTCTGCTGGGGGATTTCAATGCGCACGTGGACAACGATGGGGATACCTGGAGAGGCGTGATTGGGAGGAACGGCCTCCCTGATCTAAATCCGAGCGGTCGTTTGTTGTTGGACTTCTGTGCTAGTCATGGATTGTCCATAACGAACACCATGTTTGAGCATAAGGATGTTCATAAGTGTACGTGGTACCAGAGCACCCTAGGCCAAAGGTTGATGATCGATTTTGTTATCGTATCATCGTATCTGAGACCGTATGTTTTGGACACTGTGAAGAATTTAAAGTTAAAAAGCAATGTTAGTGTGTTTAATAATCACTCCTAGTGGTGGATATAATGTTATAACATGTTTGTTTGGAAAAGTGTTAAATCATAAAAGTATAATCATTCTATGTATCAAACTATAAAATACAG
The DNA here is from genome assembly GCF_023349555.1 of Cebidichthys violaceus. NCBI lineage: Eukaryota > Metazoa > Chordata > Actinopteri > Perciformes > Stichaeidae > Cebidichthys > Cebidichthys violaceus. The sequence goes on from NW_027176816.1 coordinate 12,387,032, forward strand.
TTACTGAATGTTTTGAGGGAAAGAGAGAGACCTTTGAGACAGGCTTTTCAGATCCGAAAACAACTGTATGATAATGAGATGAGTTTGGTGAGCCGACTTCAGGAATGTGGGGTGTTAACAGTGGGGGAAGGAGACGTGTTGATCAAACAGAGCTGTAGATGAAGACAGCCCTAAGAAAACATGGGGGTCGGGTAAACGCAGTTTTATGAGGAGGAGGACAGGTCGGACCAGAGGACACTATTCAGACATTATGCGGATCACTTAGACCAATGGAGAGCATTGTCCGAGGACAGGAGGAGACAATCAGATTCCAGCCAATCACAAAGCTGATAATGGACTTTTGAAAGTAAACTACTGACTTTTGGGTATAAAAACATTGTTAGGAGAGATGTTGTTCAGTTCTTGGCGATCCTCTTTACTGTAAACTGGCGTTTGTAGGCCGGTAGGGGGGGAGAGTCTTTGAACTCGGTTTCGCGATTCCTTACTGTCGACAGTGTAATTCAGTTTGTAATTGTCTTTTAGCATTTGTAAATTATAAATACTTTTTCATTGTAAGCCGGATCCAGCTGATTTTTCTTAGCGTGACTTCGTTGCTCAAACAACAACGAAAGAGCGAGAGGTCCGCGGCCTCCTGCGAGCAGAGGTCTCACTCCATTACAACACTCGGGTGAAGAGAGGGGCGGAGCTGTCAACTGATCACCATCTGGTTGTGAGTTGGGTCAGAGGGTGGGGGAAAACTCTGGACAGACCTGGTAAGCCCAAACGGGTAGTGCGGGCAAACTGGGAACGTCTGGAGGAGGCCCCTGTCCGGGAGATCTTCAACTCACACCTCCGGCGGAGCATTTCTAGCATCCCTGTGGAGGTTGGGGGCATCGAACAGGAATAGACGATGTTCAAAGCTTCTATTGCCAAAGCTACGGCGGTGAGCTGTGGTCTCAAGGTCTTAGGTCCCTCAAGGGGCGGTAACCCTCGAACACCATGGTGGACACCGGTGGTCAGGGAAGCCGTCCAACTGAAGAAAGAGGCCTTCCGGGATGTTATCCCGGAGGACTCCTGAGGCAGTTGCAAGGTACCGACAGACCCGAAGGGTTACAGCCGCTGCCGTGGAGGAGGCAAAGCAGCGGGTGTGGGAGGAGTTCACAGTAGCTATGGAGAAGGACTTTCGTCGGCACCAAGGTGTTTCTGGAAAACCATCCGGAACCTCAGGAGGGGGAAACGGGGAAACATCCAAGCTGTATACAGTAAGAATGGGAGTCTGTTGACTTCAACTGAGGGGGTAATCGAGCGGTGGAAGGAGCTCTTTGAGGATCTCCTGAATCCGACTAATACGCCCTCTATTGTAGAGGCAGGGCTGGAGGCTGATGGGGGAGCATCATCAATTTCCCTGGTGGAAGTCACTGAGGTAGTCAAACAACTCCACAGTGGCAAAGCCCCAGGGATTGATGAGATCCGTCCAGAAATGCTGAAGGCACTGGGTGTGGAGGGGCTGTCTTGGATGACACGTCTCTTCAACATTGTGTGGAGGTCTGGGATGGTGCCTAGGGAGTGGCAGACCGGGGTGGTGGTTCCCCTGTTCAAAAAGGGGGACCAGAGGGTGTGTGCCAATTACCGCGGTATCACACTACTCAGCCTCCCTGGTCAAGTCTACTCCAAGGTGCTGGAAAGGAGGGTTCGGCCGATAGTCGAACCTCGGATTGAAGAGGAACAATCCGGATTCCGACCTGGCTGTGGAACAATGGACCAGCTCTTCACTCTCGCAAGGATCCTGGAGGGGGCTTGGGAATACGCCCATCCGGTCTACATGTGTTTTGTGGACCTGGAGAAGGCGTATGACCGGGTCCCCCGGGAGATACTGTGGGAGGTGCTGCGGGAGTATGGGGTGAGGGGGCCACTTCTGGGGGCCATCCAATCCCTGTACGCCCAAAGCGAGAGCTGTGTCTGGGTTCTCGGCAGTAAGTCGGACTTGTTTCCGGTGAGGGTTGGCCTCCGCCAGAGCTGCACTTTGTCACCAATCCTGTTTGTGGTATTCATGGACAGGATATCGAGGCATAGTCGTGGGGAGGAGTGTTTACAGTTCGGTGGGCTGAGGATTGCATCGCTGCTGTTTGCAGATGATGTGGTCCTGATGTCTTCATCGGGCTATGACCTCCAGCACTCACTGGATCGGTTCGCAGCCGAGTGTGGAGAGGTTGGGATGAGGATCAGCACCTCTAAATCTGAGGCCATGGTTCTCAGTAGGAAATCGGTGGATTGCCCACTCCGAGTAGGGAATGAGTCCTTACCCCAAGTGAAGGAGTTCAAGTACCTCGGGGTCTTGTTCGCGAGTGAGGGAACAATGGAATGTGAGATTGGCCGGAGAATCGGAGCAGCTGGGGCGGTATTGCAGTCGCTCTACCGCACTGTTGTGACGAAAAGAGAGCTGAGCCGCAAGGCAAAGCTCTCTATCTACCGGGCAATCTTCGTTCCTACCCTCACCTATGGTCATATGGACTGGGTCATGACCGAAAGAATTAGATTGTGGGTACAAGTGGCCGAAATGGGTTTCCTCAGGAGGGTGGCTGGCATCTCCCTTAGAGATAGGGTGAGAAGTTCGGTCATCAGTGAGGGACTCGGAGTAGAACCGCTGCTCCTTTGCTTGGAAAGGAGCCAGTTGAGGTGGTTCGGGCATCTGGTGAGGATGTCACCTGGGCGCCTCCCAAGGGAGGTGTTCCAGGCATGACCAGCTGGGAGGAGACCCCGAGGGAGGCCCAGGACCAGGTGGAGAGACTATATCTCCAAACTGGCCTGGGAGCGCCTAAGGATCCCCCAGTCAGAGCTGGCTGATGTGGCCCGGGAAAGGGATGTTTGGGGTCCCCTGCTGGAGCTGTTGCCCCCGCGACCCGATCCCGGATAAGCGGTTGAAGATGAGATGAGAGATGAAAAAGAAGGTGCTATTTCCTCTTTGAGAAGTTACATTGTGCCTTTTTTTATTGTCTGGGTTGATGACATACATATCCCTTTTGTGGGCTGGAGTTTAAATTCAGAATAACAATATCATATTCTATGGAAGGATGTGTTGTACTGCTGCTGTTAATATTTCAGAGCCATGGTCAGGGCCACAGATACTAATTTGCACAAACCTCAGTCAGATAAAGGGGTCAGTGAGTCAGGCAGAGTAGACTATTCAACTGAAGGACCCCTCTGCCCGTGCACTCTGGAGGGACTGATCGGATAACGGTTCTTGTAGCGGGGACAATAGGGCCAATCTATTAAATTCAATTCCATGTCTACACCTTATATACTGGAATTTTGACCAGTTTGTTGCTGTATTAAAAAGGTGTTCATTTTTAAGACTTTTTTTTACTGCTGATGAAGTATTGTTTTAATCATAAATAACAATTCACTTACTTTATATCTATGTTTTTACTTGCTCCATTGTTTTACAAAGTTAGGAAAGCAATGTTCAAGACAATCCTGATCCCAGCCACTTACACACAGTCAGGCATACAGCTTAAACACTGGTATCAGATCGGTATATCGGCCGATACCTAAAGCCTATATCAATGTCGCTATCTGGACTGAAAAAGTCTGATCGGTGAATCTATCGGTGGATTAGATTCACTAGAACCCCTCAAATCTCAAATCGCCTTCTGATTGTATTTGTAAAAACAAGCGAGCCTAAAAGTTCATTGTGGGTCTATCGTGTGTTATTATGTTTCTAGTGCAGGATGGCTTTTTACATTTAGAAGCTAGAAACTCATGCTCACCACTCGATTCCTCCAAACTGCTGACGAAAACAAATACATCAAAAAAGAAAGGTGGTGCAAGTGTTACAGATGACCTTTCTAAGTTTCCATTTCATTTGACTTACTATATTATTTTGTAAGGGGTGTCACACTGAATAATGGCCTCTTATTGATTTGTGTTACACACCTAAATGTTTAAGGAGGGGGGGGGGGGCCTGTTAGATAAAGTCCTTAACTGTTAGATAAAGTCCTTAACTGAGACTGTTAATACCCACTGCTACACTCTTGATAATTGCCATGGCAACCATGCAGCATGTAATCTGACTATATCACTATATGTCACGCACCAAAAAATATGGATCATGTGACTGAGGAAGCTGATGTGTTACTATGGCAACATCATCTAGTGGCAGCTGCGATGAACAGTCGAACTTCTTACAGATCAGTTCTTTTCAACACATGACATTTGTAGAGAAAAGCCCCGTTTCACTTAGAAACAGTGGAAGAGACTCTGAATGAAATTGTACATACTGTATATTAAATCATTAATATTGGACTGTTATTGTTTGAATTAGGTAGTCAGTCCTGTAGGTCATCATCTATTGGTTGTTAATGGGGGGGGGGGACTTGTGCAATTTTGGGAATCAGGGTTGGCCCTTAGCCACGACTGAAGGAATTTGACTACACTTTTTCATCCACTGACTTGTCGGTTAGCATAACAGCTAATTAGTAAATAAGATATATGAAATGGGACGTGAAAGCAGCTACCAAGAGCTTAAACATGAAGGCAGGGCTTCCACCTTTACGACAACTGACAACAGTCATTACCTGCATCGTCTACTGCCCACTCACTCTTCTGTAAGAGAGGCTAAATGGAGCTTACTGATAGTCTAGTCGGGGAGACTACTTCATGTGGAATATTTTTCTTCTAATACTCCCTCTAAGCAATGCCTCTTCGCTCCTATTCACTCGCATGTGTCTATTTACTTCTGCAATCCTGTCAGAGTACAATTCAAGATACAGTTCTCTCCTGGTTAACACCATCAAATCAAATACACCTAAAACTCCAACACAGGAGCCATGGCATTACCAACCAGTTGACTCTTTGTTAATGGAAGATTTAAAATACCTGAACTGAAACAATCAGAGAGATGAAGAAAGTGAAAAACAATACACTTTGTTATATGTATTTCCCTTTGATGTGGTATTTACTGTGTCATAATAAGGCCAATTATTTAGCCTTTTGTCTTTAATAGCTGAATTAATGGTTTTCCATGCTACATTGAAATCAAATCACAAGCCAGAGAAAAAGTGAGATGTGTACTGACCTACAGTGTTGTCCAACAAAGAGCAGCATGAACTTGTCTGTTCTAACCTGTTCGTTTTCATTAGGAGGTGCAAGGATGCTTTTCTTTTTTGAAATGGAGATGCATCATTAATAAAAAACAATCAACTGTTCAATTACAGCTTGGTTTATCACCGCTGACATGTAACAATATTTATTGTAGTTCACTTTATTCCTTTGTTTAATTTGTGCAGACAGCTGGCGACCTGGTACGGCATCCACAGCATGTCACTCAAAGCAGCCACACCCTCAATTGTGCCTCACTTTACACCTTAATATAATCTAAAAAAGCGTGAGTTATGGCGAAATTTACCCCCGCACACTTGACATGAACAGATACAGATATTAGTTTTAGAGACCAAAACGTTCTTTTGTACCAGGCTGTTAACATGGTCATATCTGCTGTAAAGTTGGTCATTTTAACATGGGGGAGTCTCTGGGGATCAAGTGGCCATTCATAGAACTGCAGTTTTTGGGTTCATCCCCTAAACGTATAATATAATACACTGCATAAAGTGGAAGTGGAAACCAAATATGATATAGCTATCTTACGATGCAGTACAGTCAATACCAACACTGCTAGGTTACAGCCCCTTAACTTTAGCCCAATCAATACCTCTCCACACACAGACAAGTATGTGTTGTACTGCTTATTGCATAAGGGAGTTAAATGCTAGATCGGCAGGCAACAAGTCTGATGTGAGAAGCAAGGACTGCTCAAGCTCTACATTAGCTACAAAACACACACAATCAGGCCAGTGCACGTGGGACACTGTCTCCGGCTCTGCTGAGGAGCTAATGAGCAAAAGGGCTAAACAGCTGTGCAGGGAGCTGGCTGACGACAAGTGCAGTCAGGTGAATCTGTAGTGGACAGGTGTGGTACAACAGGGTCTGGTGATGATGAGGAGGGATGAGGAAAAGAGAGAGAAGGAGAAGCAGCAGAACGGGCACAGGCAGAAGATCCAGATTAATCATGAAAAAGTTGATGATTACAAGTGAAGGTTTTATTAACTAGTCATGAGGAGAACCACACAGCCTTTGAAAAGGAAGCGTCTGCAGTGGCTCTGGAGGAATTTTGTCAGTTTTGAGGCTATTGGAGAGTTTTTAAGTGAGAGCTTGTGTTAAAAACTGGGCCGTGGAGTTTGAAGGATGTGGGCTTTTACCCGGCACAAAGGGGCTAATGAATGCATGGATACACTGAAAAAGTTGTTTTTCGACTTTTTCAGGCTTTCACATTTTTCTGCCCATAGAGCATACTTATGAGATTCTTTCTCTAGCTGAGAGAGTTTGATTACTGCTGCTCCCGGCACACATAAACGAGATAATAATTTACTTATATTGCTCTTCGAGACTTTTCAAAAATTTTTTGCACTAATGGATTCAATTCAGATTATGCAAAGACTAACTTTTGGGGTTTTTGTGATGCCAAAGTGTGTGTCATGTGTCACACAATACCGATGGTGGCCACTGCATAAAATCCCCTCACAGTCCATGTTCCTGGGACTTGCATTATGGGAAGTGTATGGACCAGTGTTTTTGAAGCTTAACCCAAAAGTCAGGATATCTTAGCCTCTTATTCATTGATTTTGACCATTATTCATTTCATCTGTCTTTTGCAATTAATCCAAAATTGGCTCATAGTCTAATTTACAAAATTACAATAATGAAACTCATTACTCATCACACCAAAAACTGTAATATTTCAGATGACATCAGATGAAATTTCAAGCAGAACATTGGGTCTCCTGTTTTTTTTTAACTTTAATTGCAAATGTTGTTGAATGCACAAAATGTGCTCAGCTGTCTGTCTTTGTTTAGGGTGATTGAGAAGGTTCTCATTCACTCTTCGTGCTTATACCTAATAAAAGTAATGCACTGTAATGCGTACATAACCAAAGTAATCACTTTGAGCTGCCTCAAAGAAAGTCAGCTGGCGTAGTATAGAGATATTATATCTGCATAAAGAGGAAGTTAGGGTGGACGGACACATCAAACAAACGACTTTCACCCAGGAGAAAGCTGTTATCATGCTGTGTGAAGCAAAAACTCAATGTTGACTTATTTTACCTTACTTTTGTTAACTTACGTACTTAACTAACACCATGTGTGTAAGTTATGTAACAAATGTAGTTATTTTAAACCAAACCACAATCTTTTCCTAAACCTAAACATGTATTTTTTGTTTCCTAAACAGCTTCTGCACTGCGGAGGCTTACGCCTGCGCACTGATCGCTTGTGTTGCTGTGCAATTTGTAGGAGAGTGGCCCGAAAAATGAGAAATGAGGGTACTTTGCATTATTCGCTACCAGGGTCTGTGAGGGAAGAGATAAAAAGATGAACAGAGTGTGAGCAGGGCGGCCGATAGAGTGTGTGGATGAGCCACCTCCATTGATCTCCTGCCATCCAGAGCTGTGATACTCGACACTCCCCTACAAGCTGGACATGCACTTATTCGGTCTCTTATTTAATACAGGGCCCACACACACACACACACACACACACACACACACACACACACATACATACATACATACAAAGGCTCCCTGTCAGCACACTGGGCCTTTGGCCAGCGCCGCTCAACAATTTTCAGGGAAATATCACATCTTCTCAGTTCAAAGACCGGTAGCACTAGTAGCAGATTTTCAACTTGCATTCACCTTAGTTTACATGTAGCATTTGGCGTGGAAAGGAAAACAAAAATGTACTTTTTTTCAGTGCCGCACAGGAGTGCAGGAGGAGATGCCCAAAAACAGAAATGACAGTTTATGTCGTGACAGATAGCTTGAAGATGAATGTTGAGGGAGGATAGGGAGGGAATTGCACATTTGCAAAATGTACCTGTTCACTTGCTCCGTCTGTCTGTAACAACGGCTGCCTGCTTGATACACTGCATTCAGCTCTCTTGTGCGCTTTCACACAGCTGTGGCGAAGTCACTCACATTTTCCACGTGTCACCAGGCAGGCGAGTTCAGACTGACACCCTCGACTTTGCAAATTTGATGACTCAAGCAACATTTTCAGCAAGGTTGTAATTAAGCTAATTGTAATGAGTGCACAAATAAATAAATAAATATATAAAATGGGAAAAGGAAAAGTGGAGATTGTGAGGAGACTGTGAAATTGAGTAAACAAGGATGAGCGTTTTTTTTGTCTTTGAGCCACGAGCATATGCTCTCTAAAGAAAACAGACCGGGGTTCTTTCATTTGGCATCTATGGATGGCCACGGACATATGCCTGGAACAAGCGAAGAAACGAAACAACAAAGTGACTCGATCCATTTCACACACTGTGTGGTCCTCGCTGGAAGTGGGAAAGATTGGCATGTGATAAATCACCACAGTGCTTGAGTGTTTTGCATTATGAGATGGCAGAGGGAACATTAAATCAAGCTCGATTTGCTAATTGACTTTCTGCAAGACCCTCATCCCTGTGCATTCCGGCTGCAAGCATTTCCCATGCATAAATGAAAATGACTGTACAAAAAAAAAGGCACATAACCCTATCAAGAGCTTATTGTTGTAATGCATGGCTTTAGAGGCCGTTATGTGCAGCAGCACGTCCCTCCTGCTCCAGCTCTGCGCTGCCTCTTATAGTCTGTCATTTTGTTGAATCATACAAAGGCAGCCGGATAAATCAGTTAGAATTTGAGCAACGTCAGCAGAGCCGGTGGAAGGAGGGGTGCGGCGATGTGAAATGTGGGAGAGCTGACCTTGAAGAAATGTTCAATTTGTGTTAGCGGCGGGGGCTGAATTCAGAGGGTGCCAAAAAAATCCAGAGGTTAAGCATAATGTTAAAATCTGTGACATGAGAATGAAGTAACTTAAAAATGACATGATCATGACGCAAAAGCATTACTACTTCTAGAAATGTAATGCTGTGCTTCATTCAACCCCTCTCATTTCCCCTTGATATTTATCATGTATAAAGTAAAAGAATCCACCCCAGTCTGTTTCCTCTTCCTCGTCCCATTTTATTCAGCCTAACACCCAGAGACATAAGTATAAAAGCCACTCTGGTATGTCGAATGTAAACACCTGAGCCTTCCAATGAGATATCAATGAAAATGTATTGGCGCACACTCAAGGACAATTGGCGTGCTGCTGGAATATCTCTCTTTAGTCGAGAGCGGAGGAGCTGTAATGATGAGAAATTTTTCAGTGAAGAAGTGTCACCCTGGCAGTGCCTACCTAGAAGTAGAGAATGGGAGCACGGGAGTCATTGCCATGGAAACAAGCACAACACTGACAGAAAAGAGTCACACACACACACACAGGGCATGTTTTAAAAGCAGGAACTGCGGCGTGGAGGAAAGAATGCTCTAATTGATTGGCTGGTGGAGCTGATGGAAGTGCAGAGAAATACCGGGTTCTCCTTTTTTTCCCGTGCAGGTCACACGTGTGCAGTGCATTTGTCCCCCGTGTCTAAGGCGGGGAAAAATAGTTGTTGTAACAAATGGCAACAATGCTGTGCAGAGACAATGGATAAAAGCCTTGAGGGAGGAACACTGTCTGCACAGTATAGATGCAAGCTGAATGCCCACAGCAGATTCAGCACACACAGACTGAAGGTTATCTCATTTAATTGATCCTGTTGTGTTACCTGGAGGAATACGAAACACTTCTGAGCATCATAACGTCAGCCTTTATAGATAAGTTGTGCTTGAATTCCCTATTGCACCTTGTTTATGAAAGTAAGAATAAACTAAATATTAGAAAGACGTATCTTTGTTCTTTAATAAAGTAAAGCAGGATCCACAGGCATTGGATTTTGAATCTGAGGCAGAATTCGGGTCAGGAAGACGAGCTCTTCACCTCCACTCTCGAGAGACAGAGCATAATGACCAGCATGACCACCAGGGTAATTTGATTTATTTCAAGTCACTTCTGTGCCCCTGTCATCTAGAAAAATGCTGTCCGCTTGGAAGAAAATTTGAGCTAGAATAGCCACGGTTTCCTCAATATTGGTGAAGCAAAATACTGTTGGGAGTGCAGTGGATGGATTGTGGCCATTGGAAAGCCAGCACAGCCAATATCACACATGGTTGGCTTTGTTATTAAGATGAGATATCTATGAGGCGAGAGGGAGGGATGACAGTAGTTGGAACTCTGGGAGGAAACCCGATAAAGGACTGGCTTCAACTCGCAGAAAACAGTCCAGACTATGGAGAGATATCACCAACATTAGGAAAATCACATTTGTAGCTACTAAAGCTTTAAGAAGTTGTTGAAGGAAGTCATTGCATATCTTAGAAATGGAACTTTGAAGCTGCACTGGGAGCAATTTGCCTGTAAAATGGTACTTGGGCATGTTCGTAGGCAAGCGGTGGCATTGTTCACAGCATCATCCCTGGTTGGAGGCTGAGGACATTAATCACAATTCATCCTCCTATTTCTGGTAGTGTTTTTGTGACGGCCACAAGCTCACCCAGTGTTAAATTGTGATTGGTCAAAAGATATTTAAGACCAGGTTAAAATTTGAAGAACAAATTGATTCATCACAAGGTCCTCTAAGTAGCTGATCCAGAGCTTTCATTCATATCATTGACCTAATCAGCAGTCCGACTTTTCCCAGTTGTCATGGTTTTTGAAATTCCTTTTAAAGCGCTCATTTTAAGGACTCCTCATCCATCTCTAACTGCTGATAAGGATCATGTGATGTGATTAAAAGCCCTGGAACAGCCACTTAATTGACCTTGTGGTGTGTTTATATGTTTTTTCAGCGATTGTTTCCGAGGTCAAGAATGAACTTTGAACCTCAGGTTTTAAGTCTACATGGACAATATTTATTTCACTGATACATAATTACAAGACTGCATAGTTCTGGACATCTATTGGAGCCACCATGGTACCAGACAGTGTTGTACCTGTTGGGATTGTTCAGGTTTTGACAGCAATCTGACATAAAAAGTTGTTGTCACGGTGCCACATTGGGAAACTCGGCTTTGCACTACAAGCACACACTCTTAACTGCCGGTCACTTAAGCAGAGAGGTGATCAGAGGGAATGGGTTTACCCAGTGTGAGAGGTTTGTCACTGAAACTGAATTAGGCCAAATTGATGGTATTACTCCTCAGGCTGTACTACCGGGATGGTGTAAATCACTCCGCTGCTGAGCAATATAAAAAAAGTCAGCCAATGGATTAAAGACACTCTGGCTATGAACTTCTCTTTTCTCTTCTCAAGCTACGCAAATATGACATTTGTAAAGGGAACAGGACCCTTGTAGCAAAAGCTGCAATCATCCTTATAACATACCCGGCCATTCCATACCACTACTATTGTCTGCCAAGGGCTGAATAATAGTATGTTTTGATAAGAGCTTGTGTGCCACCGGCATATTATCAGTCAGTTAATAGGTCTTACTTGCTTTCATCTGCAATTCAAAGGATTTTGCTGTACAAACATAATAATTTGCGTCTTCTGTCCTAATGGGGGGGGGGGGGGGGGGTTAACGTTGTGTTATGTTTTTGATTAAGTCTCGCCCCCCCTCTCGTCCCTCCACACCTATTTTCCTCTTTAGTACTCCCCTGCCTCGGCGGGTTATGGCATTGCTGCACAAATCCAAAAAGATTCATCACAGGCTCAAATCAGATTAGTTTAATCCAGTGTACAGCAGAAACCAAACGTACTTCCTCTCAATATCGAGCATCGGGATCCTGACAGAACAATGACAGCACTTAATAGCAGCTTATGATTAAGCACATACAGTATACAAGCACAGAAGCAATATATGCTCTGTTCTTAAGGAACCGTCTAGCATTACTACTCGCGTCACGCATCACTAAGCTGTGTGTGCTACTTGTCAAGGGGCTGGAAAATTTGGATAAATGCATAAAAACTGTTCGAGTATTATGTTCAAAGGAACCAGTTACATTCAGGATTGTGCTGACGCACGAGTCCACCAGCATGTACAACACTTTTTTGCCAGACGTTTTACAAACACTGAAATGTAAAAGCTGAAATGGGCACATTCTGAGAGGTAAAAAAAGAGCTTCCTGAACAAATCAGGGTTAACAGATAGCCTCCTGCCTTTTTCTTTTACACCCCTGTTCCTCATTGTTCGCCAACCTCCCAACGTAGCAATTCACGGAGAAACTGTTTTAATCACCTTGTAATATTGCCTCATGTTCTGCTCCTTCTTCCTCCTTAGTCATTCCCCTAGCTCTCTGTGGCATTTCATTTATCCTCAATGCATTGATTTGAGATCAAGAGTGCAGGCGGATTGTAACGACTCTCACAAAATGATTCATATGTTTATTGAAAGGCTTGTAAAGCTCACTCCGACACCCCCCCGCCACACCGCCTTCCCATTCCACACTCTGCGATAAATTCAAGGTTTCCAGACAGGTGATTTGAATGATTTATATCTTCCCTTACTTACACATTGCTTTGGTTTCCTTGTTAATGTAAAACACTGTGGTGTGTCCCGGCACTTTGCTGATTGGAGATCCACTTCGGCTGAATACCTTTGCTGTGGCCTGGTGTGTGGGTTCTATTCTACCATTTGTTATTTAGCAACTGAATATCTGCAAACTTTAAGGAGGCTGCATGACTCTGCCCGTGTCTTGTTTGCATGTAAGTGGCATTTGATCATCGTTACGGGGAAAATAAGGCATGCAATTATGAAAAGCCTTTGGTTGTGAATTAAATGTCATGCTGTATGTGCTGATGATGATGTGGCATGCTAGGATACTTACATCACCACAGTAGTGCTGTAGCAGTGAGCGTGGCAGACAGTAACATAGTTTTGTCCTTTTCCTCTCGGGTACTTCCACTCCTGGTTGACCTCCCTTTGTATTTGTCTCACATAGGGTCCAGTTGTCGGAAGGACAGTGGACGGTAATGATGCCCAGACAGGGTTTGGTAAGTGGACAGACAGCTGCGAACTGCAAAACAGATGGACTGATGTACCCTTTACTGAGCTGAATGTCATTGGCTGGCATATCCCACCGTGCCTCATGGATAAGACAGCTAAAAATGGCCTCGGGCATGAAGGAGAGGCCCACCTTGTCTAAAAATGTTCAGTGAAAGAAATGGTTGTGATCAGATGCATTGGACACTGATCGTGCATATCTTTGGAAAAACTGCGGAACATAGGCTCCTTGTAAAAAAATATATTTTGTATGTGACTATAAATGAGCACTACAGTGCAGTTGATGGCTGTATGTTCCATATAGGATGAAAGTATGTTTCGGGGTAGTTTATTCAATGTCGTGGTGATTAATATGTTCAAATTCAAAGGGGCTTCCTCGCTGAATCCAAATGTGCAGACTTGGACTTGAGGGGTTCATATCTGTGATGTCTAGAGTGCCAAGAGCCTTCCAAATACTCAATTCATAAAGTCCATAAGTGGCCACATGCAAACTTTTAACTTTCTGGAGGGTCCGCTCCAGATTGTACACTGCACCCTGACAGCCAAACATAATGATGACAAAATGGGCCAAGTTTAACTTTTGGGGAAAACAGCCCAGCCTCCCCCCTATCGCAATAACTCTTTGAGCCCCCAAGAGGTTGCGGACGCCCTGTTGCAAAAGGAAAAGTCAAGGGATCACCATAATGAATACAATCCATCCTGAGGGGGCATGAATGTGTGTACCATACTTCAGTGCATTCCATCTAATAATTGTTGAGTCATTCCCTCAAAGCAAATGAATCTCATGGTGGCACTAGAAGAAATGTCAAGTGATAACTAAATTCAGTAAGATAAAGCATCTGGGAACCGTGAATGTCTGTACAAAACTTTATGTCAGTGCATCCAGTAGATGTTAAAAAATGTTGTAGGATTAGTGAAAACTTTTACCTGATGGTAGTCGAAGAGGAAAAGTCAGGAGATCACTGAGGTTAGTAGGATTCATCCTCTGGGGACCATGAACATCTCAACCACATTCTATTCAATCGGCACATCATAGCATGTATTACTAAATTCTGCAAGGGACAAGTCTGCAAATCTGGTGGACGTTTGAAATTCTTTGCCCATATTTGGATTTCCATGGCCTCAGTAAGGCTGTGGTAAGTGATATTCCCAAATCCAAGCTTTAAACGCTCCTCCAGCAAATTTTTAGCCAATGACGAGACAAATAATGCCAGTTGTGAGGCCTCTCTGTTACGCAGAGAAAGAAAAGTGTTTATAACAACGGGTAGTGGAGGGACGATAAGGTCTAAGTGTTTTTTATCCCCCTCCCTTCTTTAATTTGGAGACTGCCGTCGGCAGTAGCAATAACTGTAGATTAGCAGTAGGGGGATTTCTCTGGGGAGAGAGGCTACGGAGGAAATCGTTCCAGGCCGTTCCTCAGCAAATGTTTTTCTTTCCAAAGGCCAGATCTCTCTGCTTCATTGTCTTTGCAGCCCCCGTATTTCCCCCAGTTTTACGGCTCTTCTGAGGGACAATTTGTGTGTTGGGCCCTGGTTTTATTTGTTGGTGCTCGGTGAAGGGTAGGAGAGGATGTCAAATGAAACCCATTAATCACCTCACAGGCTATAAGAGATAATTGTGAAGGGAGAGCGAGAAAGACATTGAGAGAGGGAGAATGAGTGAGCGGGAAAGGAGAGGTAAGCGAGGGAAAAGAGTCGAGGGAGAGCAAACTAAATAAATCAGCAAGTGCGGTGTGGGGATTCTTACATATAACAGCCTTTGCCTTCAATTTCCTTACTCACTCTTTCTCCCACAGCACTGGGAGAGGGTTGATTGAGTGCTAGAGAAAAGTGAAATATTAGGGTAATACATGACTTTTCAAGCCCCCATGATGCTCAATTGATGCCGCCTTGTACCATTTGTTTAAATTACACAGCCGCATTGAACCTAAATTTAGAGTCAACTGACATGGCACAGACACATACTTTATGAATGAGTTGTGAATCTGTGGACTCACTCTGAAACAAAGCAACAATAAACATGTCACCTGCTGTGAATGATACTGTTACTCTTTGGGACAATCAATCACAATTATGGTCAAACAGCGATAACTTCCACAATTGTAATATACTGTATATGTAACACATATATGTGGTACAAGTATCTTTGTCCAGTCAACAGATTTTTTTTTTTTTAGACTTTGGGTAAATCAATTTTTCATTTTTTTAATGGCTTTATTCATAAATGTTGCTCATAATGTCATAAACAGCATAGTAAATGACTAAATCAATCACCGGAGAAGCTGAATACATGACTGATCTGAGAGCAGAGGTATTTATCCTGGCATCATGAATGAATCATGTTTCATCTCAGAGACGGGGAAGTGAACGGGTCATGTTGGAGACCTTAGATGAAATGCAAATGGTTGATAGAATGAATGATTTCTCAAATTATCTCATCCTCCCCCGCCAACTCTCTCTGAACTTCTGATGAACTAAAAATGTAATTTACATAATTAGTCAACACAGCAGACAGACGTCCACACAGTTCACTAAATTAGTTAGAAAAAGATTCGCTCCACAAAGATTTTTTTTTTTTTTTTTTAAATATTCAAATAAGGCACATTTACAGTGGAATGTGAGTATTTGTGTGAGGCATTAACATTTAAGTGATGCAATCAATCAGTTCAATTAAATTCTACAAACTTTAATAACATGTAATGGCTGGCTTCAAATCCACAGTACATACAGTTCATGAGATTAAAGTGTGGCCTGGAAACTCCTGTTGCATTGTGTTCAACTTTCCACATTTCTGTTTTTGCTTGGGGTTTTTGAACTGGCAGTGCATTAAATAGTCATGCATCTGATCTTTTTTTTATTTCATAGGATTTCTTAAAAGAGACATTGTTTACCTGCTTTAATGTTTTAAAAAAAGGATATTTTCCCCATACTGTCTGTCTGAATATACCATTTTTTTTAAATGCTCTGATTTAGCCTCCTTCTCTTTAAGCACCCCATCACGAAGAATCCCAGTCTGCTCTGATTGGTCAGCATTTCTTTATTTTCAGCATTTGTCGTCGTCTTCGCGGCGTCTCTGCAACTGAGGATTCACTGGGTGTGTCAGCCACCTAGAGTTTAGCATCATATCTACAGGTGACTTTAACATTACACCCTTACACCCTACAGGCACCATCGTAATACATTACTTTACCTTCAAAAAGAAGTACGATTACATTACTCATTACTCAGTATCAAAAGTAATCAACTAAGTTTCATATTTTTTATTGTATCACTTTCGCTTGGAGTCAAAGCCGAAGTTAGCTTGCTAGTGTAAAAAGTTTCATCTTCAATTCCTGACCATACACACATAGCAACAATTGCAGGAAAAAAAACATAATGTGAGCAATACAGGATGTTTGTAAAATCTTTATAAATGGTTATGTGAATGACTACATTTTGACATTGTTTGGTTACCCGTGCAGCGGATGTACAATAATACCCACTCCACATCACAAGAGTTTGAAACTCCCTCCATCTTTCAAGGGCTTAAGCAATGTCCAAATGTTTGTGCACCTGGGACAAACAGGATGTATAGCTCAGGGGGCCTGAGAATGTGGACCATTTCCAGAATAAACAGGCCGAGCCAGAGCTGCCTGTTTAGAAAATTTTAAATCTGTACAGCAATTAAGGTAATCAGAAACACTTCCTTGGGAGCACTTGTAGTAAAATCCACTGATGATTGATCCAGTCAAATATTACAAATTGCACCTAAAATAATTGTACTTAATTTATTGGGTCGCTCCTCTTGAGTGTCAGAACTGAAAATCGAGCCTCTTTTTTCTAATCTGTTCTCTTAATGAGGACAAGCTCATCTATTGACGACCTGCACACTCCCTGCTTCCTACAGGATGATGTGTTCAATACTCTGTTGACTGTTGTTCTGTTTTAATCTTCAAAACGCTTGACTGGTATTTATCATCTGCATATGAGTCAATGGCAGTGTTATTTGGTGATATAAGAGTCTCCCACTTGGTGTGCGCTGTGCCAGCGCTCAGCATGGAGAAAGCACACATTTGATTCAGACAGAGATGTTTCACAACAGAATTAGAAGGCTGTCAGTTGCTGCCAAACCTTTGCCATAGGATATGCAAATGAGCTGATGAGCTGGAGGGAGAGAGGTGGAAATTATCTTGAAATATAACACTCTGAAGCAAAATAAGTGTGAACTGTCACGGCTCGCTCCAGGAGTCCCTGTTCTCATGTTACTCCCATCATTCAAATTGGCTAGAGCCTCGCGGTTTTCTGCCACTTTTATGGTGTCTATTTATTGTTGGCTGTTGAATCATTTTACTTATCCACCCTCTAGATATGTGGCTCTAGTCACAGTAACGCCTTTGATTTAAGGCCCAATTAACAAAAAAGCACCATAGGTGCTTGTTTATAACACTCTGTGTCAATGATGCATTGACTTTTGGCTTTTGGCATAGTACAGAAGCACATTGCATTCTGCAAACTGGACCAAGACCAAAATAGGGAGCTTATCTCATAACCGTAGCTTCCTTATCTCTTTTCTTTTCTGTATCTTGATTCTAACTTATCGTCTCATAAATATATTCAAAAATAATGAATGAAAAAAGATATCATAATTACGAAATGCTAATCTTGCAATTACATTGATTGATGATTTTATAATGACAAAATCTGCATCTTCTATACGGATCTCATAATTATGAGATACAGTCTCCAAATGCACATCAGCACACTGTGAGAATGTGTGTTACTACAAAATTTACTGCAATAAATATATGTTTCTGATACAGTTCTATTGACTTTTAGCATGCACGTCTGCTTAAAGCTGATTTTGCACTTGTATAACATTGTTATGACTTAATTACACAACATTTATGAGTACTGTGGTGGAAAATATTCCTATACCCGCTTTGCGTGAGTCTTTTCATGCTGAAATACATAATACCAAAAACCAGGTTGTCTTTTAAGTATTTATTCTCTGCGCAGAGAAGGTTCAATCATCACAACAGAATGCGTACAGTCTCAGTGAGGAAGAACCTCGAAAAAAGTGAACAAGCTTTCTTTATACAGAATGAGCAAAGGTACCAGTCCTCCTTCTCTAGATACATCTATCTCTTAGGTCAAAAGGCTTCAGTCCTTAACGACGTCTACACTGTCAAACACTCATGTCAACATGCAACGCCAAACACTGACCCCTCATTCCAGTAAACCCAATCGCCACTGCCTAGAAAAACGCTAGGATACAAGGTTAACCACCATCCACAAAAATCCACAAAACAAAATAAAAAAAACAATATGAACAATAACAGACATATTTGCTTTTCAGTCTCCCAATATGGTCTTCCTGGATCAATTTCACTCATACGATTCATTTTAATAATTTCAGCAACTCACCAAATGAGAATTTGTAGTTATTTGGACTCAACGGGTCCTTCAGGATCGGATCCCAGTGAAGACGACCAGGACAGGGATCGGGCCTCTCTCTCTCTTAATTTTGTCTGGAGGTACGCAGAGGCAGAAGGGCCAGTTCACCGATCCCTGTTGGCTCCTGACGATCTTACAAGGGATCCTGTCACACCAATTGTGGTGGAAAATATTCCTATACCCACTTTGCGTGAGTCTTCTAATGCTGAAATACATAATACCAAAAACCAAGTTGTCTTTTAAGTATTTATTCTCTGCGCAGAGAAGGTTCAATCATCACAACAGAATGCGTACAGTCTCAGTGAGGAAGAACCTCGAAAAAAGTGAACAAGCTTTCTTTATACAGAATGAGCAAAGGTGGGGGCCGATGGCCAACGTTACAGACATCTCGGTCTCAGACTTTTGGTCTCAGACTGATAGGAACAACATTCAAAAACAAACGGCCAGCAACCAAAACAAGCAGCCCAAAGGCCGTGGCATGGAACATTCTCATACA
Organism: Cebidichthys violaceus; assembly: GCF_023349555.1. NCBI lineage: Eukaryota > Metazoa > Chordata > Actinopteri > Perciformes > Stichaeidae > Cebidichthys > Cebidichthys violaceus. The sequence goes on from NW_027176816.1 coordinate 12,405,903, forward strand.
ACACAGTTAGTTATCTACGTGAACAGAGAGGGAGAATCCTTCTTCTGCACAACAGAGACACGGTGAAGTTCAACAAAGTCCAGAGCAAAATTACTTATGCATGAATACAATATACTGAGTAGAAATATATACTACGTAAAAAATTACCATTACAGTACAGTAAACAGATTAAATATGAAAGGATGTGTCCGGATTTAACATTTTTTTGTAGTTTTGGTCGTCATTAATATAACATTGTACTCGCTAAAGTAATTGCCGAGATGTGTAGTCCAATATCGCTACAACGCAGTGCAGAAACCAAATAATTTAAACCACTGTATTTGGAAATGATGGCACCGAAAATGTCCCAAATAAATTAATAATTACATAGGAAAACGTGAACCCCTTTGCCAATTTTTTTGTGAGTGGGAAATTTCTGCTCTATATAATTCCCTCAATGGCATGGACACCACTTTCTGCTAACGATCCCAAAATGCAACGCCTCACATTTTATAGATGCAATGATTACGGTTGTGTGACCCTCACTAGGTAGTCAAATTTGTTCTTCTGTTTTGGTGTGTTAGTGATTGATCTAAGAAGATAACCCAAACTGAAACTGTGCGCCTGCTTTGACAGACCACACTGACTGTAACAAGTTAATCTTCAGGAGTATAGGGTTACATTTGCACAAACTGGCAACTAAACCCCCAAAAAGTACAGACTCCTTTTAAACTTGTAAATCTGTATTCATTGTTTGCAGAGCAGCACCAGCCCGTACATTAGCATGACACATCTCAGAGATTTACATCTAGATTTTCTAGCTCTGGGAGAGTTGTTGGAGTCACACTCACTCATATTGATTGGGCATCCAGAGGCAACCAGAATATCATTTCAGTTTTGTGGGATTCCACTTAAAGTCCTCATGCCTCCTCCAAGACTATGGCAGCGACTCAGTTTAAAATTGACATCACGTGTTTTGTGAAAGGCCTTAAGCTGTGATTAAATTCGCTCATTACCATCACTCTATGACTGAGTTATACACTCTATACTGAGACGCTGTTATTTTGCACAGGTCAAGCTGCCTGAGAGCAATATTCAGAAGTGAATAATGTCTGTGGAGCGCTCATTAAGAGGAGGACACTTGCCCACTTTTAGAATTGTAAAGACCTTCTTGAGGGGTGCAGGATCAAAAGCGTATTAAAAGAACACTCTGCCAGTACCAATCTTTTACGTAATGGCCAGGTTTTTTCAGGAAGCCAGCCACTGGGCTCAACAAGGAAGATACTGGACTGCAGTTTGACACACTACCAGCTGCTTTTTATGCATGTTAGTTGATTTAGTTTGACTGGGGCACACTCATGCACTGTATGTTTGACTTTAATTGGATAAGCTATCTTCCCTTCACCATGAGATGGACACAGGGTGCAGAGGTGAGTTAATTCTAAATGAAAGAAGAAGAGATTATCATTTAAAGCTGCAACCTGCTATAATTGTGGAACTGGGATAAATCTTTAGGGAGTCAATTAAGTGGACTATATGATAAAAAACTGTTTTTTTTTGTTTTTACTTCCACATCAGGTAAACCGAAACAGTAAGAGACAGGTTGTGCCTGATAAGAGCTCGTTCCTACAGGAGGTCTGACCTTGTTGGAAATCTGTGTTCATACCTGATCTGAAAATGAGAACACTACTACAACAACAAGGCCATAAAGACAGATGGGGCAAATCCCTTACGCAACTACGGTTAGTAATCAAGATCAAGGGACTCCTCCAAAAAGTTTTGCTGTCCACGAGGTTTGTTTGCAACCTGTCTAAATGTCTGACTGCTGATGCTTCCTCATAAAACATTTGCAAAGCTGACATTTTTTACATTTTAAATTGTGCATTTTTTCTCTCATTCCTTATTTTCTCATTGGTGGAGCATTAGCTCCAAATCTCAATCAGCGAAATAACACAAAAAAACGACTATTTATAAAGACTCTATATTGCTACTCGTAGTCAAAACTCCACAGGGTATTTTGGTGAGTAGAGTGTTACTATTCCTGACAGGAATATGACCTAAATTTGAAAAAAATGACACCCAAGATGTCATGAAATGCAATTTTTTCTTTAAAGATGGAGATGTGTGTTGGGCCTGCACTGGGCCAAAGCTAAATATTTCAACAACCACTGTCAAGGTTGACATGAATAGGAGTTGTGGTCCCTAGTGGATGATCACAAATGATTTCGGTGATCCCCCTCCTGACCTTTTATTGAGTGATCTCGACAAATCAAAATTTACACCATAAATCATGAAGAAATATCAACATCAAATGGCTATATCAGTTTTGCTTTCCAGAGGGAGGGCGTTATGGTTTGTCTTTTATCCCTACATTTCCGTGAACATGTGTCCCTCTTCGTGTGTATCAAATTGCAAATCTCTGTCATTTTGACGACAAAGACAGGGTACATCAGGTTTACGGCTGCTTTGCACCTCAACCCCTGAATGATGCTTTGGACAAAAAACCTGTTGGCAGTAAAGCTCGCTGGCAGATATATCACCCACCATGACCTTGTGGAGCCACAAATCATGGGTGTGGAGGTTGAGGAGGCAGCTCCCCGATATTTCATAGCCACGAGAGGTCATAAGATTTATCTGGTGCAGTACAATTCAAACCTCGTCTAGCACCGGAAAGGGAAACCCGCTTTCACTGTCAGTGCCACAGCACGTTTAACTCAAGTCTGATCCATATCCAGTAATCACTCGCCTGGATCACCAATCCGTGTCTCCATTTAACTGTATCTCGTTTTCTAATCTCCATTGACTCTGAGGTTAAAGCCATCGGCTGGTAATGTATGACCCACAATAGAGCGAGGTATGTGGCATGAGCTTGGTTCAATAATCAATCTCCTGTGTTATCGGAGTAAGAGTTGCACTGGTCTCAGGTGGAATTAGTCGGCGCGATCTCTGTATGCGGGCAGTGTAAATGGAGTGTGGTACAGAGCTCAGCGGCTTGGAAGACAGCGTTCAGCCTCATCAGAATAGCAGGTTTCTGGTCAGAGCAGTTTCTGGTCATTCAACCGATGCTGCTTTCTGTCTCTATCCATGTTTTTGCACGTGCCTGGTACCGGTTATAGTTTTTTTGATCAATCGTTCATATGGACTTGTAAATGGATGGTAAATGTGCTTGTCCTTGTATAGCTATGTATACCGCTTATCTAGTCTTCCGACCACGAAAAGTGCTTTAACACTACATGTCACTCCCATCCATACACTGATGGCAGGGGCTACGGGCACAATTTGGGATTAAATGTCCCAAGGACACATCAACAGGGACTAGCCAGGGATCGAACTGCCGATCAAACTGTTGAACCTCTGACCAACTCTCTTTATCGCTGAGCCACAGTCGCCCCAAAATAAAATATTAACTGCAGCAGCTTTAAGGCAAATGTCCTCCCATTAATTACTTTACATTACTGTATGCTTTTTTTATATCTTCAGTGAAACATTGAGGTGCCATTTTAATTGTTGTATTGTTTATGTTCCTGTTATTAGTATGCTCTGTGAAGTATATCCATCATTTAGTGCTACTTTCTGGTAAGTTGCTGTTATGTATCCGCCAACAGCTTGTGAAATAGTGCTGTGATGTGAACCTGTGTTTGAATCAACAAAAGACAGCAATTTGATCCGATTTATGTCAGTGTGCGTCTTCCCAAGTCTCTGAAGTAGTTTCAGCTTGTTTTGTGTTGCTGCAATGAAAAGACGTCAATGCATTTAAGAAAGTGAAAACAGAAAGCTTTCAAACATTTTATCATACATTGTTGATATGGTTTGCTGACAGAGAAAATTGCAACAACTCTTTCTGAAGTTATATTTCTGTCTTCGTCTTTGTTCCAGAGCGACTGATGTTATGTTTAATTTTTGCAGAGAGTTGGGCTGATGAGAGCAGTCAGATCTGGGGTAAGATACTGTAGCTCCAAAACCTCTACCTAAACCCTGCTGGAATATTCATGAGTGTGGAGACTGTGGGCATGTAATATTAACACTTGTCTAATGGGCTGAAATGGAGTGAGAGCTAAACAAAACCCTGTGCAAAATACATCTAAATGGCCTATATGAGCCTGATGAAAACTTCCGTCATCCAGTGAGGTTGAATTGATTGTGAAGTCTCTGTAGAGCAGCTTATTTATTTACCAGCTTATCAAATTCTTTGCTGGTGATTGGATGAACCATTTTTCGATCAAACTCTTACTGAAGCGAGTTGAAGAGAAAAAAACACATCTTTTCCATAAGAAAAGCCTTCAGTGCTCTTATATCAATGAAGAAATATTTACTTTCACGGCTGCGTTTCATTGTACATTACTGAATTAAGTGTTTTGCATTTTGCAGTAATATGTATTGTGTCTTGCACAAGATACACTCAAATTGGGGATCTGCTTATAAAAACACAGCTCCACAGGGCTGCTAATGGTTAAAGCTTCTAAGAATACCTATAGCTGTGTGAGTTACAAGGAAAATGCCCCCGATACTCAATGTCACTATGATCTAAATAAAATAAGCACCAAAAAAACATGTTCATGTTGAATAGATCTTGATCTATGTCAACTCGCCACCTGCACTACTTTGTTGTGAAATTATTATGACCGGATTGTTTCACAAGCAACCAATTTAAAAGCAAATTTTAAACCAATGAAAGTCCAAATCATTGTCCGATGATGAGCAATGGGTGCAGGAAATGCATTTCGGACAATGTGTTCCACCTCTTTCGCTCTCCACACAGACCCTTTACCTGCATTCAACCAAAGCCTGCTCGAATATTAGTGGTTAATACTAGGGGTGTAATGGTTCACAAAATTCTCGTTTCGGTTCAATACGATACAGTGGTGCCACGGTTCGGTATGTTTTGCTACGTTTTCAGTACAGCAAAAAAGCAGAAATGCCAAATCCTCGCTGGTGAGACTCTCAAGTAGTCTTTAAAAATTAAAGGTTGTGTTTGATAGTTTAGATCTTCTCTGAAATCTTCCTCTATAAACTCAAACAGACACATTTCCTGGAAAATTCTAGAAGTTTTATTTTTCAGACTTAGTTACAGCACTGTGGGTCTTGCTCTATCTCTCTCTCTCTCACCTCATATTTACATTAAAATCAACACTTACACATAAAACTTTACTAGATTATGATCCATAAATGTGGTCAACACACGTCTCTCACTAGTTCCCTCGGTGTCGTTGTCTGTTCTCATTCGTAGTTCTGCTGAAGTCTCTGTGCTACTGGACAGCAATCCATGTTTTGTTCTTTTATAGTTTATGTGTGTTAACTTGTTGTACGTAGTTGTATAGAACAAAATGAACATTAATAAGAAAAGGAAAGTCCTCCGTTTTGTGTCCGTCCTCTCTAAAGCCGCTAACCGTTACTTCAGACGGCCGCTCCATAGGTCTGATAACACCGCTGGACACGCCGCTCACTAATCGCTCCATTAACAGCTGCTTCCTCCGTAATAATGCAGACTTTAACTGGACAACAGCTGCTAGTAAAGACAACACGGTCAACAACACCCGTAATCAGTTCTCCATGTTGAATTAACCTGGGAGTCGATCGGTAATCAAGACTGTTGTTGTTTGTGAACATCCGGTCACATGATATGAGCGTGGCGAACAGGGAAGGACATCACGTTACGTCTGGTGGGTTGCCATGTTTGAACTTGGACCAAACCACGCTCAGGTGTCGCTCATCAGTGGCCTATCAACATCCTGAAAGAGAAACTGACAGCAAACAGGACACAGACCCCAAGTGGAAGGGAGGGGTCGTCACATGCAGGTTATGCAGTTTATAATCCACTGCTCATGTATGATTAGTGAATATAGTGTCTTGGCGACTCGGCATTGTATGCTCGATGTTATGTACTGTAGAATAAAGCTAAAGTGTAGAAATCTCTTTTCCGTTGTCTTTTGACTCTATGAGCTAATAAGCTATGTGGAGCTCCTGCTAACTAGGTAACCACGCTGCTAGCCCTCTCCACCTACACCTACAATGGTCCTCTAATGCAGAGGTACTGTAATGAAGTGGTACCTCTGCTCGCAGGAGGCCGCGGACCTCTCGCTCTTTCGTTGTTTGAGCAACGAAGTCACGCCAAGAAAAATCAGCTGGATCCGGCTTACAATGAAAAAGTATTTATAATTCACAAATGCTAAAAGACAATTACAAACTGAATTACACTGTCGACAGTAAGGAATCGCGAAACCGAGTTCAAAGACTCTCCCCCCGAACTGGCCAACAAATGCCAGTTTACAGTAAAGAAGATAGCCAAGAACTGAATAACGTCTCTCTGAACAATGTTTTTATACCCAAAAGTCAGTAGTTTACTTTCAAAAGTCCATTATCAGCTTTGTGATTGGCTGAAATCCGATTGTCTCCTCCTGTCCTCTGACAATGCTCTCCATTGGTCTAAGTGATCCGCATAATGTCTGAATAGTGTCCGCTGGTCCGACCTGTCCTCCTCCTCGTAAAACAGCATGTACCCGAACCCCACGCTTCCTTAGGGCTAGCTTCATCAACATCTCTGCTTGATCAATACATCTCCTTCCCCCACTGTTTACACCTCACATTCCTGAAGTCGGCTCACCCAACTCATCTCATATACAGTTGTTTTCGGATCTGAAAAGCCTGTCTCAAAGGTCTCTCTCTTTCCCTCAAAACATTCAGTAACTGTGTTTTATAGTTTGATACATAGAATGATTATACTTTTATGATTTAACACTTTTCCAAACAAACATGTTATAACATTATATCCACCACTAGGAGTGCTTATTAAACACATTAACATTACTTTAAATTCTTCACAGTACATACAAAGTTGAGGAAACCTTTTTCGTGAGTGAGAGCTCCACCTTTTGGGTTTGCATGACGGGCAGAACTTTTCCGACTGTGGTGCAGTGAAAACTTTCTTCACTCTGTTGAGAACACATTTCTATTCTACCCTCGGAACATATCATATAGCACAATGGTAATTACCCAGGCTTATTGGTGTTGGCTGCTCTGTCCAAATTGATTTTGTCCTCAAACAATCAGAAAGATAAATTATGTGATTCTCTCAACGATGGCACAAGCGGGGCCTGAGGTGCTATAATAGACCCCCTTCTTCATCCGCGGCTTTGTCAATAGTCCACGTAAACACTCAGACAACAAATCTGTGTGTACAGTTTGTCTGCCCAGACAGCTGACTGCTGAAAACAGACCAAACAGAAGGTCATGACAATATATCTCAAGTCTTATCCCTCATTTTCTGCTGGCTTGATACCCATTGTTGTTTGCGGCGACGTCTTCGGCAAGTTGACGTGTTGACAGGCCCCGAAATTACCTTTGTCAAGCTTGTGGCCGCTTTCTGCTTGTTTAGAGGATTTCTATTTTGTTATCACAAAAAAAAACAGCAATCAGTAATGGAATGTCTGGGAGAAATTGTACAGGAGCGAGAAGACACCCTGTGCTAACAACTTCCCCGTGTTTGGAGGGAGAAATGAAATCTAATTAGCCAATACAGATCCACAGCAAGTGCAGTAGTGCTACCTGCTTCTAAGAGAACTGGAACGATGAAACAAAGACTGCACCGGACCCTTTGAAGCCCACATTTCTTGTCTGGTTAATTAGGGAAATGTGTTTTCTGTTCAGATAATCTCAACTACCAAGATCAGTTGACACTGTGATACAGAGAGATTTCAGACAAGGATTTTGCAATACCAGTAAATGGTGATCGCAACTGGGTTATACTACTTGTTAATCATCAGTTTGTTAAAATTAACCTTTTGTTTCTTAAGTTAATTTTGATACTTTTACTTTAATAAATTATCTATCTATCACCAGTGACAAATACATGGGTGAGTAGTACTTCGTGACATGTAACGCCAATAATGGATGAAAAAGTAATTATTTTATTTTTTTTAGGAACGGTAACTTTTCACGTTACTTTGAAAAAACTGTACTTTTACTTTTTACTCAAGTATTTTTTGGGGGGCCAGAAATCTACCTTTGCCATTTATACCTTTAATACAACTAGTCTGTTGTCTAATATGAATTTTGCTATATCAACCAATAGCTGTAATCATTACAGTCAGTCATTTTTAGCAGACGCTTTTATCCAAAGCGACTTACAATAAGTGCATTCAACATTGGTAATCAAAAGAACTACTAGTCACCAGAAGTTATAGTCCAGGCTGTGTGTAAATACCTTTTTAATTAAAGCTTTGTTCTACTAATGTCACTCTTTTACAAGGTGGCATAAGTACTTTTATTTCCCATTGATGGAGTTTAAAAAGCCTATTTAGTCGATGCAGAACAAATGTAGGCTACACACTATACAAGCACGTAAATCAGATGATCACTTGGATTGATTGTGATATATTAACAGAATCCTCTCGTTGCCCAGAGCCTGGCATAGACCATAGACATGGAAACTGTGTCATACCTCTGACTTCTTTTGTCTTCCAGTTGTAGTTTATGCCAGCGCTATCCATTGGAATGGAGAAATCTGTGGTGACACTAGCACCTTGAGGTTTCCCTGCACTCACTCGTAATATATGCATAAATTAGGTTGCAGTATTTTTTTGGATAATATTAAGTAGCCTACAGAATTGGTTTTTTTTTCGAAACGACCTTTGTTATCCTTAAAGCTCAGGATTGCATGCAGAAATGCACCATGGGAGTTATTCAACATTTGTATATGTACACTTTTTTTCATTTTTAACAAAGGACCAGATTTTTCATAATGGAATTGCTTGTCTTTTGGACTGATACAAGTTTTATTTGTCATTTTAGACGTAGTTAGTGATCCAACTGTGAGTCATGTAACATCTACTTCTGGAACCCAAATAGCACTTTCATATAAAACAATTAGTAATTTCATATTAAGACATTAATTACCCCCCTCTATTAAATATTGCGTACATATCAATAGATCAATAATAATAATAATAATAATAATAATCACACATTAGGATATATAATAATATTAGCACTGACTGAGGCCATTCGGGCTACATTATTTTTATTTTTCATGCTTAAAGTTAATTTTGCTAATAGTTCTTTAAACTTGTGCGTCTCGGTTTTATGGTCTTTATGGCATTTTCCAGGATTATGGTTTAATCCGGTGCTGTGTGTTGTGTTACTGCATGCCAACAGATGTGTTAGGAGCACAGTTGCTTGTGCAGTTTCTCCATTAAATCCCGTCAAACAGACGGCAAATAGGGTGCATATTTAAAACTATGAATTTAATAATCAACAAATAACACCATTGTGACAGAAGAATACAAATACCCTTATTAGCAGAAGATTATTTTCAAGCAGACAACATTCAAATAGTTCCCCGGCCTTTGTTCAAAGTGATGCAACAACAACCACAGGCAAGCTATTAAAACACTGATACACTTTTAGCTGCGCGAATACTTCCAGGCGAGGGACACAGGAAATTCATTTTCTTGTTATTGCAAAATTATTCAAATGAGAAAACCGTCAATAATAAGATTCCCACAGAGAAAATCCCCCATAACAGGTCCTGTGGGATGAGAGATTTGATAAGAGGCCGTGTCCCGCTGGCACAACATAATAAAGGGATTTTCAAGGCCCAACGGGTTCAGTGTCAGAGGCTCGAGTACATGATGGATGCCCCTCTTTCCATGCACATCTGTGTTATCTACGATGGCTTTAACGGCGATGCTGCACCAATGGAGGTTATTCGCTAACCCGTGCTAATTTTTCCCTCACCTTTTCAGGCTGCAGTGACAGCCCAATTTTCATTAAATATAATCTGTCAGTTTAACATTAGCTATAAAAATCAATGGGGCAGAGACAGGTATTGTACAGGTTTTAATTATCTCCCGATATCCTCCGACAGCTGCTGTGTGTTTAGCACTGAAAGGAATGTTCTCTATTCTCCCGAACTGTTTCCCCTATAGACACCCCACTGTCATGTAGAGTAGATTTTCTTAATATCTTTTTTTTTTTACTTCATCCTATGAATAAAAAATAAAAAATAGACAGAGCCATTATGATCATCATGCTCAGCTTATGACTGACCTCATTGTATCACTGTCAGGGCTGCAGGCAGGTTTGAAGGGGTCTGCAAAGCCAAATTGCAGATTCTGTTGTTGCAGCTTTTAATTGGTGTGAAATTACTTTTTTGGTGGAGGCTTCCCTGGGAATAATTGAGTTTGATATGGTCGCCAGACACCCCCATGAAAGTTGTGCGCAGTTTGATGGCGGTGTCGGCCCGACATAAACAAAGAAATACCAACGGATTCCAGCGGAGGCTCAACGAGGAGATTGTTGATCACCCGGTAGGGCAGTCAAAACCTAGCGTGTGCCATCACATGTTCAAAGGTCATAAACAAGACTGGGCAGCCTGCCAGCGTAGTCATACATACTTGAGTACGTATTCACCTTTTGCATACAATAAAATGTCTAACTGACAAATGGGAGAAAAGAAGTTGCTTTGACTCATCTGCTGGTGTCACAGAGTCTCATAGAAATCTGCCTTTTTAAGAGTTAGATAATGACATCAGTCAGATGTCTCAAGATGTCTATCTTCTGTTAGCAATGAACCTGAGAGAAAAAGGCAAAATGCTGACCTTCACTGCTCGGACTGAGCTGTACAAAAGCCCTATTTGACTTAAATTGCCGCCGTAGAGCATGTCATCTTATTTTCACTGCAGTATGGGAGCTGCTTGACCTTACAGTATTGAATCAGTCTGAACACTTGTTTGACAGGGCACTCTGACTTCCTCTTCTCCTTCTTCTTCTTCCTATACTTCTCAGAGAATATTAAATCACTCCTTTGAGGGTTTATAGGTTTAGTGGGAAAATCCACTCAATAGCAATAACAACAGCCAAAAGTCCTGATTGTGGGGAGGTTTACTGATATGTGCATTAAATATTATTTTACCACCATTCCTCAATGCCCCGATCTTTGCTGATGGAATTTAAAATGTATCCTTGTCAAGCTCTCATGTACAGAAAAGACATCAAGCACCCGGTGCCAGGTCTTGTACTTCAAAATGGCTACAAGCACATCTTCCATGTTCACATTAGTGGGCAAGTGAAGCTCATTTTGGATTTCCTTTTGTTTCTTTTTGAGCATAGAATTGAGAAAGCGTTGTCATATCCGAAAAAGGAAGTGAGACAGTGTACCCCCATGATGGTGTTAGCATAGATTTTCACCGTCAGAATAATGGAGTAGCCTGCGGAGACTGAAATGGAGCGAGGCACCGAGGGAGAGAACACTGCTGCTGCATATCACAACATTAGCGAGAAGAGAAACCACCAAGCTGCTAATCAAACATCCGGTCCAGGTGGCAAAATGGAGGTGACATTTATATCCTTTGACACCTTGACATAGCACTAGGTGTAGTGAGATATAGTGTAACAACATCGTGATTTTTGCTTGAGCTTATTTTGTAAGTGTTGTTTTCTCAGTGGGGTCCTTTCCTATCAAGAGGAAATGCCAAAAAAAACATAATGGCCAATGCACGCTGACATTTTCATTGTAATACACAATAAGAACATCGTTATAAGAACAAACATGTTGTTATAAGAACAAACATGTTGAACAAACATGTTGATTCATCCCCAAGGCTTTAAAAAATGATCATTTTTAAAGCCTTGGGGATGAAGCTTTGTCCTTGAGTTGACACTGGACGAAAAGGTTTGGGGGGTACAGAGGGAGATGCAGGAAATCTGATAAATCGCCTCAAGGGACATCACTAGAGTCAGCAACGGTTGGGGCTGAAGACTACAAGTTTGAAGATGAAAAGAAAAGTCTGTAAGTAGTTGTGGCGTCAGAAAGAAGTGTAGCCTCCTCTTGTCTCTGCTTGCTCTGCTAGAGGCTCCAGCAAAACACAACCCTCCAATAAAATCAGACTAAACATTCTGCAGTCAAATTGTATTGTGAGTAATGTACTTCAGGTGCTGGGGTTTGGCAAGAAAGTAGAATGCATAAACACACAAAAAAGACATAAGCTTCTGCTGCGTTTATTTTGATCGTTTCTTTAAATTGCGACTCTGACAAAAGTAAGGCTAAAAGATTGTGGGTCATGCTTAAAACAAACCAATGATGGCTGTTATGAAACAAACAGCTGTCTCAAGTGTCAAAGTCCCAACCATTAGAGTTTTTTAGGTGCCTTTTAAGTTCCTGAATAAAACTGAAAATGTAAAAGATTTTGGTGCCAGCATTAAGTGTCAATTAACAGGACCACATCAGAGCCACGGTGACTGTCACTTGCTCGAACCACATCACACATATTCATATAACTGGTCCGTTATCTACCGTCCTGCCGTCATTTTAATCCGGTGTTGATGCCACTGAACCACCAGCTACAGCGCAGAACAGACCTGGCACGTACGCATTTAGCAAAGCCTTTTATCTGTGTCCAATCAGAAATAATTGCCTCCTCCTTCCAGATCAAGCCACCTATGAAGAGAGAAGGGCCTTAAAAAACCCCAGCGGTTGGAAGCACTTCTGAATATGAATGTGTCGATGTTAAATAGCTGCCAGAGATTAAACACAAAGCACACACACATCTACACACATAAACAAAGAGGTCCACCTCTTCACACCCACTCCAGTGCGGATTCCTTTATATACAATATGAGTCAGTCGCTTGGCTTTTTATCGCTGCTGTAGCTCCTCATATCCCCGTCCTTGGACCAGAATCAGCCAATCACGCCTGTAGGAGGGAGGAAGATGGAAGCAAGCCGCAGTCATCAACAGCTGACCAGAAATGGGCCGCGGACAGACTGACCAGGGGCTGTGTTTCTCTCTGGTAATTGGCTCGGTTTTAGATCTTAATACATTCAACCGACCAACAGATGTTTGCCTGAGCCCTGAGCCATGGAACAGTCGACTGTGGAGGAATTTGCCCTCTGTGCCGCGGTGTCCTTGTCTTCAGCCGCTCTGGCGCCCGTCTCTCTGCTTGACTCAATTGCAGTGCACATAATATGCTATACATCATGGTCCAATTCAGCAGCATGTAAGCAAAATAAACCATATCATCACACTCCCAACAAAAATAGATTGTTTTAGTAAAGCGGGGTCCTGGGAAGAAAAAAAAAATCCACTTTAAGTCTGTGGAAATAATACCAGTTAGAAAATAAACATGCACTTGTCTCTGTTTAACAATTTTGTAATTCAACTACTCAAACTGCTTTTTCTTAAACAAATAATCTCAGCCAATTGGAGTCGATGGCCCTCATTCACTCTTATTTGTTCAACCATGAAATTGAAACTTTTTATAAAATATATTTTTTCACATTATGTACTTTGTATATGTAATTTTTTTTTTTTACGGTGCTAGAAAGAGTCACTTTCAGAGTGCATCAAATATCTGTCAGTGTTAAAGTAACCCTGAACCAATAATCTATCAAAAAACTCCCAGTCAGCTTGAAAGGTGGCTGTGAAAAGTTCGCAGCTCGCTCCTTCTCGGAGGATGGCAGCTGTATTCAGCTTGGATTCACATCAGTTACACTGGATTACAATAGAGGCCCACAGTAACTGCAAGGGAAAAAAAGTGTCATTACTTATCAAGAAACTGCTCAAACCGCTCACGCAGCACAATCCACTTCTCTGCTGTTAATCCATGTGTTCTCTACAATCAGTGCTGTGCAAGTAAAGTGAGAGCTCGACTAAAAATGTACATATACGTTTGTGTACTTTAGTATGGAGCGGTTTTTCATGGTGTTGGCCCTTACTGCCAGTTGAGGTAAGCCTCAATGCTCAAGATATTTTAGAATAGTGTGCTTCCCACTTTGTGGCAACAGTTTGGGGAAGGTGCTGTCCCACTAAGGCAATGCTCCGGTGCACAAAGCCATAACATGTTATTCACAGTTTGATGTGGAAGAACCTGCACAGAGCCCTGACATCAAATCCATCCAACTCCTTTAGGATGAACTGGAACATCGAAAGATCACGCTTTGGTGTGGAAAGGTGTGCTTCTATGTGAACTTTATCGCCCTATAATAACGTTTTTTTCCTACGTCTATAACCCTATTTCCTCCCATGCCCCAAACGGACAAGAGTCATAATTCCTACAGCCGCTAGAGGGCTGTGTCACCTGAATGTACACATATGTCGCTTTCTGAAACAACTGACTGTTGTTTTTCTAGAGAGGGTGGTCTTAAACACGTCGCTCAACAGTGGAGACGTTGCTTATGCTGCAGCAGTGGTTTGGATATGGTTATGGACATTTTGACAAATTTTTCTGCCGTGGCTCTGATCCAAGCTAATGGCAGGTGCTGTCCTCTGCAAAAGGGCAAGCTGTAAACGGCATGTGGCAAGTACTTTATACAATGACCGATCTTTTAAAACGATTTTTGAGAAACTGGCAAGAGGAATTCATATACATTTTCCGGTTTCTCTAAATTATTGACATGACTGAATTAGCCTCGGAGAACCTTTCTTTTTCTGTAGGGCGGTTGGTAATGAACTGGCAAACTCTAGATAAGGACAACCCCAGTTAAAAGCGCGTCTCTTTTAAAGCCCTATAAACACTCTCCCATCAATAAAAGACACAGTTGTTTGGTAGCTTTTTTTCCTAACATGGCCCTCTTGGTTGTGTGTGGTAATTAATTCTTCATGAACAACACACACTTTTATCAGTGCGACAAGATCCATTAAACAGGGCCACACAAATGGAGTTGAGTTATCAACAGCGCTTGCTTCTTTCTTGGCTGTAATTTGTATTTTAATGACAAGGAATTATATCTTGATCCCTGCACAGGGACTCACCTTGATAATCTTTGACTCCTTTGAAGTCCACTCGGTTGCAATATCCTTTCATTCTCGACTCAGGCCTCTGCCTAATGTTCTCTCGTAACCTTGAAAACATATTTTTCATCATATTCCACGTCTCCTTATCGCATGATGATGATGATGCTTTGGTATGACCGTTGCAAATGCGTTTCCTCGTAATTGCTTCAAGAACGCTAACCTCTTTTATTAATGATGACTCCGTTTTCTCTTAGGCCGGTCGGTTTCATTGAATCGTCTGTTCGAATCCCTGTCCGCTCTAAATGGAAATGCATTCAGCTTATTTCATTTATCATAGGCCTATAGTCTCTGGTCGTCTCTGCTTTTCCTCCCGTTCCTCATAAATAATTGAACATGTCATTTTATCTACAGTGGAGGGCTACGTTAGCTGACACAGGAGCAGGCTGCTGTTTGATTGCATTATTTAAGGCTCAATTAAATACGAACATTTGATTGCATAAAATATATGGGACATCTTTAAAGCAAAGAGCTGTTTTAGATGCTACCCATTATGTCCAGAAGTCCAAGGTTTTTATGACTATGATTAGTTGTGCGAGTTTAGTTCGGTCACAAGTCAAATCATCATCATCATTGCCCTTTATGCCTCCTGGCATGTAGGGCAGCAACAAAAGTCTTCCACTCCCATCTGTCCTGGGCGAGTCGCTGGATGGTGCCCCATGAGTGCTTTAGGCTCTGCATCTCCTTCTCCACAGTCCTTCTCTATGTTTTTTCCCTTCTGGTGTCCAATGTAAGGCTGTTCTTGTAATATCAGCACAACACAGGTCCTATTCATCACCATCTTCTTCTCATAAGGATGGTCTCCATGCATTCTTGTTGGCATTTGTCATACAGTTTGAAATGGTGTTTGGCCAGAAAATGTGAAGTATTCACCTTAAACTCTTGGTGTGGAAGAGTTTAAGGCGAATACTTCACAAATCAAAGCATTGGACAAATTTTAATTTTGAGCCGCTAGATGAAAACTTAAGGGGTCACCAATATCTATCTAAATCCAGCTATTAGTTGTCAATATTAGTTTTCAGAATTTGTCTTGATGGAGGCAAGGCACTAAAGGGAAGCTCCAGGCGGCAACTTCCAGATCTGAAATGATAAGCCAATGCAGAAGTGCATTACATTTTTATTCTTTAGGCAGCAGGGGATGCCTCCTGTAATGGCACAAACAATTCCGATTGTATAGAAGTCTATGAGAAAATGACCATACCCTCACCTGTTTTACTACCTTGGTAAACATTATAAAAATGAGTTCATGGTCTCAGTAGCTAGTGTCTAGTCCAGCAGATGTCGAAATGTCTTGGCCTGGATGACAGTGCTGGACAAACGGAAAAACTGACTTATCCTGCCATTAACAGAGCAAAAAGGCTAAAAAGGCACTTACACTGTCCTTTTAGAAAAGGAAAGCATACTGCCTCGAAAAATAATAGGTATGTGATCAATTACATTACGGTCATTTAACAGACGCTTTTATCCAAAGCGACTTACAATTCAGTATCTATCTACACACCGTAGACGCAGCTACAGGAGCAATTTTGGGGTTAAGTGTCTTGCTCGAGGACACATTGACATGAGACTAGTAGAGCAGGAGCCGGGGATCAAACCGCCGACCCTCTGATTGTAAGGCTGCCCTGCTCTCCACTTAGCCACGGTCACCCCCTATGTAAGTTTGTAAGTCATTGTTCCCCATGCAGGTTACATAGAGGTGAACGTTTCCCCGCTGAATTGTGGCCCAGGATTTATCACAGTACCTCTATAATTTGTATTTAACTATCCGTTTCTCATTGTGGTCATTATGATCTTAGGATCAGAGAATGACACTGCAAACCCCTTCGCAAGAATGAAACTTCAACATTATGAAGGAGTGAAGCCATTCAGCCAAGAGATTTTGTGCAACTTCTAATGGTATCAACTTCTCCAGAGACACATTTTAATTTGACCTTTAAAGTCTTTAAATGATTCATAGTCGCAATTTTAAGTTCATTCTCAAATGTCACCCGGGGACGTGTAATCACTGTTTCTGAATATAACAAAACTGATTTGAAAAATGTCCACACCAGACTTTCAGATGAAGTCTGATTGTGCCAATCAGCCTGATTTCATGTTGGAAATTGTTTGTGCAAGTATTTAAAAGTAAAAAAAAATTGTAAATTGTCGTGCATGGCAGACATGGCAAACTGTGGGTGTATTCAAATTTGAAACCTCTTGGGGGGAAGTTAAATATACGTATAATGTCTGTAGGAGCTCAACTCAGTCAGTGAGAGGATGGAAACAGCCTTGCCTTTGCTCATGAGGCAATGTGGAAAACAAAACTTTACTTCGGCGACTACAATGTTATCACAACTTTAGAGTTGACAATAGGATATGTGGATGTGTTTGGAAGTAACCATTGACCGACTTGGGCTGAGTATGACATAGCAAAAGCTGGTACCTTTTGTGTCCAGTGTCAGTATTCAGGCTTTATAAAATTACAATCCCTGTGGGAGTACAGTACTTGCATTTTTTTTTATTATGACCTGATTTGATCAAGCTTAATTCTAGAGTTCCACATTGTTGCTAGAGATATTGTAGAATTAGGGTTAATTATTGGAAAGTGTTGACTAAATTTTGATGCTCCATCTCAGATAACCCAGCCTACCACTCATATTGAGAATAAGCAACTGCGTACCAAGGGAGTCTGTGTGTTATCTGCTCAGCCGAGCGTTGTGTAATGGCACGTGTTGTTTGGGTACCAAAACTGGGGGGAAAAAAATGTCTATGCTACCTACAATAAGTGCTTGGGTTTCACCAGTGGTGCTAGGCTAAATCCTAATATGCAGCTCGAGGCTTTGGATGGAAGACTGAGTGAGTTCATCTGATGCATTACCAGCGGCAAAATACCCAAATGCACATTAGAAAACAACTCAGAATCACCTCATAGCAAATTTGGTGGAAAGTTGGGATGTACTCATTTGTGCTTGATATGAGTGGGTCTTTCAAAGTGTGTGGGTGGGTGAAAATTAAATGAGGGGAATAAATATTATCACCGCCAGCTGATGACAGGAAAAAAGAGGTCTGTCTCACTTCCTCCAACTGAAGCCCTAACGGAACGAGAGGAGCTCCAGCAGATGTGGAAAGCCACTCCACTGGTGCTCTCGCTCCCCCTCAAGTGACAAGTGACAGATCCTGCATTTACATGAGCTTTACATATTAATAAAGCTGCTCCAGAGAGGAACATGCCTTCTCCATCAGAGGGTTTGGCCTTGTTTCAAGGCTTCATCGAATGACTGTTTTTGCCTCCCGTTCAAGATAGTTCCAACCTAGTTATTGCTCAGAAAGAATAATGTGCAGACCTGAGAAATGGGGGTTATCTTATCAGCTGTTAACTGCTGCGAAAATGAAACGGAACAGCAATCAAACATGAGAAACCCCTGCCTGCAGCCAGACATCACACAAGCTTTATCTTCTGATGTTGTGCAACCTGAAGCTGCATCACTGACATTGACTGAGCCGTGTTGATTTATTGAGCTTTTTTGTTTTTTGGGGTTGTTGTTTTCTCACCATATGAGCTTTATTTTATGGAGATAACTGATCCAACTGAGAAAATGGACCCATTATCCCCCCATCCCCTCCTCCAAAATTATCCAGTCACCGTATCCGTCTTTTTCTATTCATTCTCATAGGAGCAGTTTTGCGGGACCTCTTCTTTCTTGTTACTGACTGAGCAGGAAGGAAGGGAATTATCACCAAAATACATGGAGAACTCTGAGGCCTTTGTGAAAAGTATCAAACGCGGCTAATAAAATCACAGTAGTTGTATCTGTTACCTCTGGTTTTACTTCTGTTGACTCCTGTTGCCACTGGCCTCTGACTTTCGCGCCAACGTCAGAGGTGAATTTGAGCTCTCATGTCCATAGACATTTTGTTGAGAGACTGTCTGAAACTCGGACGGCGCTGTTCTGCTGTATCACAGCAGATCCTTGATGTTAACAGGTGAATGGTTACATGAATACTGCACAGATGATTGCATGATTTGAGTGAATGAAACCCAATTACCCTTACATCTCCCCAAGCAATTAACAAGGTCAAGCGCTCTCGTATGAAAACAGCAAGCTTTCATCAATGGGGGCTGTTGAGGCCATTCCAAAAATAATTGTGTTTTACAACAGGCCAACCAACAATCACTCATTCAGTTCTGACTGGTTTGGATTGATCGCCCCTGCATGGTAATTAATGACTGGGAGACTTTTAATGTACAGGTCCACTGAACATCATTTCACTATTACTAGCCACTTGAGGGAGAAACTAAAAGGCAGGCAGACAAAGACAATAGCTTGGGAGGCCCGCCTATGATGTTTGACTGTGAATATTTGAATCAGTAAAGCTGATCAACTCATTAATGGAACAGTCCAACATATTGAACCATACTCTTGTTTGGAATCTTGCTCAGAGCCATATACCAGTTGGCCATATGTGCCCTAGCTTAGGACAAAGACAAGAAGCAACAAGTCAACCTCTGTTAGAAGGTAAAACAAAATTAAGCATTTAACACCTCCAAATTTGTAAACGTCTTATTTACATGTTGTATCTTGATTATTACATTTTTGTGAAAGAATAAAAATAACTAAAGGAGACAATGAGCCTCATGCACAAACCACTCGCACACAAATGCTTAAGTCACAAATAATGGTGATTTAAGAGAACTCGTTGCATTTTCATCTGTTTTTTTTCTCCACGAAATCTCCAAGTGTGTTCACCATATTATCATTTTCATGGCTTGATAAGATTTCACAAGATTTTATTTATTTAACTTCAATGGTCTTATCATTATATTTTTGACATCACAACTTTCACAGTTTACTTGTTTTCTCTGAATATTCTGTCACTCTGACCCTGTTTACACCTGCCGTTAACATATGGTGTGTCTTGTGTCTTGGGTGGTCCTATCAGAAGTGGGCAGTTCCAAGTACGTCAGTTCACACATTAAAATGCGTCTCCACGTGCGTCTAGAGTGCCCACTTGTGATCGGATCTCACTTCCTCGCTCTATATGCAAATAAACATAGGCATTCCTGTGCCTAGTCTGCTGGAAATTAAAAGAAGAGGAAGAAATTCAAATTGTCCAAGGTGTTTGACACTATGCCTATATGGGCTTTTCAAAAGTTTCAGATATTGAAACAGCCAGTGTAAGCTATTTTTGTTGAGATGCCTCTAAGCGAAATGCTGTGAGCAAATTTAAGCTCTGGTAAGCAGAGATGCAGTCTATGTCTAGGGCTTTTATTGTGAAAGGTAAGAACAGAAAAAGAAAAGCTATAATATGCTGCAGTTGACAATATGGGAGCAATAAAGAGTTTTTCTTGGTTCAAATTAGGGAGCCTCTGTGTTATTATTACACAACCTTCATAAGTATAGGCACAACCTGTTTCTACAAAAGCTTATTTGAGAACCAGCAGGAGAAAGATGAGCAAAAGGAGAACCGCGGCTGTGATGACGTATTGTCCTGTTACATCCTTGTCGGAAACGCATAAGATAGCATTAGCGTTTACACTACAAAAAATACATGATCAAAGAGCACCTTGCCAAGTGGTTTCAGTGATTGGATCACAATGAGTCTTGGCAGCCGTTTACGCTTGTATTTAGAGATGCATTTGTGAGCCGATCACATTAACGCATGTTAATGCCAGGTTTAAACATCTGGTCTCTACAGGGTGACCGCTGTCAGAGTGAACATTCTTTGTTGGACAGTTTAACATTACCCACTTTAAAATATTTTGTCACATCTCCTTAAATAAGCTCAACGATTTGAAGTTCTTCTTTGATGACATTTTTGTGATTTAATTTCTCAATTGGAGCAGGACAGGTTGCTTTTTATGGCAATTTGAGGTTGTAGATTATGTTAATGATTGAATCTAACAAACACCTCCTCATGAGCAGGTGGCATTCATCTGACGTGCTTGTCCAGTTAAAAGGTTTTGGTGAATCAGACTTGGAAGGCTCTGCGAGCTTCAGGAAAAAAGAATAAGAAAGGTTAAGAAGAAGATGAACATTTTCCCATTGTTCTTTCAGAAGCAGTTCCATATGGTGGCCCCCACAGACACAATTTTAGAGTGAAAACACAAACATGATGCTACACTTAAAGGATATTTTGAGTTAATCTCATATGCACAGTGTTGCTGCTGTAAGTACTCACTAGTGCACTTAATGCATATTATTCCACGGCTGAAATCCACAAGAAATAAAAAATTCATTCCTGTTTGGAATAAGGTTCGCCAAAAAACTACAGGGCCCAGATGTTTATAGAGTATAGTAGCTTACAATTTATTATAATATACTGTTTATAGAAAACATAGAAAAAGACTACCTTGTAATTTAATGCTTGCAATTTTGTTGTTTTTTTCTGGTGTTGTCTGTTGGGCTTTCATTTGCGAGGTTTGTTTGTCCTTGGAGTCACTGTAGTTACATTTGTTGAAGTCTTACAAAGCAAAAGAGAACTAAGACAACTATGAAAAAATACACTGTACAGTATGTTATTTCATCATTGGCTGTTGTCCGCCCTTCACCACCTGACTGACCGGCCCTGTTTGCTGTCTGCACCTCAGCACTGCACTGTGATAGCAGACCGTTTAGTCACACTGGATTTCGGAGCAGAGAGCAAAAATCGAAGCCGTTATCCTGCAGCTGTCCGGTGGTACTGAACCACATATTGCACCTCAGAGAGAAGGAGAGCAGCAACACATTTTGGCCTCCTCTCTGTACTTGTTTGGGAAGGATTTTTTGGATCCCAGCCTGTACTTAAAATAGCTATGTGCATACTGTACCTACACTCTTTAGTCATTGGCAGTATTAAAACCTCTTGGACCCGAGCGCCCCCGCCGGTGGGGGTGGAGCATGCATACAAAAATGAATCCACTCATAACGTGCACTCATCAGTAACAAATATAATGATGCCGCATACCTGCTCAAACTGCAGCTCCTGCGCTACAAAGTCATCTCAGCTGTTTGTACACACTCCAAACACAACATATGACAAAGCTACGTATAATACCAAGTAACACAATCGATATAGCGCCACCTAGGCAGTCCCACTCGCCACATTTATGCCAATAACGTTTTGAAAAATTGATTCAATGCTAACACCCGTTAGCTCCGGAGATCGCTAGCGACTAGACGGCAGAACGCCATTTTGTCACATTCCTCTATGACAGAGCCTCGCAGTTTTACTTACAAAACAAAGCCATCATCATAATCCGCATAATTGATCACATCATAAACCAGCTCCTTACTTTGAGATGTTCTGCAGCAAAGAAAAAAGAATCCGTTCATGTTTATTATCAATCTGCGCAGCTCATCCGTCTCTGCCTGGATTCAAAGCCGGCGCTGCCGTCGTGTGCCTCGTGTGCCTGCTAGCGGAAGGGGCAGGGTTATACGCCTCAGCAAATCGGATTTGAGAAATTTGACACTCGGGTAGTTTTTATTTTCTGATTGGCTAACAGATTCTGTCATTCAAAGTCACGTTAGGTTGTTTCAACAGAGCAGGCTGTGACGCGTCTATGGAACGTTTATTGGGTCAAATCGGCCCTTCTCACGGTCTGAAATGCTTTGGAGGGTAAAAAAAAGTGGATTTCAGACAATAAAATCCCAAGGATGACAAACATTAACAGTCTCAGAGAGGATCCAGGCTCTCAAAATGATGCCAAACTGCTGCATATGGATAGATTGAACACTATTAGTGATAAAAGAAGGGAAATATATAATTATATAGTATTTACAATGAAACAGCTTTGATAAAGCTTTGATAAAGCTTCACTTTATCAAAGTAAAAATTTGTTTAGAGACCCTCAACATATAGTTGTATGATCTGGGAGAGCTGGAAAGCTTGGACCGACATGATTTCTAATAAAGAAATATCCTGAAATTGCTTTTTTTTCCATTCGAAAATTTGAATTTTCTACTCTTAACCAGTAACATATATACTGATATTTACACATATCAACACATCTCACAAGTGTTAGGGTTATTTTACTACCAAAAGTATTAAAATAGCCCTTACAGTTGCAACGCTACACTCATTATCGTATGGGCATGCTATTTTTGAGCTGAGGGCCTAAAAATCGGTCTAGGGTACAAGAAGGAAGCAGAGGTATGCAGGTGAACATAAATCAAAAGTGTACGTATACTGCAAATACACTGCCGACTCACAGTCAGTCTAAAGATCTATGAAAATTGAGTGAAAGTTTAAACGTTAAGCATTCTGAACTTTTAATTGTTAAGCTCCTGAGCTTGGTGAAACCCAAATCTCCATGAATACTGAAGACATGCCTTTGGTGTCCTCTGGCGCTCCTCCCATGCTATTTTACTGAATGTTTTACATGCATAATGGCTGGATGTGCAGCATTTGGAAGTGTGACAGACTTCGTTACCTATCTCTCTATGGGAGGTGAACATCAGTGAATTACGCTGAAACTCGGATTCCAACTCTGGACTAGAGCCCACTGATTTTAGCTTATCACAAATATGTCGGAGAAGATATATTTGATGTAATTCGGAAATCATTGCATAGTTTGACCACCAGAGAACACTGTCAAGTTTATTTTTAGGCACTCTAGCGGCGTGCAGGAATGGCTATTTCTGGTGTCAGTACACCCTTTTGTTCCAGACTGAAATTACACAACAACTTTTGGATGGAATGCCGGGAAATTTTGTGTAGACATTGGTCGGATGAACCCCATTGACTTTTTTACTTAACTTTTCCTTTAGCGCCACCATGAGGTTGGCGTTTATTGTTCAGCGTGAAAGATCTTGACAACTGTTGCATGTAGTGCCAAGAAATTTGGCGCACACGATAATGTCTCCCTCAGAATGAATTGTAACAACTTTGATGATTAATTGATTTTTTTTCACCTAGAATCATCAGCCAATACTTGATGACTTCATGATGAAATACCCACAAAACTAATGACATTCCTATTAACCTCAGCTGCACTTTGGGTACTTAGTTGACACCCCGATATCTGACATAACCTGACAGCTTCCCAAACAAATTCATGTCATTTCTGATCATGAAGAGGCTTCTTCGTATTCATGAAAATGATTTCAAAAGGAATCAAAATAACAGAATTAATTGATTGTCATTTCTTGCCTGGTGGGAAAGTGGAAAGACAAGCCAAGGGAGAAGCATCTCTGGTTAAAACCAAACACTGTGAAACAGCTTTAAGACACCAATCGTTAAGTGCAGCAAGTGTAGAATTATAATTTTTTAAAACTCTTTAAAACCTCACTCAGTATTTCTTTGTATGCACTTGAACAATCTCGTGAGTGGAATAAGAAAGCAAAGCGGCAGAGCATTAGAGCTGCGGGCGGTGAGAATAAACAGTGTACAGAGTAAGACGACAGCCCCTTCAGACCTGCACGGTCTGCAGGAGGGACGGAAGTAAAGCAAAAAGCCATTTGTCTTTTGAACACACCCTCTGGATTATTTATCGCTGTTGTACACGGCACCTATCCGCTGGAATCTCAATGTCCACCCAGCTCCCTTCTCTGCGAAGGTAAATCAAAGTGACTGTTTCAATGAATGAGGTATGTAAAACCATTAGGGCAAATTGCAGGAACCAATAGTGCCTGCAGCTTCCCCACATTGTGCTACGAAGCTGTGGGCGCTGTCACAGGAGACGCATCAACTTTGAAGGAGTTCATGCTGCTGAAGTCGCTTGTCACATGGGAGGTTTTGTATTAAAGGGAAAATTCTCAGGAGAGGCCTGACTAATGGCTCCATCTTGATGCACATCCACATGCCTTGAATCTCTGTGACCTTTCGGTGTTAATGCTGCATGCCATGGCTGCTGGAGCTTCATGCATACTTAACTGTGGTTATACAAGGAGCAGCGTGGAGTTCAGGATCTGGACCCAATAGCAACCACAGGACACAGAATACGGTACCGATATATTTATTTTCTACCGGCGAAGACAGGAATGCCTGTGTGGAGCCCATGATCAGACACAGGATGCAGGCCGGATCGACGATGTGGTAGCCGTGGCTCGACACCGGAGGGCTGGCAAATCGACGGTGTGATGTCCTGTGGCTCGACACCGGAGGCAGGCAGATTGTCCGCTATTCTATACCCGTAACAGAAGAAAGCGATTAGAGTCTGGACTAGACAATGGGAACTTACGTAACTGCGATAGCGAAATACCGAGGCAGAAGACGGTACGGACTGACAACCCAGGCCTGCAAGACCAGGGTAGATATACTGCCAGGCGGTGATTAGTGGGATGAAGATCCAGTGTGTCCAACTGCAGGTGGTAACGAGCCAGATTGTCCGCAGCTGTGCACCGATCAGGGGGTGTGACCATGGGAGGCGTCTGGAGGCAGGCCCGAGAAAACAAACACAGAGCACATTGCACACAATAACAAACAGGGGAACGACAGACACATGAGGAGAGGAGATCGGGGGGAGGTTAACACACAAAGGGTCAGACAGGGATCCTGACAGTTATATCCAGTTTTGGTCAACTGATAGTATTTATTTCACTGCATAAACAAGAGAGGTGGAGAGGGGAACTAGGGAGGGAGAGAGAGAGAGGAATAGAAAGCGTACAGGTGTGGGAGGGTCTATATTTGACAGCACAAAAGGAGAAAAGTGCGAACTATTCATTGTAAATCTGTAATTTATTTCTCAGGTTTATCAGTCAACTGCGATATGGGAGCTCGCATGAACTACGCTACATTTTTCTTGTAATTTGTTGTCTCTTTGTGTTTATTACTGGAGAGCATATGGCATTGGACAGAGATACACTCATCAACATTGGAGAAGGAAGTGTTGAGAGCTCAGAGCTCCCAACACAGCAATGTTGATATTTAATGTAAAGATGCAAGCCATATTATCTGCCCAGAGAACTGTTTTGTTGCTGCCGTTCACATTCCTCCATAATCAAATAATAAATGCACTACAGGAATGGACTCCTGCTTTGGTTTTGTTTTGTAATTTTTTTCATGTGTAGCAAATAGGCTCTAACTGCATTTCATTGAGCAACCCTGTGTTGCATAATGACAATAAATGATTAAATCCTTGGTACACTGGAGCGTGGAGTCTAGTCTAATAGTGACAATCATAGACACCATAGTAGAAGTTGTGAAAAGTTATGAATGGGTCAGACACAAGTCATACACTGAAAGTGATATACTACGAGATATATACACTGCTTGTCCTGCTCATTTCAGCTAAGAAACATTGCAACAATGAGGTCCTTTGTTTTAGAGTTTTGGAAAAAGTTATCCATAGTTCTATCACATAACCCATTTACTGCAATGGCCTGTTTGTCTCCACAATCAGAGCAGCGACTGTAGCTGTTCCAAGGTTTGCTGGCTGACAACTAGAGATGGGTGGCAAATTAAAGGAAATACCTAAATAAATGAGAATCATAGCATGTGCTTCCATACAAACGTGGTGAAAGTACATTTAGTAAAGTATAGTATTTAACAAAAATGTTTTGGTACTTGTACTTAACTTGAGTGTTTCAATTTCCTGCTATTTTATACTTATATTCTATACTACTCCATAACATTTTGCTGATACATTTAATTACTAGTTATGTTGCAGATCCAATAATATAATGTACATTATTCTGAAATGGGCCATTCTGCATAATGACTACTATTACTTTTTATATTTCAACTTTGTACTTTTTAATAGTGTAGAACTGTGGTATTGCTACTTTTACTTTAAGTAAAAGATCTGAAAACCTCTTCTAGCACTGCATACAGGACACAAGGGCTGGTGGTTTGATGAGTAATCTGTTTTGAGTCAAACAATTAGGCCGGGGAGGAGTCAGGCTTGGTTGAAACAAACATTTGTGTCTTCTGCATAGCGATGAAAGCCATGCTCATATATCCTAATGCTGTAGCAGAGAGGCGGCATGTAAATGTAGAATAAAAGTGGGTCCAAAACAGAACCTTGTGGGACTCCTTGTATTACAGGAGTAGGAAAGACTGGTCCCTATAATGACAGATTGCGAAAGAACTGTCATGGATTAATGCAAACCACATCAGTGCAGTTCCTGATATGACCGGGTACGTCTGACCGTGTCGAAGGATGCACTTAGGTCCATTTGAATCAAAACGATGACAGCTCCAGTGTCATCCGACATCAGGAGGTCATTGGTTGCCCTGACAAGTACTGTTTTCGGTACTGTGACCAGGTCTGAGTTATTGATGATGGTGGTAATGTGTGTGCAAACTGCAGGTAGGTTCTTTTAAGTAATGAAGTGGGAACAGGTGTTGGCCCTCATCGTAGAGGTTTAGAAATGTATTGAAATGTGAAAAAGCTGAAAGAAAATCTATTACCTTGCTGGTAATAGATTTTGATGGTGGCATTGAGGGATAGTAGCATTTTGATTTTGAAAAATAGGGATTTGGAGTTATTATAGATGCATCATTTATTAGTTTAGGGTAGTATGATGACTTAACAGCTTTCAGGGCATTATTGTAGTTTATTTGATGTTGCTTGTATATTTGTAAAAAGATATTTAGAAAGGACTTGTTTATTGACTATTCAAACTATTCCTTTAAGGGTGTTTCAATAAACATATAAATAAGCAAGAGATCACATTTACCTCCTTGTTATTTCATTCATGTGCAATCTCCTTCAATTTCCAATATTCCATCACATGACCTGAAGGCAGGATGTCAATATTTATTGCACCAAGGAAGAGAATGGAGAGAATAAAGACTCTGTTACACGCTATCCTGTGGATCAATAGGGCATTAATTACATTGAAACACATATCTTCATTCCAACACAGGAAAAGTAACATGATTACATTAGTCTATATTGATTCCAACTTTGTCACAAATCTAGCTAGCCATTCTGTCTTTCTCCATTCTGTCAACTGATGCTTTGGTCTCCATTTGGACATCACTGCAGCAGCAGACTTCTCGTGGATCTTAAAGAGATTCACTTTTGGCCTTGCGGTGAATGTCCTATCTATCTGTCTGTGTTCAGCAATGCAAACCTTGCTCTGTCCTATAAATGACCTCTCCTCTGGGAATTCTGTCTTCTTATCACAGCAGTAGATCTGCCCCAGAAAAAAAGAAAGTACAGATTTGTGTGCTTTATGTTGTGAAGCATTGCAGATCATATAATCTGTCAGTATGTGGACCTTCACTTCAGCTTTTCTTAGCTAATGGAACAATTGAAAAGTTCAAATCTTAACACAATGTGCTTATTTTATGTCTTCAAGTGTCTTTCCCTTCTTACTTTATATCATAGTTGAGTCTAATATTGACTAAACAGCAGAAGTAGGTTAATGACTATGTCGTCAATAATTTACCCCTGAGTTTCTTCTGAATGCTTGTCACACCTCAGTGAATGATTCTGATGAAACAGCGAATGATACTGTTGCAACCGATTTCTTTTTACATTATGCAACTTTCATGGAATTTTATTTCACCTCTCCGGCTCGATCTTTAACTGTTACCTAACTTCCATTTTATTTTGAAGGTTGAGGTAAATGGAAATAAACAAGATGCATCAAACTGGAACTGTTCCTATTACTTGTCTTTCTGGTTGGTTGTCCTCCAAATGCAATACCATGTACAGCGGAGAGAGAAAAGTTAAGACAGGCAGAGGTTTTCATGTCAGTAATTTCGCTGTTGTGTCTTTGTTGCATTTCGTCTATTTTTTTTGTTTTGTTTTTTTCATGGCTACCTGTCACATCAACTTAGATTGAGGCGAGGTGGGGTGTTTTCTGAACCAAAGTGCCCTTCAGTCTGCTCGGGCAAGTACTCCCTGGGAATAAAACCAAAACCACAGGCTTCCACTCCATGAAACAATTCTCTCTGCCACTCCTCAGAGATCTGCCACTACAATCTATTGAATTTCAAAACAGACTGGCAGGGAGACAAAAGCTCAGGCCCTGATGCGACGTGTTTATTCTGGGTAATGAAATCTAGATTGTGGTGAGGTCTTTGGCCATTTAATCAATGGTGTTTTTCAATGGGGCTGTCTGCACATTTAGGTTCACTTCACAGGGGTGCAAACCCAGTAAAGCTGCTGTCAGTTGAAGGGAATGAGATTAGTCACAAGTCGCCTGTTGGGCATTTGGGGGCTTTAGGCTTCCTCACGCTGACCCAGAACACACCACTTGCATTGGCAGACTCAGAATAAAGGGTTACTCGTGAGGTAGAGCATTCAGACATGGAGGAATATGCTGGAATATGTGACGCAATTAAGTCTACTGAACAACAGTACATTGAGTTTATTGAACTAACATCCTCAGCTCCCTTCAAAGAAGACCTGCTACCTCTACTATTTTGTTGTGACAAAGCACGAGCATGTCACACAAGGCTGTCCCTGCAATAGACTCACTCTACAATTCCCTTGCACGTCAGATCAGGCTAATGCACAAGTGCGAATGAGACATGGAGTTCTCTTTAACGAACACGGGCGGGCTGCAGAGGCCAAATCCGACTGGAGGAGATGGTGGGGCGAATCCACACTGTGGTTCTTTTCAGCGCTGCAGTGTGTCTCCGACTGGCTAATGAGGCCTTATTAATTCAGATCAGGGTGAATGATTACCTCATCATTCCCGTTCTCCAGAGAGCTCCCTCTACCTCTGTAGTCTGCAAATTTGCAGCGCGGTAATCCGGAGAGCGTCTCTCTCGCTGTGAGACTTTAATGTGCCGCGTTAGGAGTGGGCGCCGAAACGGCACGAGCCAGGACGGACCTTAAACATGAACATGTCATACATGTTCATGTTGAGTTCAGCAATTACTTGGATTTATTTCAAGTCTGAACAAACGACTGGTATCTGTTTTATCTATTTTTTATCTATTCTCTTTTGGAGAGGTTGCACTCCCACCAGCAGCAGATCTCTGACAGTAAACACAGAACACCCTCCCCATCTCTGTGCAGAGACTAGTTGCCTAGCAATGAAGTCCCTGATTTTATGTTCTGTGAGGCTTTCATACGCAAGAAAAGGGGTGAAAAAAAAATCCATCAGGATTAGATTTAGAATATTGTAACAGCCGGGCTCTTACTCTGTTTGTTCATGTTTATGCGGACGAAATCAGGCGGTTGCACTTTAGATATTGACAACAAAAAGAGCACAGCAAACATTGCTGCGTGACCGAGCTGAGAAGCTTAATCCTCAGCGAGTGACACATCCGCTCATTGATCCAGCGCCATGGGTGATGCTGCCCTCACCGTCTTTTGACAGAGCTGCTGAAAAATTAAACAAAACTTAATCTCCAAGGCCAGGGCTGGGTTTGTTGTTAATCAAATTTGCAGTGATTGAATTCAAAGCTTCGGAGAGAGAGAGCGAGAGAGAGAGAGAGAGAGAGAGAGAGAGAGAGAGAGAGAAAAGAGAGGCACTGCTCCGTCTGCTACTTCACCACCACAATTTTATTTCCCACACCATCTCGGTGGATGTTCAAATTTTTGTGATGCAAATTGTTAACTATGTAACGGCTGGATGCGGGATTCATTGGATGATTGTAGTGCTGCTGTCAATATGCTCAAACTATAAAAACAGAGTCCCCGAGACAGTTCTCACCATAAGAACACATTGTTCCTTTGTTCAAATCCCTGAAACAATGTGTTTGTATTTACCTAACAAGGACGTCTTCTGGCCATACAAAATTCAAAATTCGTAATATTAAGCATGGACCCCCCCCCAAATAGTTTAAATATGTTGAGAAAAACATTGTAATATTACGAGAATAAAGTCCTTAGGAAAAAAATTCAACCTGCCCTGTAAAACTGATACCAACAGAAAAAAACTGTTGATATGGAATGAATCTTACTACTGTGTGTCTTATTGTCCACACAAATATAAACTTTATCAACTCTGAAGCAGTACAGGCTATAGATCCACCTGATCATAAACATTCAAACCAGCAGTGTTATTAGTGCTAGTGAGCCATAACTACTCCAACATGTAAATTGGTGTAACTTTTAACTACACAACTACACAAATTCCTCCTCAATATCTCGTCAGTACTGTTTCACCATTACATTCTGGAGCACAGAGGAGGGGGCCGGACTGTCTGCTGCGAACACTCTTGGTTTGCTGTGGAGCAGCTGATGAAATGATCATCATCTGTTGTAGAAATATAACATCAAATAGCATTAAGGAATGGCACAATATTGTTTTTGATATCTTCTAATACTGTGCAAATATCATCAAATTTGATTTTAGTTTTCATATAGTTTTTGTGACCATGGACGTGCTGTCAAGCGCACAGAGCGCAATGAAGACGACGCGGTGCGCCACACTCTCTGCCTTCTCCTGTCACCTCACCACCACAGACAGCTGTCTTGTTGATGGCTGTCAGTCTCAAGCGGAAACGGTGGGCTTTTTGGAACCGAGGTCCGGACCCTCGGTGATCAACAAGCGATTCTATGAAGGCAAATCACTGTCAAAATCCGAGAGCGCAAATGAGATCCACGCGCACGCACAAATCAAACAGCCGCGCGCGTATTTTACTTTGACGAGCGCTTTTACATCACTCCACGAGCTCGCAGTTTTTCTTTTTGACAGTAAGTGGGCGGACCCAGTCTCCGTTGTATCTCTACATCTAATTGGTTACAATCCTCGTCTTTGGATAGACCGGATATCACTGTGACACAGACGCTAGGTCTGTTAGAAGTGGTTTTCAATCCGCCACTAAACACTACTTCACTACTCAGAATGTTCTAATACAAATTATGTTAAAAGCGTTTTTAAATACAATAATTAAAAATGTGTTTCTCTTGTAAAAGGAGTCAAGTTGCTCAGATTGATTTAAATTCACTCATCATTCTATTACAGACAATATGTGTTTGATAGTCAAACCTCTTGTGACAAACAGCTCAAAAAAGCTCTTTGATTTTAATTGATTAAAACATGATGTTATCATATTTAATCATACTGGTGTGTTTACAGAAGAGATATAATGTAGTTGTATATAATATGAGCAACAATTTGGACCCGTTCAAGGATCTGTAGCCAAGATTAGGGACCACTGTTTCTATATTAACTGTTTGCCCAAATTAAATCACTGACAAGTAATTAGTGGATGAAAAAGTATTCAGATCCTTCACTGCAGTAACCGTACTAATACTGATGAAACAATCCATTACGAGTAAATATCTGCATTCAAAACCTTAGTCAAGTATGTTTTTATCAGCAAAATGTACTTTTGCAGAAAGTAAAAGTACCCGTGCAGTAAGATGTACATTATTACTGCACGGGTAGTGCAATCTGAAAATCTCTGAAAATCTGAGTCTGTGTCACAGTGATATCCGGTCTATCCAAAGATGAGGATTGTAACCAATTAGATGTAGAGACTAGGTCCGCCCACTTACTGTCAAAAAGAAAAACTGCGCGCGAGCGAGCAGAGTAACGTTTCGCGAGCGAGCGAAAGTCCCTCTCACTCGAGCGAGGGAGAGGGACTTTCGCTCACAGAGTGATGTAAAAGCGCTCGACAAAGTAAAATATGCGCGCGGCTGTTTGATTTGCGCGCGTGTGAATCTCATTTGCGTTTTCGAATTTTGACAGTGATTTGCCTTCATACGATTCTGCTTCTCAGACTCTCTCTGTGCATGTGCTGTAGAAGATAATGCAAACGTTGTATGAGAAGTTTGTTCAAATATTGGTGTCCCCCCCAAATATTGGTAGGACATGTCCCTACCGTCCATATGCAAACCTATACCCTTTTGCCCCCTATCTTTGGCAAATATATTTACATTTATCCCCAGGGAGTACGTTAGCACTGAATGAGTATTGTTGTGTTTATTATTATATGTCTATCATTAGTCTTTTGGAGAACCAAGCCTACAGGGGTGGTGGTAAATGGACTGCATTTCAATGGCGCTTTCTTTTTGTTTTGGTGACCACTCAAAGCGTTTTGCAACACAAGTCAGCATTCACCCATTCACACATACACTGGTGGCAGAGACATACCATATAAGAAACCACCTGTTACATAGGCACGATAAACATTCACATGCACACCAGCAATTTAGAGCACAGGATGTTGCCCAAGGACACTTCGATATTTGTAGACCGAGGTTATGTAATAGTTGTGCTTTACATTTTATGTACACCTAGAATCGCATGTGGCCCCAGTCTGCCCCCCCCCCCCAATATGAAATTGTCTAGAACCACCACAGGTTGTTGGGGGGCATGCCTCGGAGCACGTGGCTGTTCAGGAAAGAATGATCACTCTCTAGGGAAATGAAGAGTTTGGTTGTGCCATGAGTATATCCGGCATCTAACCTCATTCAAACAGCTGCAGCCCATAAAGGTCTACTGTGGACGACATACTCGACTCAGTCCAGAGCCCTGAAGTCCCGCCCCCTGCTGCTGCAAAGAGATCCATCATTTGTTTGTTCAAAGTTTATTATTATTGACCGTGTCTATTGACCGTGCCTAACCTAAGCAGTCACATCACCGCTCAAGTGTACTTCAGTAAGCTGTATACAAGAGTAAATTAACACATAACAGTTCATACAGCGACTATCAATGAATGCTGTCTGCTGGATGTTTAAATATGCAATTGTTTGCAAAAATAATTCTATGACAATATTTTAAGGATTTGTGCACTTTTAAAGTCCCAGCGAAACAGCACTGAGAGCATCTTTAGCTTCTATAATCTCACACACTATTACATGAAACAAAACAGCTAACACAGAGCCAAGTCCAGTGAATTTAATCAAATTTTATAAAATTTTCCATTCTTCTGAGTGATGATTGGGTAATCCACAGCTCACCAGAGACTCTTGCGAGAAAAAAAAGGGACTCTCAAGTCTTTGAGATGCTGCTGCGCTTCATCTCCTCGCAACACCGTCAGACAGAACAGACGACAGCGAGAGTGGTCGGCTTGTAACGCCAAATGAGTACAGCGGCGATGTATTCGAAAATGCACTTTATATGACACATACCAGAAGAGAGCGTGAGAGCGCTTGCTTTGAGGAAAGAGTCTGCTGATGTTCTCTTGCATTTTTAATTAATTTCATCATTTCACCCTTACACTTACACCCCCGCTGCATCTCCCAGTTGCCAAAGCTCTTTAGCAAGAGAACCACTGGGAGAGATGCACCGGATCATGTGGCTGCTGGACAAGCTGAAGATAGCACAGCCGCTTTTGAACTGGAACCACATAGAGTCAGTGGTGTGTGTGTGTGTGTGTGTGTGTGTGTGTGTGTGTGTGTGTGTGTGTGTGTGTGTTTATTCTTGTACTTTTTTGATCTTTGAGGGCCAAAATGTATTGACAGAATTGCAGAAAATGAAAGAAGAGGATGTTTTGGATTTAAAATGTACAGTAATGTAAAAAAATAAAGTAATGTCCACAACATCAAGCAAAAATATATATATGTATATATATATATATATATATATATATTATTTTTTAATTAAAAACGTACACAGGGGACAAAACATTTTGAAGAGAAATAATTGTTTTTAAATGTTAACCTTAACATAGGCTCTTAGGTTTTAGCACATGAACTACAAAATGTGAAAACGGTCCATTACTGCTGATCAGTTTGTGTTGAGAGGCACTTTGTTCACTCAGTAGGAAAATACAGCTCTGTTTATTAGATAAGAGATGTTTTCCATACAGAGAAAAATGCTGTGTCTTCATTTCTTGTCCTTATGGTCTATTTTTGTCGACAGCATGTCTTTAGCCTTTTTGAGCACAGACTGTTGGGATGTTTTTCCAAAGAGTACTTTGAGTTTTCAAGATTGATTTCCTACCTCCCAGGTAGCCCCATTTGAAACCTCAGCACTCCATGCATCACGATATGATTTAGTCACATTGCATTGCCTATGCCAACCTTATGGGGGAATAAAAATATAATATATAAGTATTTTTACCTTTTTTCCAGCAGCGGGGATTATATCTTCAAAGGTATGTCCATGCAGTTCAGGTGGGAAATTGAGAAATTAGGAAATTGTTACCTAGTTCAAGCCAAATGTTTAAATACATCATTTAGTTTTTTTCCGTAAAGTTACCAAAAACATGGCTCTACTTCGGCCACTGTCTATTGCTACTGTCCCTCAGCTTGGAAAAGTCTGTGGCAAAATTGGTTTTGAAAGTGCGATTTTTATAATTTTGGCTGGAGACATTTGTGAGATCACAGACTGCTGAAGATGCAACCTGTTGCTGGAAAATAGGTTAATATAAACTCCCCCTAAGGTTGACTTAAGCAACGCTATGCGGCCGAATTACGAAGCAAAGTCACGTCAGACCTTCCGGGCAGCCATTGGTTTCACTTCATTTCAGTACAGAATGTGAACAAAATTTGCATTGCCTCGAACATTTCTTAAAATAAATTGCAAAACATTCCCCTTCACTTGTTTTTTTAATTTTTTTAACACTCAACCCTGCTACATGCAGTTATTGGATTGTGATTATCAGTGAACATTTAACTGATGAGTTCAGTATTAACATTCAGGTATGTTAGGTAACAACATGATCAACAATGACCTTCTGAACAAAAGATGTGCATTAGTTTTTATATCAGCATACTATAAAACAGCTGAATTGCATGATCATTCAGCTTGTATTGCCCTAATCCCTAATTTAAGACAAAATGTCTCTGCTTGCCTTAAACGTAATAAAAACAAAAAAACGTGTTACATAATGAACTTCTGAGAAAGTCCTGGCCACATAATCCTGTCGATGGGGAGTAAAAATGAAAGCTCAAAGTCCATGACCAGCTGACAAACTGTACTAAGACTTTATTTTGAAAACAGGTAGAATAAGTGGTAACAGTGAGGGAGTGGCTCTATTTCAACTGAAAGTCTTCACAAATCTCACGATACAAGATGAGCTGCATGGTGTGTGTGCGCGTTGAAGAGACAATATCACGTCATGTGACAGTGAGGGAGCAAGTATCTGGTCTTCACACTGCAGTGGGTCCAGCGGTGAAGAAGAAATCTCATTTCCTCTCGGGGGGTGAATTGATGCGCAGAGCTAGCAGCCCGTGTAAAATTGACCATGAAAGTCGCTCAATTCAGATCAAAGTCAATACAGCCCCTCTTGCCTGTTCCATAGCGTCAGTGTATTAGAGGTTGCAAGGCTCAGAAGGCTTTCGCCCCTCTCCTAACTCCATCTAGTGACACTGGAGTGAGATGAGTGCCCCTGTGTATGAGATGAGGTGGATGGGTTGACAGATGGATGTACAGATACACTGAATTTGAATGACTGTCCGTGTGCTATTGATATGTATATCTATAGCACATGGACAGTCATTCAAATCAAATCTATAAAAGTGACACCATTAATAAAGTTAAGATAAGCCTTTATTGATCCCCAGAGGGGAAATGCAGCAGCACAATAACAAAAATAAGTAAGTGGAGAGAAATGCAGACAGATAAAGAGTTAAACATATATATATATATATATATATATATATATATATATATATATATAGTATAAAAAAAGGAAATTTAGAATAGACTAAAAAGATAAACTATACAAGAGCAATTAAACTACAAATTACAGGGCAAAAACAAAGAGGAGAGTGCTCATCTAGAGTATAAACTGAAATATCACAATGTGACAGGAGAGTTGAAAATGACAACCGATGAGAGAGCATGGTTAGTTGTTGGTGGGCTTCGTGACATTCGGAGGGGATTCACAGTCAGCACTGTGAAAGTCCTTTTGTCCTTTATGGGCGGTTTGTTTGTTGTCGAAAGAAAATGCCAGTATTTGTCTTGATCTCTTCCCTGCCAACCGAGATTGTTCAGCACAATGTGTTTTAAGCTGTCGTTCAAAGCCAACAATACCCTCCTTTTACTTATTGCATTCTATTCAAGTGCCATGGTGGAGCCACTGAACTGAGCAAAAGTTCACTTTGAACTGACCAATATTTGTGTTGTTGTGTGTGCATTTTTTTTTGTCACCTGAACATGAGAAAGCTTTTGAATGTGATGTAAAACATCAGTGAAGAAAATGTATCTACATAATTTAGAGTTTCTGTCTAAAAGTGGCCACAAGAGCTTCTTTACAGTACGGTATGTATTAACAGGTGTCGACACAATTTCCCTTTATTCCTTAGAATCCTTTTGAATCCAAATGTCATTTACAAGCAGATCCATTGAGAATGAACGGAACAAGAGCAAAACAGGGAACAAGAATGATGTCTTCTAAGGAACAGTGTGTTCTATTCTTCTGATAAAATCCATTAAAATATTTACGTGCAAGAACATATAAAGTACAGAAGAATCCTTGACATCTATTCTTCATGTTTTAGTCTGATATTTTTGTCAATTTGATATTCTGGACCTGAAGCAAAATGATTTCATTGTAGGTGTATTTTTTACGGTTGGATGTTCATCCAACCGTAAAAAATACACCTACAATAAAACAATTTTGCTAATCTTTAAACTTACTTCTAGCCAGTTAAAAGTTAACTGGTTATTAATCAGTTTTAGTGTAATACTGATGCCTCTATATTAACGACATGAGCAAACGAGACCATCAGCGAGAAGATTGGCTATTTCTATAGGCATATTTTTAATGCATTTCCTCGGGTTAGATTCACTGCGTCATCAGACGAAACAATTCACGTTCAACATGTTCACCATGAACTCCCTCAGCTCAGACTCCAGCGCTGCAGTAAATTGAGAGGTTTTCTAAAGGGACTCAGGCAGGTGCACATCTTCACAACGCAAAGCGGTGGTGCTCTTGGAAAAACCACCGCATTTGTTCACAGGGGCCGCCAAAATCAACACAAAATAAAAAGTTCCTTGTTGTAACTTGAACGTCCTTTGCACAGGATAACGGAATCATCAACAAGCATTAACCACCAGCAAGATCACAGTACATTCTTGTAAATGTATGAATTGATGGGTGTGTTGTATTGCTTATTAATGCAACATTTTATTGGTTTAAGAAAGACTCTAAAGTTAATATTTACACAAGTTTACTTTAAGCTAACAAAATTAAAGATTAGCCCAATGATATTTGTGCCCAGTGGACGGATTGACTCCCATTTCAGCCACATCAAAAAAACGAATTAAACAATGGCCAATGGTTTTCATAATAAAAACAGTATCCAACTGATTTTTCTGTTGGATACTGGTTGAAATGTTGCAGGTTGATCAAGTGTGTAAAGTAAGACCACCTGATTAAGGTTATGACTGTCCTCACAAGAGAAAATGCCAATCCATGTAAGCATACAATGTAATTGCATACGCATATATGTCTACGCATAGAAAACTATGGACTAACCCTAACACGAGAGACCACATATGGTTGTCCCCTTGCCAAAGTGGTTATGATTTTAACCGTGACAACAAACAAAGGTCCCCTAACATTAACCTAGTAATAACTAAGCCGGACCATGCAGTGTTGTGCCTGGACCCCTACCAAGCCTTAACCATAACAGTGTTACATGAGAAAATATTTTCAATGTGGATTTGTAACAGTTTGAGAGGGCTGAGAAAATCAGTGTCTTCTTGTCGATA
The DNA here is from genome assembly GCF_023349555.1 of Cebidichthys violaceus. Lineage (NCBI taxonomy): Eukaryota > Metazoa > Chordata > Actinopteri > Perciformes > Stichaeidae > Cebidichthys > Cebidichthys violaceus. The sequence goes on from NW_027176816.1 coordinate 12,444,090, forward strand.
GTGTTTCATTTGGAAGACTTGTTGTCAATTCTAAAAAAATGAATAAAATGGTTTAAAATAAGTCATCTATTTCATCTTCTTCTGATTCTGTTCACGCTCTTGTAGCTGTTGTGTCCAGCCTGTCAGTCTTTTTTTTTTGGGGGGGGGGGGGATTTAATGCATTCTACTATGATTTGCTGTCTGCCATGAGTAGCTTACAAAACGCAACCCATGCTGGCCACGAATGACAACTGACACTTTAACTCCCTCATGGTGAAAAGTGCTTGATGTAAAAATCTAAATGAATATTCTAAAAGTGAGAATTATTTATCTGCAAATCTACAAATAAATTGGGCTGTTAATTAAAACATATGAAGGGCTGTAGAGCCTTTTTAGTCAGCTGGATTTAAAAAAAAAAAAAGTGTTTTATTGCAAACGACTAAAAATCGCAAAATATCCCTCAGGGCAATAGAATCACTTTAGAAAATGACATGAAAGCTGTTAAAATTCATGAATGTCTCAAATGCTGGGTGAGACTAAAGGAGTGTCATTTTGAAAACAGGAATGGCATGTTGAACTCAGTATACAGCACTGTACCAAATGTAAAGTTGTCATAATATATTTTGAAAGTGCACAATGGTCTTCTAATAGACTGCTGAGTTCTGTCTGCTTTCTTTATTGAGCTGGAATCTCACCAGGTTCCTGCAGCCAACTGTATTTGTCTTCTTTCCATATAACACTTCTCCCAACTCTTCTGAAGAAATTAAAACACACAGCAATATCAAGTATCCTCAAGTCTCCTTAATTGCCTGAAACATTTTTATTTGAGGCTAATGTTCTAAAATATCGGGGAAATATTTAAATTACATTCAGCTGGCTAATTAACTAGAATGAATTAAAATCTCATTTATACCAGTGTTGATGCAACAAACTAAAATATGCCTGACTTCAGTAGACCTTAGAGAACTCTTCCACAAAAGCGTGTCTGCGACGCCTCACTGGTTTCGTTGCTTGTTTTCTTTGCGTCGAACAAACTTTGTTTCCACATCACTGACTCAATCAGCATTTCGTTTGTTTCCACTGTCCAAGACATTAAACAGGAGGCCAGATTGATTAATGGAATTTCATTTTTCCCAGCATGCGGCATAAGAAACCCTAGAGTGTTCCGATATATGTCCACTAATTAGAGCGAGCCAGCTAATGAGCCTCGTTTGGGCTCGGAAAACTAATATAGGGAAATCTAACTCTGAGGTGATGCCCTGTGGCAATTAGATAAGTTACCAGACAAGCAGTATTTTTTCCGAGCGCTTCTGAGGGCGCTTTAACATCATAAAAACATTCTTAAGCGTCTTCATTGCCTGAGATGAATTTGTCCGTTACAGTCCTCAATTGATCAAGATTGATCGGTCATTGAGAGCTTGTTAAATAAATAAAACCATGACTAAAATGTCTTTAGTGCAGGTACATTTCTGCTGTGGGCATCTACTTATTCAAAGTTAAAGTAACCCAAAATAGAAAGAAAATCACATTCAACAACCACTGTCACGAAGCCTTTCATTTGTCACTTAATTGAAATGGATTACCATTTGATCTGTCCTGCTGTTGTCTACCTAACTGGAGGTTATTATACACCAAGTATGTATAATCTTTGACTGTTAATTACACTATCTTGTAGCAGTGTGATAGCCGCATATTAGTTTATTCAAGCAATAAGTCACGAAAGGTCGTGATATACAATGATTTTACAACAGCTAAGTCCCATTGTTAGGCACGACACAAACATTGTTATATCATCTCTTTTCTTCATTGTGTAATTGCTTGTATTGTTTTTAGTTTTTTATTGTTTAAAGTGCCTTTGAGTACCTTTTTAAAGTACTATACAAATAAAATGTATTATTAATATTACTATTTCGCAGAACGGTTGTTAAGCATCACACGGACATAGTGGATAGCACGATTAAAGATTGGGGTGATTATTGACATTAATCTGGATGTTAAATATCGCCACTAATTGTGCAGTTGTTGGAGTAGTGTTCACTCGTAGTGTTCACACTGTACAGTAGCGCCAGTAAGATTGCAGGGGTGACTCACATAATTTCTCTTGCCTCTAGGCCAGCATCAAAACGTTTTAGTACACTGGTGCTTCGCAAGCTGTGGTTGCTTTAAATTATGGCGCTGGTAGGATTCGAGCCAATGAAGTTCATCCTGATGGGCTGCAGAATACCTCACATGAGGAGAATGAAAGCAAAACAAGTTTTCATTATGTTACTTTATAACCACATTGTATCTACCATCGACAACGATTATACTCACTTTCCCCTAGCTGTCGGCAATGGTAATTCTATTTGTATAGCACGTTTCATTACACGCAAACTCAAAGTGCTTTGAGTTGTGTTGTCACTTGCCATGGTATTGTTCTTGCTATCATTGTTATCAGCGATATCAGTTTTGTTACATCACTGCTGGCAATTGACAACTTAGAGAAATATCTGCTTAATACAAATAAAAACTTGCAAGCTAGTTTGTCCACTTTGGATGGAGATAAACGGCCAGTGGACTGGGCGGCAACAACGACAGTCATTTCTCTCCCGGCTACTCAAACATAAATCCCTGTAGGCTCTCTCTATTTGTTTCTGTTGTTTTGAACATTTATTTAATGACAAAGCAACTCACTTCTGACCAGGCAGATTATATTTTAACTTGTTACGTGTTTACGTTAGCTTTAGAATATTAGGAGAAAGATGCTTTTTTAAAGCTATACTAGAACAACTACATAAAATAAGAGACTTTTTATTCCATATATTTTATTCCATCACCATAGCAACATTTCGCCATGGGGGTTTTGTTTTGCCATCCTGCCATCAAATTTTTTTCCCCCATGCTGTCATGGTGTTGTCTGCCTGATTCCATGTGAACACAGCAAAACCACCGAGGATGGCGCCATCATTTTAACAGAGGGAAACAGTATTTGATAGGACTGTCTCCTTTCTTTTTTTTATCTTCCTCCTCTATCCTGTCCATCTCTTCTGACCACTTATCCACACTTCCAGACCCAGCCGCATGCATAAATCCATGGGTAGGCATTTGATTTTCTTGAGCGGGCTATGCACATCTGAATTCAGTGATCTGGAAACAATGGGGAAGTCATTGACAGTAATACAAGCTAGTGCACTCTGACTTATATTAACTTTGTTATGCACTCTGGCATCTTATTTAAATGCAAAGTAGCTTTCCTGTCTTAATCATTGACAAATTGAAACGTGTAGTCTACCTCAAAAACTGTTGTTTACTCTACAAATGAATGAGTTGTGATCTGCCAGTAGGCCTACTGTAACTTGATTCACTCAGCTGACCATCGGACACCAAACACTCAAAAATTGTTGTCCAGCTTAGGCTAATGTAAGCAATTTTATTGAGTTTCCTTTTAGCTGAATGAGTGAGTGAACAGTTACACAATGTGTATGTCTAGGGCTTTTACTGTGAAAGGGAAGAACTGAAGGAGAGTAGCTGTAATGTCTCAAAACACACATACGTGAGTGGAAAAGCATCCTCTGAAGGAGCATTTCTGCTCCACATGCAACAGGGGAGGGTTGAGCTCGCACTCATCACAGCCCTGTGCTCGTGGGACCCCCGTTTGTGCATATGGAGCAGAACTGCTCTCTCATGAGGATGCTTTTCCACACTCTGATACTGTTCTGTGCCCTCGTATCACGTGCACTTGGATGGTTTTAACGTGCACAGGTTTTAGGACTGATTAAAGAACTCATGAGAAAAAATGTGAAGCTCAGGAAAATCGTCTCCTTCCAGAAATGTACTAAATCGCTTCTTCGTCGTTCTGTGTGAAAGTAGTCATGACAATAAAAAAAAACACTTTGAGAAAATATATTGATGTGCAAATTAGTTGGACAAAAAAAGGCCTTTAGTTCAGAGACCTACATTCATTTTCCTGGCTGTTGTGTTACAAGGACCAACCTTACATTCAAATTAAGTTCTTTTTCAGGCTTGGTTAACAGTTAAAATTATATTCGGAACTGCACTCAAAGGGTTGAGTGAAACTTGGCTGTAATTCAAAATTTGCAACAACACTTACATTTTATAACATTTTGTTTAGTACAATTGTAAGAGGTCACAGCTGTGTGTTTGCAGAATATTTTTAATATTTTCGGGGCCCAGTCAATCATGATTAAGGATCGGAACTATCTGTTTAATATTTGATAGTTTGCACTTATTTAGTTTGTCAACCATTTGACCTTGTGCACATTACAATTGCCCATACATAAGAACACACATACATACATCATACTAAAAGTGTATTTATTATTGTTGGTAGCTCATTTAATGTTGAATCATCACAGCCTGAGGTTAGTTCTGTTTGGCTCATCTCTTTTAGTGGCCCAGAACTTAGTTGCATAGGGTTGGAGTTGTTTCTCACATTTTTGGGTGAATAAAACCTTGATTTTGAAAATCCACCTGTCACTCCTCCCGCCTGCCGGATCCGTTCTCTTACAAGCAGCATGCAATAAAAGGGACGGGGACATTAGCATTTTAGGATTTACACCTCAAAAGCAATGTAGCAGCAATCTCGCATTTGTTGATGCAAAGCACCTGCTGACAGAAATGGTGATCTGATCTAAGCTCCATAAGCATTTTTCATTCAGCCATCATCCAGTCTGATATTGTGTTCGTGTTAACCGTTATCTGTTTTGGAATGGAGGTAGTGACCTGTCCTGAAAAGCTTTTGTGGTGCCATGCCAATATTGTGCTACTTCTGCCTTTCTGACAGACAGCAGTTGATATTTGCACAGTTACAAGAGGGGAAATGTAAACATAGGTTGTTTTAAGTGCTTGAACAAATGACTAATGATGTCATTTGTCTGGTAAAGACAGTCTGTGCCAATATTAGACTCTAGGATTACCATCACAGCAAAGTCAGGTCTGATATAAACTGTGTGACACCAGCAGAAAAGTTCAGGACGTCTCCAGTTTTGGGGAGGCTGACGCTAAAGCATCTTGAACTGATTACCGCAGGGCTCACTGTAGCTCAGCCGATGGCAGCGAGGGACGGAATAATCCTCTCAGTGTTGAACGACTCAGTACATACTTCTAAATGTGTTTGAGTCATAAAAAATAATGGATACAATGCACTGTTCGTCTGTGGTGTTCAGCTTCTCTTGCTCCAGGGCACAATATGCTGGAGAAATGCTGACTTCTCCCAGCATCATTTTGTTTTGTTCATCCTCAGAGCAATCACAGTAGTTCCATAATTCCTCCACATCTGTTCCCCGTGCTGCAAAACAATATGAAGGAGTTTGGGAGTGGGATCACTAGGGTGTGGAGTTTCAAAGGTCATGAGAAGTCAGAGACGCTCGATGACACAGAAACGTAACACGGAAGGAAGAAAAACTGCTCATGAGAATGGGGTCAAGTCAACCCTCTTTTACATCGTGCATGTCCAGAAAAAAAGTGTTTTTTATTGTTCGGAATACGTTTTCGAACAATGGCCACATACTGTATATTGAGAGTTTTAGGGCATTGTTGTGGCACAAGGGGTAAGCTCTATGGGATGTGCAGGGGTCAACTGAGCCACTCAATATTAAAGGGGAACTTCACCAATATTTCACATCAAGGTATCCTCGTACAACAGTTTGTATGATATCCTACGGAAAGTTACTCCTCATTTTTTGTGTGTTTTCCTACGAAAGCCAGCAACACGTGTCAATTTCAGCTTGTTACATGCATACGACCTTTTCAACATAAACTTCTGACTTCACTTCAGGTTTAGGCAACAAAACTACTTAGTTGGGTGTAGGAATAGATTCTAAAATACTTGCTTAGGTTTTGGGCAACAAAACCACTTAGTTAGGTTGAAGAAAAGATTGTTGTTTGGGTAAAAATAACCAAGTTCCTTTACTGAAGTGCGCAAGTTACATGACAAAAACATCAATATGGACTTTGTTGTTTCGCATGGGGAACAAACAGCGGCCTCCTGGATTATAGATCCCCTCCCGACCCCCCCCCCCCCAGTGGGATAGGTGAGTGCTTTAGTGATCTTTATACTTCCTCATTCAAGATTACTTGGATAACATACAAAATTATTTTGTGGGATATCTACAAATGACGGTGTATTATTGTTTGTAGGTATTGCTACGAATGCTGGATGAGACCAGCCTGTCCACGTCAAAGTCTGTATACAAGTCCTGGTAGTACTACTGCATGTGTTAAAAGTGCTGCTCCAGATGGAGCTGCACAATATCCACTCAATTCCCAATTCAACAACTGGAACTGTTTTTTTCTCAGTAAAGCTATAAATACTTGTCATGTTCCACCCTTAAAGCTACATTCACTATTTATTGGCCACTAAGGGGCAGAAAAACCTAAAAACATACCGACAGCTGACAGTAAGCCCACAACCGTACCCCAAGGCTTATTAGGTTGTCTACCACAACTGTACAGTGCAACAGTAGCAAGGTCCTGCCTCAGCAGTTTGGGCAATTGAGTCTTGCCGCCCCAGCTGCAGTTTCTTCATTGACAGTAACTTGAGCTGCTTGAACTCAGAGTTATAACAATAGCTCAGCCCTAAAGAGACAAATAATAAATTAAAGAACACAATATACTGTGAAAAGGAAATGTAAAGCTATTGAGAAAATGAGAAACCTTGTAAGTTTTGCTTGTGTTTTTCTTTGACACATTAATATCTTCTCTGTAATACCACCAAATACCTCTTGTACCACATACTAAAAATGACATTTCCATACAATGAAACTGCATTGTGAATTAGGTTTCAAAAGAATATTTTGTCGTGGATTACTGTTGCTTTTGACCCATTACAAATGAAGTTCAAAGTAGTCCGGGTAAATTCACATAGTGAAGAGGTCGAGGTGGTGGATGGGTAAAAAAGCACAGGGCCTTTACCCAGAAGACTGCTGTTTGTATCTCGTGGGAACCAAATACTTTTGTTTAACAACACGTGTATGGAATTAGATCGGCTCAAAACCCCCGTCTTGTTGGACTTTTGTTACTGTATTGTAATTATGGCAGAGTGTTTTTGTAGTGTGTCCTACGTGATTACAACTGTAGTTGAAATGCCAATAAATGATTAAATCTTGAATTTATTAATTTACAGTATGACCATGTATACTGCAGCAACTACAATCTGTCTTCTTCCAGTTAGATGCATGACTATCAGTAAACCTTATGTCACAACACCATATAATATTTCATGCAAGAGTTTGTGGATTATGTATCGAATACTGCTAATGATGCGATTTATAATCTACCACTAAGATTGAATAGCATTGATTTGAACGACTCCTCAAATGAGATAATTAATGCAGTCACCAGACATTGGACATGGCTCTAAGCTGCCATAAGAACACGTTAATGAATTAAACAGATATCAATGGTGTATTGTACAAGAGATGAAAGGAATATCATGTAATGTATGCATGTTTAACTAATAAGGACTCTCGTCATAATTTAATAATGATGGCATTAGAGTGATTAAGCCTCATTGCCATTAAAAGTAATCACTAAGGGTCTGGTGAATTTCTATCGTGATTAATTGTCCATGATGTAGCCACCTCTCCCGGTGACAGACACAGTGTAAACAGAGCAGGAGCTCACAGATGAGCTGCTAGGAGACCCAGACATAAAGAGTGCAAGCTGAAGGTTGAACAGCACACAGAGAGCTGCACTGCACTCAGTGTTAATAGCACAGAAATAAAGAAAAACAGATCACTATTATCTATCTGTGGAAGGAGCCTACACACACAAAACCGAGCATCACCCTGTGGTTTTGTTTTGCTGTTGCCAGGCGACTGCAGAATAGCTGACGATCTGCTGTCAGTCACATGGCCAGCTGTTGTTTATTGTGCTGGGTCGCTGTGATTTGGCTACACAGGTATTATATAAAATCCGAGGACGGAAAAACAAAAACAATGAGTGGAGAAGGTTTCAACTCAAGGCACTCTTCCAAAAGTGCAAGGGGCCTAAAGCAGAAAAATGCTAGATGCAGCACAGCCAGGGGTAACCACAGTGTTTATGGGGCTGTAAAGGTTCGACAATCGTCAGTAAGAAAAGACATTTATTCTGCAGATTGCATAACAAAGGCATCTTACACTGTCATTGACTGCAATAGATGCACACTTTTATCTTCTTTACCTTCAGCATTACCGGTTTGAAACGCTGACTGGATTAGTAAGTGCATTTTGTCCCAATCATCATTTAACAACGCTAATGTTACTGAACCAATAACACATCTTGTTCCAGCAGCATGATGCTGTTTAAGTAACTCAAACAGGATTTGCCTTCTTTTTTATTTACTGGGGACATTCATGCTCTCCAGAGGACAAACTATTAGCCTGGTGATACACTACATGAGCTGTCCTGTAGGTCAATATGTCTACTCTGAACACAAGATCTGTCATTATCTTGTAGGAAGGTAATTGAAAGATTTTAAAGCTGCACTAATAAATACTTTTATAGCAACGACTGATGAAACAACTATCAATATTAAATGTGTCACTCTTAATGACAAACCCACAGAGAACTTTATAGTTCCCTTCAAATCTAAGGTTCAATTCTACCACTTTTATCTCATTATTTTAGGTTTTAGGGCGCCGTATTTATTAGTTTTGGTTCACTTTCAACAGCAACAGGTGGATAAAGTGATTATACACCACTTGTCCAACGCCCAAAGATAATCTTCTCAGGAGTCGGTGGAGTACAAAACATATAGCTAAAAGTAGAGTAAGACTTCATCAGATGGTTAGACACATAGTCTCGCAAAGCCGGACCAATTTCCACAGTGCTGTGTCAGCGCTAAAGTAAGGTCTAGCTCAACATATTGTCATTCTGGTTTAGGAAGAGAAAAAAAAAACTCTCTGGCTTGTTTGTGTTTCTTTAAATTCAATCATAATCATCTTGGGAGGCGCTACGCATAAAATGCACATAGTTTGCATTCAGTGAGTCAGCCTAACAGACACATTAATGCTAATGTTCCTCTGTGTCTGCTGGGTGTGTTAATGAGGTTAAAGTGTTTGTTAGCAAGTTCATCATGTCAATTATAAGGTGATAATTTGTCAGTGTTGTGTTTACAGCTTGTTCGCCTGACCACAACAGCACAAACAACTTAAGCAGCTTTAACATACCCATTCTTTTTTATTCCAGCGCTACTCTTCAAATATTACATTCTTTGCTCCACCATACCATTAGGCTCTGAGTCTGAGGATAACAAAATTATGAATATGTTATATGTTCTGTCCACATACCCTCATATTGTAAGGTGTAATGAACATTGCCGGGGGCTAAGGCATAAGAAGATCAGTCTTGTCCTTTTCTCTTCCCGAGTTGTGTAATTGTTACAAGAAGGACATTCAAATAAAACATATTTTACCTAAATTGAGCCTTACAAACCTAACTGGGTGTCTGCTCACTGTTAAAACATTTAAATCAAATTTAAAAAAATTCACAGAGCCACCTTTGTGAGCTCCAAGCAGCTGTCCTATAAATTTGCCTGTGTGTCACTCACGTAATATGCCAAAGTGTCGCTCTCTCTGTTCAGCCTTTAGCAGCTCTGTTGCTGAAAACGTGTATTATTAGTCCGTGCTGAAGAACTGCAGGCAAATACAAAGCAATGGCTGTGAACTAAAAGGCTCCAGGCCATTAGTGACCAAAGGGGCATATACAACACAATAGCCTACATGAATATATTAGTCAGCCTGGAGAGTCTTTGACCTCTGTTCCTAAATGCATCTACAATGCAGCATGCCGTCCACTTGCACATTAAGCCCTGAAAGCGGTTATCAAAATGCACAGAGGACTGAGGAGGCGTATCTTCTTCTGAGAAGATTGCTGTATTTGGGATCTTCTGTCTTAGTCAAAGTGAGTTTATCTTGTAGCAAAGTGATTTTTTCCACCATGTCAAAGAGAGCTCAGAATCATGATGATGAGTGAAGAGACCGGGCTGCTGGAATGATGTTACTACCCTGTAGGAGTTGTTTGTTCACTCAAATTGTCCTCCGCTTTGCTCTGTTTTTAAGCCCAGGTTGTCAGCAGAAAAGTGCTGGAATATATCTGCTTTAGATATTTAGAATGAATAATTAAAAACCCGAGCTTCACACGTCAAGAGAGGGTGATGTGTACATCGCTTTGAACAAGCTGTGGAGGAAATGAATAAATACATAAATTGTGTGCATTTGTGTGTGTGTGTGTGTGTGTGTGTGTGTGTGTGTGTGTGTGTGTGTGTGTGTGTGTGTGTGTGAGTGTGCGAGCGCTTGCGCCGCACGCAAGCAAGCAAGGAAGCCACAGAATTGAAATTGCACAGGGGGATGAAAGCGAGAGGTAATTTTAACATAAAGCATGAACTGTCAGAAAAGCTTTTTAACTCTTCAACAGTGCGGCCTGTTTAGGCAGAGAGTTTGGGAAATGACAGATCCAGCCTATTGTAACAGAGAGAACCACAAACAAACTTTATGGTTCGATGGTTTCCTTTGACAGCTTCACAAATTACATTTGATAGCACGTTAACACCCATATTAAGAATAGCGTTCGAGGCGATTCACTTCAGTAGCAGCGTGTATATGTGATTGATTCAGTGACAACAAGGCCATGTGAGTTGTTTTTTGTTTTTTTACCAGTTCTAGAGTTCAAAGTGTAATGATATGCACAACTGAATGTATGAAATGTCGGTGATGTAAAGGAAAGGTATTTGCACCCCAGACTGATATGTTTGCACTGCATTTATTCAGAGGCGGCGGTAGTTTGAAGAGATGAGGATCCAAACCTGATAACACTCTGACACACCAACAAAGATCAAGGTAACAGGAGCTTCTGTTTCATTCTTCCAACTTGCACACAGCTTTGTCTATGTGTGTAAATACGCAGCCACGACTGCCTCGGTGTGTGCATTGATGCAGTCTGTTGCAGTCATTTAGCTCTGCAGCAGATAGCTCTGTTTGCTTTTTTGTGGCGACTTTCCCTCTCTAATTGGTTGCAGTTCAACTTTGTTGTAGAAAGGCAGTCTGTTCTCTCTGTCTACAGGTCAAAGTTTCCTGTGTAATAACAAACTCAAAAGCGAAGACTTTTTCTTCTTTCCGAAAAGATACAAATTGCATTGTGACGACTTTCCCTTTGAGTTTCCATGCACTCAGAAATCAAACGTGGGAAAGTTTGAAGACAATTCAAATAGTTCCACATTCCATGGATTTAGTTTGTGTGGAATTAGCAATAGCAACCGTAACAATGTTTGAATAGAAACTCAAACTCCATCAGCGGAAAATCACCAGTGAAAGACTTCACAGAGACTGGTGGATGAGAATTGAGTTCTAGGTGTAGAAGCATCACAGGAGTGATCAATTACTGCTCTATATTACAATTATAGAGCACTGCAAGTTATGGTAATTATGGGGTCAATTTAATCCATAATCAATAAACACTGCATTATCTAAAATTTTCTCAAAGGCCATAACAAGACTGAGTCCAGAACCATGCTGCTTCTGTGAAGTTGTACTTCGCCAAAGAGGTGCTTTAAGATAAATGCTTACATCAGCATGCTGACATGCTGACAATGACAGTTCTAACAAGCATGCGTAGTAGGTCTTATCATGTTCATTAGCTTAGTTTACATGCTAACGTTTGCTAATTAGCATTCAACACAAAGTACAGCTGAGGCTGATTGGAATGTCAATAGTTTGATATATACTCTATTGAACAAATAGAAATGTTGATCTTGTGGTGGTGCTAGGGGAGCATGACTGTCTGTACCAAATTCCGCAGCAATCCATCTAATAGCTGTCGAGATATTTCAATCAAAACCACAAATGTCAACATCATGGAGGCACTGGAGGAAAAGTGGGAGGTCACAGCTTTGTGTCAATTTATCTAATAGACGCTGAGACTTAAGTGGTAAGTTTGACCTGCTAGTGGCGCTAGAGGAAAAGTGAGGGGGTTCACTAAAGTCAGTCAGCCTTTGAGGACCATGGATGGGTGTACGATGACTCCATCTAATAGTTGTTGAGATATTTCAGTCTGGACCAAAGTGGTGAACCAATTCCTTGAAACTGGATAAAAATGATTTTCCCTTTTCATTACCAAGGGAATTCTGTGTTGAAGACTGCACTTGGCAAAATACATTTTAAAAACTATATACAACATTATTCAGGTTGTTTATTATGCATAGTGGTATTACTGCTTGGCTTGAGGCCATTGCTTGTTCATTACAATGGAATAAGATTACGCTATTATATTATTATATGAATTATGATTATGTACTTAACAAGTTGTTGGTGAAACATTGCTCAAGAGAAGAAACTGACTAAGCACACTACTGCATGAAATGGGTGGGGCATGAAAGTGTTTGTTGCAATTTTAGTTTTAATGTCAAGTTATATTAAATTAAAGTTGGTGTATATACTTTTGAGTATATTCAGTGACGCTGAAAAAAACCTTTTTCATACTTCCTGATATTTCCTAAAAATTTGCAGAAGCCAATTTTTTTTTTGTCACTTGAACACAGCATCAAACAAGCTGTTACCACTGATAACATTGACATATCATCACCTTGTACGTTGAAATGTAAAACGTGTTTGCAAAGAGTTGCTCATTTTCACATCCAGCAGTTACAGAGCAACATTATAATTCTTATATTCTCCAAGGTTAATTATGGCACATGAATTTGATATAGTTTGACAGAAACATAGTTTTAGTCAAATTTTAATAATAGGATTTTTGTTAGATTTAGTCCAGCTTTCGTCATATATTTATCAATTTTATATCCTCTGAGCATTTTGAGGCTACAGCTGTTGCCAACTTTTTTGTGTGTACAGTTACCGTGGTTATAGGTACTGTTCTTGTCTATAGCGAGGTGAAAGTAAAAGGCACTGTTACTTGTTCACACAGTGTTCATGTCACTCTGCCCAGCAGTAACAGACTGACTTATCTCAGTAAATCCAGTTGTCACTTCCATTCTGGCCGTTTGAGCAGAACTGTTCCCTCTGTTGTTTCTGCTCACCTAGCATTACCACAGCAAACTGAGCAGACCAGCCGATATTTCAAAAGCTGGATTCCCTCCATAGGTCACTGAAATGCTCGTTATCTTGGTTAAGCTTGAGAGGAGAAGTTAAACAATTGATAACGTAGCGATATAATTTCAGCAAACATCTACAGGAACATGTTTGACCGTCAACATTAATCCAGGAACTTTCTCACTTCATTGCAACATGACAAATAGTCAGATGTTGTTCCAGCTGTTTGTTGTTCTTGTCTAATTCTCAGTGAATTGTAAAGGAATTTAGTCCATAACTCTGTTTCTTCCAAGAATGTTAGACTAGCTATTAGACTAGAAGAATTATTTGTATCAAAGCTGTAATCAGTTTGTTTGTCCATTTGCTTATTTTTTGTGATATTGTGTCGTTTTCGTTGACAAAAAATGGTCTACTTATTTGTATAGTTCTTATTCTCAAAGGTAATTATTTATTTTGATTTAGTGTTGTTTTCGTAGGGAAAAAAACCCAGAATTTATATTATAGGTTTTGTTGAAAAAATTAACCCAATCCCTGAAAAAAATATCAGACTCTTTAGCTGCTCCATTACATTTACCATCTAGTCTGTTGCTGAGCGGGTGGATTTTTGAGAACATCTGCCTGCAGGTGAAAATTAACCAAACCATTAAAGGAACAATGTGTAACTTTTATGGAGATTAATTTGCAGAAATGGAATTTAATATTCATAACTATGTTTTCATGAGTGTATGATGACCTGATGCCGAGAATCGTTATGTTTTATTTATCTTCGGAAAAGCCATTTATACCTACATAGGAGCAGGTCCTCTTCCACGGAGTCCGCCATGTTGCACCATCATGTTACAGCAACCCAGAACGGACAATCTGAACACTAGCGCTAGTGAGAGTGGTTTTTACATTACCCAAAGGTAGGGGTGGCTACCGAAACTCAATATTAAACTGGCCCCAGTTCTAAATAATTAAAGACCGGAGTGTTGATAAGCTCCTACATTACTTGATGACAAGTTAGCTTGTAACATTGGTGACAAAGAAGCCAATACTGTATCCATCTTTTCAACAAGCACAAACATGCAAACAAAAGTGAAACCTAAATCAATCAGCTCTGTCGGCAGTCTCTTATCCACCACTGCTATGTTTACACAAGCACAGCACGCACGATCGTTCAAAAGCATTTTTTTCTATTACAATGCTGAAACAGATGCTGTCTGTCTGAGGTCTAACTGTTTACTTGTAAACATCTCTGCTGGCAAAGCAGACGAGAGGAAAGACTGAAACTATCGGATGTCTGTGTTCTTCATTATTGATTATTATCATTTATAAACTTCACTCAGGAGTGTTATTTATGAATCGATTTTTAATTTAGTTTCCAGTGAGATATTAATGATTTTTAATAGTGACTTTGCTGTTTTTAAAAGCAATTATTCAATCATGAAGAATAACAGAGAGTGCTAAGAGTAGCTCCTTGTAGTAATAAAATCCTAAAGATACCTTTCCCTACCTGAAGGCCACTGTAGTTCTCTGACACGCTTGGAAAGAAAGGGGTGAGTGGATGGGTATGTTGTTGCTTGCAATCTGCAACCTCACCACTAGATGGCACTAAATCTCACACACTGTTCCTTTAACTCTGCAAGCTGATCAGCAAAACAATGGGCTGAAACTCAGATTTGCTTGCTGATTCTGTGTAGGTTCATCACTACGAGCGACCCCTTTCACATTGTTTTCACATGGTCATTTAATGCATTGTTATGAAAAAAAGATATTGACTATAGCCACTTTAAAGGATTACAGTTTCGTTCACAGTGTACTTTAATCCAAAATGATGCTGGATGCATCACTTTTTTTACCTTTTTACCTCACATTTTTAACAACTCCCAGTAGATTTGCTTTATTTAACCTAGTCTTTGACCCACTTTCAAAGAGCTTTCCGCTGACAACAAAAAAGGGCAACATGACACCTTGAATAAATCAACTCCACCCAACTAAGACGCTTTTACTTCTACTTCTACATCTATCAAAGATTATTTTGAATTCTGCCTTGTTTGAGCGTCTGGTGTACAACAAAGTCAAGGCCAGGGGACTGTCTCTAACAATGTCCCAGGCCTGTCACTCACTCAATGCAACTGCGTGGTTCCCTTCACCCAAGGGCCCACCTCCTTCCATTAGGCTGAGTAAATGAGGTGCCAATCAGGCAGTAGAGGTTTTGACTCCACACAGAGCACAATAAGTGCCCCTGTCTGCTTTTCTGGTTATGGTGAAATGTTGTTGGAGGCAGGCAGGGGGATTCACTTCACACTTAACGCATTGTGGGAGCAGCAAACAGAAGCACTCACAGTTGTTGCAGGCTGGGATTTGGGTGTCTGATTATTTTTCAGGGTGAAAAGGGCTGCAAAACTGAGAGAGGCAGACACAACTTGAAAAAGGGGTAGAGAATGGTAGAAATGGACTACTCCATGTCCCATACATAAGACTGGATGCCCCTCTGGGCCAATACGAGTACTTTGACAATGCTTGAGATGTGTCATTCATCCATTCAAATGTTGTGTCAATCCATTCAACTCTATGGTTGAGGTTTAGTTAAGTTGCGGCTAAACTTTAATGATTAAGTTAAGGAGAGATGGTGGTCATGGTTAAAAGAAAAATCAAAGGTTTAGTACAGTTATCATTTTAAATGCAAACAAACGATAGCTTCAAGCACACAATGTTTTCTAACTGATGGCAGAAGTTGGTATTCAGGGAAGAGATGATGTTGTGAGTCTGCAATGATGTTTGTCGCTTGTTTCATGCCTGCCTGCTCGTACACGCTCTGTATGAGCCCATAGTCTTTTCTTTCCTATAGCTGTTGCGTGCATACTGGCAAGCCTTCCTTTTATACTTCTCTGGTAGTTTGCCAGACCATGCTGTAATTCCATATTTTATGATGTTCTAGGATTGAATAGGAGTACATCAGCATGCTCGCTCCATACAACCTCAATGGCCTTAGGGAGTAAAGTCTCTTCTGCAGTCTATTGCACAGGTTATCAATGTGTGTTTGCCAGAAAAGCAGGTCGTCTTTGTGGACACTGTAGTATTTGTCCAAGGATACCTGCGTGGTTGTCTGGTTTATGATGACCCCTGACTCATCATCAGTCACTTGCCTCAGGTCTAGGTACATTTCCTGTATTTTGGTGACATTCAAAAATTAGATGGTTAGTGTCACATGTCCTTTTAGGAAACAATTCACTTGATGAAGATGTCTTTCTCATCGTGGTACACAGAGGGCTCAAAATCGCAGTCAATCATCATTTAATTTAGTAATTAAGTTTTTAGGGTTATATGGTTGTTAAAAGCGCACTTAGTGTCAAATACCATGCAAAGAATGTGAAAAACGCAGAAGTGTACAAACTATAGGACAGTTCTTCTGGAAAAAACAAAGACAGAGCAGAAACCCAAGCATGGGACACTGTTCCAGACTGACTGTCAGTCAAATGGAGACGCCAATATCTCTCCTGAGTTTCCTCTCTCCTCCTTCCTCAGGAAACATGGCAGACATGGGAGGGACGTATGAACTATAATGAAATCCCTCCATGATGATGATGAATAACATGAATAATAAGTGCGCAATGATTGCATCTGCATGTGTGCCAGAGACATGCGGTCAGGGGAGCCTCACCTGTCATCATGAAAAGTAAAAAACAAATAATGCTAAAATAAATTAAATATTCATATTTCTCTACTGATCTGAGCTATAAATGTAATTTCTGTATGATTCCAAGCATTTCAAGCATTTTTATAATCAAAATCGCTGAATTAGCGCACGTCCTGTTCAAACAGAAACAGGACGTTTCATTGAGGCAGCGACGAGCTGTGCCTCACCTCAGATTGCGCAATCCCTCACAAACTGGGTTGAGCGCGTGTCTTTTGCTTTCTCATTGTTTGTCACCACTGTAATATTTGTAGACACTTTTATTATACGTCCTTTCTTTCCATAGAATAGGTAATGTATTTCACATGTGTGTAGAACATATTTAGTGTTGCTGATCTGACATTAAACCGCAGTGAAAAAGCACACAGGGGAGGCAAACACTACTCTGCCTCAATGAAGAGGGCGTGCGAGAGTCCACGGGTCGGGGTTATGGTTGTTGTGTCGTTGCTCTTCTTCTATACTTCTCTTCTTCTTCTTCTTCTATTTTGCTTTGACCACAAAAATGTAAGATTCTAAATCCAAGCTTAAAAATGTCTCAAAAAACAAGGAAATATGACCAAATCAACAGCAGTTCAACGTCGGACAGGTAAAGTAACCTTTTCTGTGTTTGTTGTTCTCTTTATACATCCGTGGTTGTTACACAGATTATCGCTGCATCTCACGATTTTCGAGGGTGGCGCCCGCGAGCGCTCCGCTTCTGAAACGCTCCCAGTGAGGCAGGTCGCAGATCGCGCCGCACACGCTCCCGGTGGAATGTGTGTGTAAATAATGCTGATATGAAATATGAAAAACAACCAGTAGTCAATGTGCAAGCTGCCAATTGAATGGTGATTTAAGCTACTCTATTGGGTTCATATATTTGTAAATCTGACTTATGTAGTGTCAGTGCCTCACCAGCCACGAACCTCACCGCACGTCACTGATGTGTGCCTTTGTTCTGTCGTATGTTTTCCAGCCAAATTAGAGAAATACAATATTAACATAAATCCCTCGTCCGCTTAACATGAGGGATGGTAATATAATGTCAAGACCAAACTTTATAGCAAGGCGACAGGGGGAAATCATGCAGGGTATAGTGGGACATGGTATTGACTGGCCTCTGGCCCGCTTGGGTCTTAATTCATGGAAAGCCCTTCCACAAGTGTCTGAGGGGGCTCGCCGAGCATCCAAGAGCAACAATGATTAATGTGGTTATAAAACCAGTCGGCCGACTTTTAAGTGTCGCACTAGATCATCCAGTGAGGGAGCTTCACCATGTGCACTGGAGCGACACAAAACTGGGAGCTGTGAGGAAGTGTATCGAAAACAAATCCCTCATCAAACTTTGATGTGCTACCCGCCTTAACAAAAAGAAGAAGAAAAAAAAACTCCTGTCCTCCGACTCGGCTATGAAAATCCTAAAATCCCTAACGTGTTATGTTACTGTGGTAATATTTGCTTTCTGTCATACACTGAAACTATGCTGCTGCTGGTTTCACATCAGAGGTTTAATTGGTATTTCCTTTTTAAAGGGGCAATAAGTAAGAATTTGACACAAAATGGCCATAATATTTTTGTAGTGCGTTGGCTGGACTGTGGATCGCTCACTCCCAATAGCTCAGGGATTGCTCCACTAGGATGTGTTGCTTTAGAACACAACCCTCACATTTACAACAGCTCAACAGCAGACTGTCACCTTTACGTTATGGAGGCTAAAATGGCAAACAAATAATGCAACAAAGCAATAAGCTGTAAAAGCAGATGCTACGCCGAAACCACAGTAGAATTCCATTTTTCTCTTTCCCCTTGCTTTCCTGCCCTTTTGGTTTTGTAGTATTTCATTAAACCTTTCTTCAAAGGGCCAGTGTGTAGCATTTAGGGGGCTCTATTGGGTGAAATGGAATGTTATTGATAAGTATGTTTTTATTGGTGTATAATCACCTGAAAATAAGTTTTAATTGTCTTAGAATAAGACTCTTACACCTACATACGGAGTGGGTCCTCTTCACAAAGTCTGCTTTGTTCCTACAGTAGCTCAGAGTGGACAAACCAAACACTGCCAGATGGGGCCTTTTGCGTTTTTGTGGTTGGCCACCTTGGTTCTTGCAATCTGCAACCTCACCGCTAAAAGCCGCCAAATCACACTGGCCCTTTAAGTAAAATTAACCTGTTTTGCTCTTGTTTGGCCTCCCAAACTTTGTCTAACCTTCAACCGCGTGGTGACAATGGCAGTGTTGTTTGGAGCACTGGATGTGCATGTCCTCAAAAAAAAAATGCTACGACTCCGCTTATGAGCTTATCAAGGCAAAGAAAGGCAAGTTTATTTGTATAGCACATTTCAACAACAAGGCAATTGAAAGTGCTTCACATAAAACCATTAAGCATCAAAACACAAGGCAAAAAAAGAGATTTAAAAACAATTAAGAAACATTGATAACAGTCATTAAAACAATAAAAAAAACTGTGTAAGAAATAAAATACAGTAGTAAAATGCAGAAATGCAGGAAATTGATTAATATCCTTGAATCTGGTTCAATTAAAGGCAGCAGCAAACAGAAAAGTCTTCAGTCTTGATTTAAAGGAGCTGAGGGTCTCTGCAGACCTGCAGCGTTCTGGGACTTTGTTCCAGATATGTGGAGCAGAAAAACTGAACGCTGCTTCTCCATCTTTAGTTCTGACTCTGGGAACAGAAAGTAGACCAGTCCCAGACCACCTAAGGGGTCGGGATGGTTCATAAGGTAGCAGCAGATCAGAGATGTATTTTGGCCCTAAACCATTCAGTGCTTTATAAACCAACAGCAGGATTTTAAAGTCAATTCTTTGTTGGACAGGAAGCCAGTGCAAAGACCTCAGAACTGGAGTGATGTGATCCACTTTCTTGGTCTTAGTGAGGACTCGAGCTGCAGCGTTCTGAATCAGCTGCAGCTTTCTGATTTACTTTTTACAGAGACCTGTAAACACACCGTTACAGTAGTCCAGTCTACTAAAGATAAATGCATGGACACGTTTTTTTCCAAATCCTGTTGAGACATAAGTCCTCTAATCCTTGATATATTCTTCAGGTGATAGTAGGCTGATTTTGTAATTGTCTTGATAAAGCTGTTCAGGTTGAGGTCTGAATCCATAACTACACCTAGGTTTCTGGCTTTGTTTGTGGTTTTTAACATCAGTGATTGAAGCTGAGCGCTGACTTTCAATCGTTCGTCCTTGTTAGCAAAAATTACTTCTGTTTTATCTTTGTTTAATTGAAGAAAATTCTGGCACATCCAGTTGTTGATTTGTTCAATGCATTTAGCCAGCCCTTGTATGGGATTATAGTCCCCTGGTGATATAGTTATGTAGATTTGTGTGTCGTCTGCATTATTATGATAACACACTTTGTTGTTTTCAATAATCTGAGCTAGTGGAAGCGTGTAGATGTTGAACAGAAGAGGCCCCAGTATTGAGCCTTGGGGAACACCACATGTCATTTTAGTCAGCTCTGATGTGTAATTAGCTGCAGACACAAAGTATTCTCGGTCCTTCAAGTAGGATTCAAACCAGTTAAGTGCTGTGCCAGAGAGTCCCACCCAGATTTTTAGTCTTTCTAGTAGTATGTCATGGTCGACCGTGTCGAATGCAGCACTGAGATCTAGTAATACTAAGACTGAAATTTTGTCACTGTCTGTGTTTAAGTGGATGTCGTTGAAAACCTTAACAAGAGCAGTTTCAGTACTGTGGTGCTGTCGAAAGCCTGACTGAAAGACATCAAAACAGTTATGTACGGCCAAGAAGTTGTTCAGTTGTTGAAAAAACGCTTTTTTAATTATTTTACTTAAAAATGGGAGGTTTGATATTGGCCTATAATTTTTCATTGTTGCGGAGTCTAAATTAGCCTTTTTTAGGAGTGGTTTTAATAACTGCAGTTTTTAGGGCTTGTGGGAAGACACCTGAGTGAAGGGATCAGTGGTCATGCAGTTTGAAATATTTTTGAAAAAGTGTGTTGGTAGAATATCGAAGCAGCAGGAGGATGACTTCAGATGTTGTATAATGTCTTCTAGGCTTCTAAGGTCGATTGAATGAAATTGGGTCATGATATTTGAATGGATGTTATTTAGAGATGGGGACAACACATATCCTGTGGTTAGTGTGGAGGCACTGACTGCTTGTCTAATTTTCTGAATTTTTCTATCAGTGGAATGGGCAGTGAAATCCAGCAGCTGACTTTGAACAAACAGCAACAACTATGAGAGTTTGTCTGCTATTACCCACATCTATATGATGATATATCTGCTCGGCTTAATCACCAAAAATCGATATTGGGGTGGGCCCTTAGCAAGAGCAGGCCCTCCAACAATGTCTTAGGTGGTGGACAGGCACTTGTGAATGATTCAGAGAGCTATTTCTGAAATACGCATATGTCCAACTAATGACTCACATTCAGATCAAAATAGTGCCGTTTCATTTACCTTTAAAAAAGGACACCCATCTTTGTCATGGTTTTAATTTTTTGAGGTAAAATAGTCAGTAAAAGTCTTATTTATCCAGTTGTGTGCTCACTACTTCTCAAACACATGCATCTTAGCTAACACCTTACTCTTTAAAATAGGATAAACACTCTCACGCTTGTGAACAAAACGCTACACGTCTGGATGAGTCTGAAGAGGGACCTGTTATGGTTTTGTCGTGTTTTAATTTTTTTTTTTTTTTTAGCTGAGACGCTTATTATGTTTCACATTTGAAAAGCTGTTCATTTTATGGGAGTGGATAAATGACACTTATTATATTGCAGGAGTCGTGTGAGAGTTTGTAAACACATGTTTTGATATGGTTTTGCTGCTGATAAACGCAGCCCCCGTTTACTTCAATTCATCAAGGATTTACTCTGTTTTTTAATTCTCCGTTCACCGTGGAGACGTGAGAAAAACAAAGTCTTTAACCTCAATGTGCTGAGCCGAAACAAGGAAAAACACACTACATGACTGTCCTCATACTTACAGACTGCACTGTAGAGTTGTAGAGTTGACGTTCATATTACGTTAGGTTCAGTGGGGTTTCTAATTAGACTGAGATCCAATTAATCGAAATGTTAACGCTAATCCCTGCTCTTTTCTTTTGTCCGTTCATACTAATGTGTCTGCTTTCGATTGAAAGTCTGACTGGGACCAAACTAGAGCCACTGATGATTTTGCTATATACTTTTATATTCCCATTTATATTGATGCTGCCTGCCCCCCACTCTTTTCCTTTCACTTTCTGTCTCCCTTCCATCCCTGAGGCGTCACGTAGGCTAATACAATTATTTGTTCAAAAACAAAGGATCAGCAAAAACGGTTGTGTTCTGGATTTAGCAATCTTTTCTTTAGCTGTGGGGCGAATATCACGGCATGTCCTTATAGGAAACAATTCACTTGGCAAGGGAAGCTTGGATGTTGTTTTCCCCGCTTCTTGTTCATGCAGGTTGTCTACTCCTGAATACGTGTAGGTTTTACTGCCTATATAGAGGAGCAGTGACACGCTGATGCACACAGGAACCACTTTGCTTGTTATCCAATGCCAAGTAATCTGTTCAAACAAAGTCTCTCATCGCTGTATTGGATTCATGTGGGCCAGTATTGACAGTGACATATGAGGCCTGGTTGTCTCTTGTTTTGTTTTTTTGTGGGGAGCCAGAGCTGGAGTGTACTGTAGCTACCACTCCCTTCACTCTGTGATTGTGCTCTCCATTCCTGGTGAGCTCACTGGGGGGATGTTGGAGGATCTGCCTTCAAAGGATTTTTTTTTTTTTTTTAAGCATGTACGTACTCCCCGGTACATCAAAGCGAGTCAATCAATTATGATTTAAGTAACACATATTAATAGGCGTTAACCAGCGCTGAACACTTCACCACCACACAAATGGCGAACCGTGGGATTTGTGTACAGCAGCATGCGATGTCATGTTTGAGAAATCTGGGCGTAGAACACGAGCCCCTCGAATCCATTAGCTTGTCAAATTGTTTTTGAACGGCTTTGATTTTTGCTTTTATCCTCGTCTGTCACTCGGTAAGAGTAAGACGAGGCTGTTATCGTGCAGTGGAAATGGAAATCAAGTCTTAGCCCGTAGTACAATTGCACTCTTTGAGTGGGGCATAACAAAGAATGCGCTTTATCAATTTACAGTAAGTGAGTTTCAAGGACAAGTCCAATAATACTTCAGCAGCGCATTAAGAATGCTATGACTGAATTAATACGGACAGATTATTTGGGTTTTACTTCAATCTCAGCATAATTCTAGTTAAATTTGATGGTTGCTTGACTTGATTAAATTGCAAGTAAGTTTTTGGGGATTTGAATATAAGGAGCTGTGAGTATGGTGAGAAAGCTCAACATTTTTGATCATACATTTTTCAGGGAAAAATCGTATCTTCTTATTAGAAGGTTAGATAAAAAGGTCAATATCACACCTATTTCTGTGCATTAAGTAGCTGGGGTCTGGAGGGGTTTAGCCTTAGCCTAGCACAAAGCCTTAAGTCTTTATGTTACTTTTTACATCTACCGGGGCAGCTGTGGCTCAGGGGTTACAGCGGGTTGTCCTTTAATCACAAGGTTTCCTTTCAATCCCCAATTCCTACTGTCTGCATGTCAAAGTGTCCTTGAGCCAGACCCATTTGAGCCCCAAGTTGCTCCGTGGGCACTTTGAAGTAGCACACTGCTCCTAAATGCTTAGGCTGAGTTAAATTCAGAGGTCTAATTTCATTTATGTAAGTATGTGACGATAAAAAATAAAGGTTTTTTTACTCCTACAGTTCAGAGGTAAAATTATATCTTCTCCAGTTACGACATTAAAATGGTATTTATACAGTGACACATCAGTATTAACAGTCTAGTAATGTAATATATGACAATATGTCATATTTAGCTGATAATACATATACTAAAGTGGGATTTTAAATGCTTTACATATCTATTCATTTTGGGTTTGAGTATTTTTTCACATTGGACTGAGACAGGATGGCAGTCTTAAAGCTTAGCGAGGCCAATAATGTCCAGCCTCCAGATGTCTCCCCAAGTTTGTTGTTGTTGAATCGAAAAGATGGAGCTAGTATCAGGGGAAGTCGTTAACCTGATAATTGCATCCCTGCATGCTGCTAAAGTATCCTCCACATGGATCTGAATGTAATGCATGAAATATATATTCCAGAAGTAAACATACTCGATGTAATAGCCTCATCCAGGCTGAGATGTGCCTGATATGCATTCTATCTCACTGTCTACAGATGCGGGGACACTAAGGGCTGCATGGTGCAATAACAAATATCCTAATGTGTAAAATATGTGTTTATTCTCTGAATCAAGCCTCTTCCCCTCACCACTAACCCACTTCCTGAAATAGATCTGCTCCATTCACTCTCTGAAGTCTTCCAAAGAGGAAAAAGTGCTTCTGGCTGCCCATGTCCTACATAATGTAATTATGTAAACCAAACCAAGAGAAAGAACCCGCCCACAACACAATCTACCACGCAATCAATGGCAGATGATCATTGAGAGAGCTAAAAATGCACAGAAATGCTTCTGATTCAGCGCGGTGCTGCTGTAGCGGATACAACGGTGTTTCCTGGGATACAGTCAGCCTGAGTCGTTTGTTGATATTGATTATAAAAATGCGCGCGTATGGACGACAGGATTCATGAAGTTCTTCAAGTACCAAGAGGAGCATGTGTGAGAGCCCAGCACTGCGTCTTATCTGACAGCAGATTGCTTTCTCGAGACCGAAATGACGAGGGCTATTTTCTGTCCTCTTAACCAAACCACTTGGTGCTTCAATCTTCATGAAATGCACCTTGAAAGCCCTGCTCGTCATTCAGCGATGGTCAATGGGCCGCCGCCATAATATTCTCCCTCACGCACACACACACACACACACACACACTCATGCACCCACTGATGTTCGGTAAATTGCAGTTTCATAGAATACTTTTATAATGAAGGTCTAAAGAGGACAGAGCTTAGGGAGGGAGAAGATGTAATAGGAACAGCTTTGCTTGCCTTATCTATGTGACAGCATGTCTGTAACACAGCTCATTGGTCTAGCCATTGAATGGAACAGCCTGTCCTCTTTCAGATGCCTCCATTGATTATATTGGCTCACTTGGGGACCACTTATGCCATTCCAGCGTGGTTCAATGTGCAAGTGGTTACATCACTCATTTGCTTTCTCCCTTTTTTTTATTTCTATTTTCTTAAGGAGACCTGGGTTACACACATGAGCACACACACTTAGAACCCCCACATCGTAGCCCATTGGTGCCATTAAAGCCATGGGCATTCTCCTCAGCAACGCCTGTCAGGTCAATGAAGATGCACGTTAAGTGAAGTGATAGCATTTTCTCACTATCGAGCCCTCTCTTTGACACATTACATGTTCACATAACGGATCATTTCAGAGCCTGACCTCCTTTGGAGGTGTTTTTTTTTGGGAAATTTTTTTATGAGATGTTGACGCTTTAACATGTGTGTCTAAGTGAGGAACGGAGCCAAATGATATGGTTTGTACACACTGTGTTTCATGCCAAACACTTCCGAGTCGCACGGCCATTTCATAAAGTTTAGCTTCTCCCAGAAGCATTCATCACAGTACTCAATGCTGTTTCCAAGAAAGCTGACTGAATTGAAGTGACAAAGAAAACACTTAGGTTGGGTTCTCAATAGCTAAATGTCACATCTAATGTGTGTCTCGTTGGCGATTTTCAAACTTTTATTTCACAGGATATTGAAGCCCTAATGTGAAGCAACTGACATTTTCTGACTTTGATGACTCCAAAGGGTAGTATCATAAAAAAGACACTGCAATAGGATTTTACATTCTAGAACCTGCATTTGACAGAACAATTACAACAAGTGTGGATGATATCCAGGCAGCATGGCTTCTGGCATATTGTTTTGCTTCTGTGTGTAAAGGGAAGTTAGCAGGACTGATAATATTTTCCCAACCAGAAATTGGCTAACATAAACACATGATTTTTAGGCTAGAGAGGCCCCAAGCAGTGGGTATCTTTGGGAATCTCGCATGCGAGTCACGATTGATTCTTGATTCAAAATCAGTTCAGTAAGTAGTGAAGGTGGTACTTTTTTTCTAGTGCCAAACTTGTGTTTTTAGTCCACTGATGAAAATAAAAAAATAACTTGCAGTTAAATCCCCACACAGTGAATTCCACTTATTCTGGGCAGATCTGACCTCCTGTCAGATGGTAGCACAGACTGTTTGATTTAGGCACTTCTGTTTGCACCTGTTAGGATGGGAAAAATGTAACCTTTACCATTCTTATTGGTTCAAGGAAGCCGAAGCTTCACTTACACTTCAACATCAACCTTATACAGAGGTCTAATCAGCCAGAGTAACTGAAAACACCTGTGGGGTGTGCAGGGCCTTAGTTACGGTCATCCCATATGGAGAGATTGTCGTGTTGTTATTTTAACTTGAATACCGTACATGTTTAGTGAACTTCAATACATTCTCCATTTCTATTATTTAAATTCAAGTTCAACTTTGAGTCACTGCTTTGTACTATGCCCTTTGCATTTGGTGCCCACAGTGAATATTAGATGATGGTCTTTCACCAACAGAAATCTCTTAGCTGCATTGGTTGAATCACTGCAAATGAGTAGGGAGTAGCCAGTCCCCTTGCGTGGTGGACAGAATTGGGGCATCAGCAACACACTGCAGGGATATCTCAGCAACACTTAAGCTACATTCAAAAACGTTTGTTTATTGAGTGCTCTGAACTGCCCTAATAATGTTGTCCAGTCAGACAGTCAACTTTATTTCCTCATTAGAACTGGTGTCCTGACGTGGCCTCGGCCTCTATGACCGGAGGCCGTGTTGTAGATTGGAAGTGGGTAAAGTGGCAGCTCTCCCAGCACAGAGGAACTGGGGGATGGCAATGGAGGCGGCCAATTAATATTTCAACAATACATCCTCTGTGGCCTGAGATTGACTGACTAAACTGCTAACTGTCAGAACAGTTATCTTCAAAAACCGTCCGGGTAGGAATTCAAAACGCTCGGTATAGAAAGGGATTTTGTATTCATCGCTCACTTTTGCATTCTGCATAGAATTGGTTACAGAAGCAATTAACACTGGAGGAAAATGAAATGAATATAAATAAGGCTGAGGGACAACATGTCGACGTAATCAGGCACCTTCTCTTCTCCAACTTTGTTTTGTCTTTGGATCAGGAAGTTAAACTGAGCAAACCTATTCAGAATATGAGAGGATGGATCGGCAACACCTTTCCTCCCAGAGAGGTGTTTTTCCACAGATCTACAGTTAATAAATGGCTTTTGTATAGCGCCCTTCCAGTATTCCAGCTGTACACTACATGTCATCATTCACCCATTCACACACATCATAGGCCACCATGCAGATGCCACCGGCACTAAACTAATTCACATTCAAACTCATTCATACACCGATGGCACAGCCTTCAAGAGCAGTTTGGGTTCAGCATCTTGTCCAAGGACAGTTTGACGTGCAGACTGGAGGAGCCGAGGATCGGACTGTTGATCTTCCGATTGGAAGACGACTCACTCTACCTCTGAGCCACAGCTGCCCTGATCTTTACCCAACAGGTGTTGACTTCACCCCTACCTTTGACAGTTACAGCCAAGACTCTAAGAGTATGTGTTGGACTCTAGGGTCATAGTATATCAAGTTGCCAGATGGTTCTTGTTCCTGTCCAATCTCTGATTGGAGCACTTTGCATCTGAGTGTGATGAAATTGGGTTTAAAAAAAATACTTTGCCCACAAAATGACCATTTGTGTAACAATTACTCACCCTGTGTTAACTTGAATTCTTAAAGAAAACTTTGTTTTCCTCTCATGCCTCCACTGTGAATGGACTATCAAAAAAACATTAATTAATTAATAATTGTCATTATGGATGTTATCAGCCAGATGTTTGGCTTCCAGCTTCCTTAAACCTAATAGTACAACTCTGCAAGACATCTGAACTCTTGAGGATTGAATCATGAGCTCCTTGAGGAGGATATGCTGGTCTGCACTGGTCCAGGGAGGAATGTTAATATTATGTCCAGAAAAGTTTAAATATTTGAAAGTTAGGTGATGATTTGCCATAGATTTGTCCTTAATGGCACATCTATATCACACTGTTGACTCCATGTCAAAAGCCCATTCTATGTGAAAACAAGACAGCCATGTAACATCCCTGATCCACAGCCAGTGAGTAAGGCTCATTATTTTGCCATCCATGGTGATACATTCGGTCTGGAGCCGCAGCCACCTGTCAGAAAGTTGTGGAGTTCATTTGAAGTTTGCCTTTGTTTTCACTCCTCCTCTATTGCTGTAACATTTCAGTGGCATGTTGACAGGTTTATCTTGGAAGCTGATGAGGTGCACTTTAGTGTGTTTGGACTTCCTGATTAGTTGACACAAAATAGGGAAATTGTGACATGTGGTGAAAACGCTGCATGCTGTTATGGGAAATATACCTGCTCAGGTTGAGTGAATTGGTTTCTCTGTCTCACTCGTTTACATTAACATTAGAGAGTGGTAATTATGTCAAAATATGGCAAGCAATCATTTTCTAAGACTCTTTTTTTAGACAGCTAATTTGAGCATTGTAGTATAACTGGATATTTACCATCATATTATCATAAAGCAGTGTAGATATGACTTGTGAGTACATTCTTTGGGAAGACCGCAAAAGCCTTGAATGATCTCTGCACATGTTCAGCTTTTGATTACATTCACACATTTCTGAAAAAATCAGAACATCAATTACATGCTTGATCCTCTTCATTCCAATTCTGCAAAGTTCGAAACAAAAAATAAAAAGCCACCACCACACAAGGCTGGATTGAAGGCTGCCCCCGGACCCTCAGGGGCCCCAAAGGAACCAAGTTGACTGTGTGGCCATTAGTTTATGCCAATTTGATTAATTGTTCATTTCAGAGTTGAACTTCTTCCTTAGTTTAAGAAACAGTAGTTCGGCAAAAAATATTGACTCATCCTCCACTAAATAGCTTTATCCAAAGCTTTTAACTACATCTCACACTATAGACAAACAAATCCCAGCAGCATTTCAACTCTAATACTGCATCCATACAATCTAAATTTCATTATAAAAAACAACTACCAACTAACAGCAGGGCAAGAATACGCAAAATGTGACAAAATGTATAAAACACTGAGAGCCAGTTGAAAAATACGCTGCTGTCTTATAATCCTCATGTGAGGCGTCAGCCTATGTTTATGTTCGCCATCTTTGTGTTTGCTGTGACACTAAAAGGTGGCTGTAGGCCAAGAGAGCGTGCGGTAGCTCCGGGAAACAAACCTTCAGAACTGTTGCAGCTTAAATTCAGCCCGCGCGAACCCTTGCACCGGGGGTCTGATCCCGGGTGACTGTCTGGACTCCCCACCGCATCAGCAAACTTTCTGTTGCTGCCGTTACACAGCTTAGACCCAACACTCCACCATCTCGCTGTGACTCTCTGTGCTGAGGTTTGCACTGGCTAAATGTGAGCTAACTGCTAACTGCTAACCGACGGTCTGTCTCCAGGAACTGCCACCCACCTTCCTCTCTGAGAAGTAGTCTGCCGGTGACGGGGAAGACAAATTATTAGTCTGAGTCATTTATGCCAATTTGGATTTAATCCAATGAACAAACTTAAGAAAAAAGCGTGATTATCTAATTATTGGTTTGTTTCAAGTTCAATTGTTGATCTGGTGGTAACTGATTGCTCCATGCTTTCTGTGTTCTAAAGTGTGTTTTAATGTGTTTTTGATTATTGTTTTTTTCTTGTATACATTTTGTGCTTGGTATTTATGTTTTCTGTGCTGTATCCTGTGTTAAAAAGGTGCTAATTAATTCAAATCTTACATGCTCACTAGCTGGTTAGCATGTTCCTTTTTGTAGATATCTATGCAACACAATACATACACATCTTTGACATAACGTCAACACTGTCACCTCCTCACGTTCCGTTGATAAAAAACATTCCGGCAAGATCTTACACATTGCATCTTTAAAGGTAACAGGATACAAAGCAAACAGCTCAGCTTTGCCCTTGGCCCCCTGTGGGTTTAACCCATACCTGCCACTACAAAGCAATAAAAGTGTGTGCATCTTGTATATGAATGTAAACACTTGAACGTGCAACAAGCATGTATCTGTGATTTTCACTATGGCAGGGTGTGACACATGGGTGTAAATGTTGGTATCAGCTCAGGAGAGCAGCAATCAAGATAATTCAGTTGTAGCACCATAGTGTAACTAAATCATCATGACTCACACTCACATCACTCCAACCAAATGATATGTTGACAGTGATCAGTCATTCCAATTTGTCCTCAGAAATGTGATCGTATAAGCAGGTTTGAAAGATTTAGTGGGAAACGATATCACATGCGAGGACTTTGCTTTGCTAAATGAATTGATCTAATCAGAGATGTACATGTAGGAGCTTTTAAGCAGCACCTGGAGGCAGCATCACTCTTTGCCGTGTGAGCAGATATTGTTTCAGTCGAGGGCTTGTGAGGGTTGATTTATTTTTATTATTTTTTTCATATCCATGTGCAATGGAGTTGCAGGCTTTGAGTTTCCACGCTCTCTTCCTCTCTCTCTCTCTCTATCTATGTAGGGCAGCCCGTGGATCAGCTGACATCCCCATCCTCCCACTTGCCCACACAATCTTGTTAAAGCATGCAGTTAATCTGAAGAGGAAAAGGACTCTCTTCACAAGCAAGCGACTCTTTCATCACCCTTTTGTATTGCCCACATCACGTTGTCACGCGAATATCGGATTCTCCCAAACCTCAGGTGCTTAGGAGAAGCGGCGCCCTCGTCTTGGCTCTGCCTGATGTCATTTGCCTGGAAGTGACTTTGTGAATTGGGCATTAAACCGCACTCTAGGAGCCCAGATAGCATTATGTCGCGGGAAGAATCAACATCTCAATGGGGGACTCTCCATTAATTTTTCTCTTCTTTCTTTCAGAAGTTGGCTCCACCATCAATAATTTAGACGAAAGTGCCGCCACAAAGATGAAACACAGGAAATAAAGCATGTGCTCTCCGGAAAGTCTTCTGAAAGAAGCCTACAGTCGTCAATTTAGAAACTCTTGATCATATCCTACGCATTTTCATAATCAAGCACGTACAACAGAAGGGAGGAAACACACACAAATACTCTTTTGCTCCTCTATTTCTCTTTATGCTTGTGCCTTTTTTTTATTGAGAGCTTAGTGAAAACAAAGAGCCTCGGCTGCTGCCTGGCAGGTCAGTTGAAGTGCAGCAATTTGATGGACACAGATACAGGGCAGCGCGGGAAAGGCCTCTGTTTGAATTGCCACTCGCTGTCGCCGCCGCTCTTCATTCCCCTGCCTGCTCAACGCGGTGTAAGAGACACAGAGAGGGTCATCGATAAATGCAGGAGGGGCTGCATCTAAGCCCTCATTTGACAGGAGAGGTACTGTCTGGATTGAGGTGAGAGTGGATGGAGGGGGGGGGGGGTGATTGTGCTGCGGCTGCTTGTCCCCACTCTGAAGTAGCTGGAAACCTCAAGACCCTGCTTCAGGGCTGAAACATTTCTCGGCCCTTGTGGGCTCTCAAAAGAGCAGCTCGCTTCTATGGGCTGTGGAGGTACATCTCAAAAGCACCTTCCATCTCTCGGAAGAGAGAAAGTGAGAGCGAATCATGTTAAACTCCCACATAATCACGAGTGTGCTTTTTCAGACACAATAAAAATGCACTGAGCTCTCAAACAGGGCTGATTGTGCTCAAGAGGAAAATGCACCTTGGAAAAATGAAACAAACCTCTTCACTCTCCTCCTACTTGTTATGCTGTTTGAGGTGTGTCTAGATTGCCTTCATCTGACTTTTCATTACACAGCCGCAGCCGGAAGCTGACTGAATCTTTTAAATTAATTTATCAAATGCCTTACTTCCTCATTGAATCAGAGGAGACGTATCATAGAGAGGATTTCCATCCCTGAAACCAACAAATGAGGAAGTTGAATACTGCAACTGTGCTACTGTGTTGCTGTCTCACAGGTTTTTTTTCTTCTTCTATGTACCAGGCATGCATGTTCCAGTCAAGTAAACACTGTACATATGTGTGGTGCTATGGTTGACTTGGCAACACTGCCATCTCATGGTGATCAGAGTAAAAAAGAACACATCGTTTTTTCCAAAACATCTTTATTAGACAATGTGTATTAATCAAGCAAGGCATGTTATCATCATCTTCCTCTGCCATATTAACTCAATCTATATACTGTCTCCTGTCAAAGCCTTCATCATTGCAATTATTGTATTAAAAATGCACATGCACTACGTAATGAGATCAACACAAGCTATTGTTGATTACAAAAAATCGAGCATAAAGCAACGTGATTTGGTTCCAGCTATCTTGTTAATGCTCTCATATATAAAAGAGAGTGACAGTTTGTGTTTAACTTGTGGAACTATAGTTTTCTTCAGCGTAGAAAACTCCTCTGACTGAAACATCACTTCTTGGAAAGGTTTTTATCAAAAGGGGTTGCATAAATTCCTCTCTGATCTTTTCAGTGGGGACTTATTCACTTTTCTTGTGGTCTATTTCTAGTCACTGAACCTCCAGAGAGCCGAGACTGTCTCCGAGCGAGGCTGAGATGCAGAAGAGATGGCAGATGGGTTCAACTTTTCTCTTGGTGTGTGAAAGGCATCCTCGCTCCCCCAAGGGCTAAAGTCGTGCCTCACGGCATTTTGAGCCTTTCTATAACTGGGCACCTTTCTGATCTTCCTCCCTCTCAGTGCCCCTCTCTGTGTCTGTTTGACAGCTCGGCTCCTTTCCACCTGCTTCCTCCTCCTCCTCCTCCTCCTCCCCACCCCTCTGGGTTTGACACCGGAGCACCAGAGCGGAACACCTCCCCAACCCTGATTCTCCAACCCGCTGCTTGCACTGCACCACAAAGATCCTGTAAAGCTCCAAGAGGACGACGAGGATGTTCTTGCAGGTGAAGAAGATCATGAGCTGGTTGAGCACCCGCTCTTGGACCATGAGGTAGAGCCGGTAGAGCAGAAACGGGCCATCTTGGAGTCCCACTGTCAGCAGCAAGCTCCACACTTCGCTGGAGCAGCAGGAGGAAGACGACAATGGAGCAGTGGGGCGGCGGGCGAGACCACCCGCACTCTTCTGCGGAGGCTCACCCTCTGGGAGTTGCGTCTGGGTCAGCACCAGAGGGAACTGCATGAGCGCCCAAGAGAAGAGGCCCAGGCCCATGTAGACAACCGTTTGGTTGGTTTTAACCTCGGGTTCCTTGAAGGTGTCAAAGATGTCCAGGATGTCGGCGCCCAGTCCCACATAGACCATGAGGAGCTGGGAGAGCTGGTCGCGGGACATGTCCCCCTTGGGCATCAGCCAGCGACCCAGAACCAACACTATGAGCATGGTCTGCTCCAGGCCAGCGACCCAGTTCTCCGGGTCCAGCTCCACGATGGCCTGGGTGATGGAAACAGCAATGTCTGGTTACGACAGAGGCGTTCGTCAAGTTCGACAATTAATTTTTCACAGTTTGTGTCACAGAGCAGGGAAATTTCCTTTGGATTGTCATTGGCTTTCCCCGATATTGCAATTACTTTTTGATCAATCACCCATAGACAGATATTATTTTAAATCTTGGTATGTGGTATGTGGAATCATCCATTCAACAAGACCTCTCCTCTCTATTCTTGCTGTAACTTGTGAGTCAGCTCCTCGTTGTGGCAAGGATCATTGAGTTTACCCTGACGGCACCCCTTGACGTTTCACAACATTACCGAAACACTACGTCTTCCACTTTCAAAAGCTGCCACCCAGCCTCGAGCACAGCCAAGGGGCAAAAAAGTTCCCAAATCCTACATGAAAGAGACTGCACTAAAATCACCCCAGAAGGGGTGAGATCTGAGAGTTTTTCAGAGCAGGAGCCTATCTGGACCTCATCTCACTGTGTCAATTACACATTTCCTGCAACTTATAGTTTATCCACCTCCTTGCTAGATTTAAATCTTATCTGATATCAGGTGTTGCTTTAATGTGGCTACGTGGAGGGTGAGGCGCGGAGGGCAGTTTTGTGGTGGGGCCCCTACCGCTGTGATCGGGATGCGAGCCAGCAAATGAAGCTCGGGGCCTGAGGAATTGTTGACAGGCAGCTTGGACTGCAGCAGGCTCAGCTCCAGGAACCAAATGGATGGGATGACAGTACTGAGGTAGAGGAAAACCATGGGAGAGAACCTAAAATTGGGCCACCAAAGGAGAGGGAGGGTGGTCGGGGAGGAAAGGTGGGGGTAGGTTATTTTTAGGGACATCCTTTTTTTTTTTATTTGCCACCCGCTTAAGAAGAAAGAGTCCCTATTTTTCTTCCAAAAGAAGCATTGAATTTCAGACTGCAATTATTCTCATCATATATGCAAATCCCTCTTGACAGTGCAAAGCCTTCTCCATGAGGAGAGAACTTCAAAGTAAGACTCAGTAAGAAAGAGAGAGGCCTGAAGAAAGCTTGTGCCTGTGGATGTTCACTGTATGTGTCAGAGCTACAGCGTTTGAATGAGACGCAGCTTGATGTTGAATGAGGTGTGACACTAAATGCTCATATCCTTTGGAGACTCGCGTAATAGAGGTTGGTGTCAGTTTATGTTTACTCAAGCCAAATTTTTTTTTTTTCAATCCAGCTGGACAGAAACGGCTTGAGCCAGCAGCAGCAGACATTTTCTCTGCCACTGGACAGGAGAACACTGTGACAGAGACGTGATGGCAGGCTCAGAACATAAGCTCAGAGAAAGACAGAGCAATAGCACCATGGAGGAATAGATTTGTTTTTGATAGACAGTGAAAGAGAGAACGAGCTGCAAAGGATAACAGAGAATTTAGTGGCAGAGAATATTATAGGCCGTACACAAGCTGCCTCTCACCCCCCTGAGCAGATGGGTTGTAAAGTGTTCAGAAGTTATTTACTCTCCTTCACAAAACAGGTTTACAAAGTCCTGCTCACAACACCTCAATCCTCATGTCACCGCTTTAGAAATAGAAAAAAAGATGGTTTGTACATGCTTAGTTAGCCTAAAAACACATTTTTGTTTATTATAGCTGAAGCAGATCCATGATCCTTTTTAGAGATATCTATATCTTCTGTGTCTCTTTGTAAAGAAGGAGAAATTTCCCCCACTGGAAATACTTCACTCAAGATATTTCGGACTACCTTTTTTTTATTTGTCTCTTGTGAGTCCCACAACTTTATGGAAGTGCAATACTAAACTGCTAAAGTACGGCGTCATTGAAATTGCTCTGCAGGTTGGTTAGGTAGAACGGATCATAGTATTATGTTATTAACATTGTGGTGTCAATGTCTGCAATCGATGCATGCAGATGTTTAGCCATTCTAGCAGTGTGGCTCTAGGGATGATAATGGTTTGTTGGTCGGTCGTTCCACCGCTTTGGTCCCAACCGAAATATTTCAACAAAAACTCAATGGATTGCTGTGAAATTTTGTCGAGGGATTTATAGACTGCAGATGATTAACCTAATCACTTTGGTGTTCCTCAGCTTTTCCTTTAGCAGGTACATTTTATACCTTCAAAACTATCGTCATCTCATCAGCCCAAGCTGTACTTTGTGTTTATTCCCAATAAGCAAATTGTAACATCCTAACAATCAGAATGATGGTTGGATGGACCTGTTAAATTGGCATTGTAAGACTTTTAGCATTTAGCTCAATGCACCTCTGTGCCACAATACAGCCTCAGAGACCCATTAGCATTGGCTACAGATGATGCAATATTTGAATGAAGGTCCAATTTTAGCCCAAAATGTCAGCCTAATCCTGATATTAACACTGTTGTGATCTAAATGTTACCATTTCCACTCTGCGTTTCGGGTGCACTTCAGAGTGACGGCCATTTCCACGCCCAGCAGAGCTACGCCCGTCAGCAGCAGCCAATAGAGTGGCTCCTCTTTAATGGCCACCACACGCCACACAGTCACCACCCCATGGACTGCAAACAGGAAGCGACTCAACAAAGCCAGCAGGATGTTCAGGAGACGGCACATCGTGCAACACAGAAAACCTGTAGAGAAGATAGTTTTATTGTCACTTGCTTTAAATGATGGAAAAATGTTTTTTTAAATCAAAATGTGTTGATTTGATACTGACTGAACCACTGACGTCCATTAACTTACAGTAAGTCAGATACAAGGACATATTAAGCCTATTGAATGATTAAGGGAAAATCCTATTTATATGCCACATTTGCACATTCTTGCAAGATTAATAAAAGCCGAAGCTTTTCCAGTATTTTTGCACAATTTCAACAAAACTTTTGTTTACAAGGTCTCAAAAGGCCTTCATGTTCTTTTGAATCTCATATAGTTTAACTGCAACACACTTAATGTCCAACAGTAAAGGCTTTTGCAGAGTATAGAATTGCCAAAGGCCAATTCAATTTGATTGCATTTTGCAATAAATTCAAACAATAAACTCACACAGAATTGTCAGTGTCAGGCAGCAAAAAACCAAACCAACCACGAACAATTTGTAAACAGTTATGTAACCGCCTGCCTCATTACATGTTATACGCCCAATTGAGCATTAATTATCAATAACTATTGCATAATATGTATGTGCAAACAGTCCTCGCTGTCAATTAGTCAGTTTAGGATAAAAGCTTCTGATCTTTGTGGGAATTCAAAGCAAGCAGTGATTAGTATGCAAATTAGAGAAACTGATCTGGAGTCAAAATTAAATAACTCCAGGAGGCTTTGCATGGGTTTTCTTAGATCTGATCTCTGGATCTCTGGATTATTGTGATGACTTGAGGACTTGAAAGCGGTTAAAAAGCATACCATTTAATCAATTCCGGCCAGGGACTTTTGTTGCAAATCATATCTTTCTCTTGTTCCCTATGTTTCCTGTTTGTTTCTGAACTGTCACCATGTAATTAAGACGAAATGTAAAAAAATTGAATAATAAAAAGGTTTGTAATGCTAATAAGGCACCTTTTGTAACAGGATTTATATTTGGAGACGTTTTTTCTAACACTGTACAGATGACGTACAGACCATTAATAATAACAACTTTTGTGTTGCCAGGTTGTGAAAGATCCTTTCCACATACTTTCAATAACATTTACTCATCATGTCACAACAAAACATCATCCAGTCAGCATTGTGGTCCCTTCAAAAAAAAATTCTGTTACTGTATATAAACGTAGTTTTTAAAGGACAGGGTTGCCACCCACAATAGAGCATATGGAGCCATACATGGTTTTTACTAGACAGCAATGAAATGTTAGTAAGTCCTTCATAAAGGGTCACAACTTTCTCACTAACAAGCCAAAAGCTAGTGAAAAGAAATGCATGTGGCTGGTGTCAGTACTTACTGGATACAATAAATAAATAAATAAAATAGGTACATATTATATATTTAGTTTGTCTTCATTTATAAAGACTCATAAAACAAATACATTTTTTATGATGTCTGTTTTGACAGGTCTATATGCCTTGAAGAGAATTCATGCTATATGTATGGTGCAGTTGCATGCAGTACAGACCTACAGTATAAGCTGGACTTCCGCCGAAAATGGTTGAGATCAGTTTCTTCGGTGTATTTCCCAAAAGTTCTCGGATGCTGCAGCAGTAGAAAATGTCAATACCAGAGCAGTCACACACTCTGACCCGGTCTGTCTGTCCTGTTTTGACTTTTAAATGACACCTCCAAGACCCACTGGACGTGTAGACATTTCAATGGTGTGTGTGTGTGTGTGTGTGTGTGTGTGTGTGTGTGTGTGTGTGTGTGTGCGTGTGTGCGTGCGTGCGTGCGTGCGTGCGTGTGTGTGTGTGTGTTCCTATGTGTGACTGCTGTTCAATTCCACTTGTGCAGAGTATCAGTGAGCTGTAGTTGTGTCCCACAAGTGTGTCTCCGTCCCCTCTGTGCCATTGTAGCAGATAGCGTTTCCTGCCCTCTGCGCCCACATCTTCATCGCCATCAGTCATGATGTCATCTCTCCTGGACCAGAACAAAGTTATCTCCCTGGGAGAAGCCGGCCTGTCGCGCTCCCTGTTCAGAGAGCACCCAGCCCTGCCCAGATCCCACCCATGCCTGCACTGCCTCTGCACTGTTTGCCCTGATAACAGCTTCGCTCCCTGGCGACTCATGGAGCACAAAAACATGGAGCAACAAGAGGTATTGGAGATGCCGATGCCCCCCTGAGCAGTCACTATAGGAATTTGTTGTTATGGCTGCTGCGTCAGAATGAGGACTCTGCGTGGGCCAATGCTGTCCAGGAACTTCAATCCACTAAACTCCTAAAGTGGAACAATAAATATGTTTACAGCCTGCTACAAAAAGGGTTTTTGTTCTCTATAGCTAATTCCTCCATCCATGACAACTGTACGGGAGAGGTTCATTTTTATTTTATTTTATTTTAAATTATATTACGGCTTAAAGTTAGGCATAATTGAAGATGTGGCCACTTTGAATGATGTACCAGGTGGCTAGCTGCTAGCTGTCTGCTCTGCCGTGTCACCATTTTTTGATTAGCCGCGAGTTAGGCTGTGTTGTCACTGCCAAAACCTATTGCTGACGTCACAGTCTTTGAGGGACGGGCTGTCAGTGTTGCCGACTTGGGGACTTTCTCAGAAGATTTAGCGACTTTTGGAGCTAGCGCTACTTTCATTTGAAAAGAGTTAGCAACACTGGGCTTTGGTTTTTCTATTGGATAATTTTTTTAAATCTACTATTGCCGGTTTCTCCAATGTTACCTACCCTAGCTTTTAGGTGTGTCCAGACTAAATGCAAAGCAGATTTTAGAGGTGGCATAATTGCATATGACGTCAATGAACAGACGAGTATTTCTTCTGTGTGGTGTGCATCGAGGCAAAAACATGTCAGTGAGAGGTGAAAATGTTTGAGCGAAAAATTCACATTTTATCTTGAGGCTTTATGGCTCCAGTGTTCAAACATATGGAGACGAGAAGAAAGGGGAGGTGTGGAGAGAAAAAAGCGACAGAGAGAAGTTTTGAGATCAGTCAGTGTCTGACTCTGAGCTATCATCACAACACACTCCACACACATTTGTTGTGTACAGCTCTAGCTAACACCTATACGTTTAGTACATTGGCTGCAAATAGACATAGACTGCTAAAATACTGTAAAATTTGGTGCAGTCTGAACCCATTTTAAGAGCATTGTCGGTGAGTGGTGAATGAGACATACTGGCCAGATTTCTATTAATTTATGTGCAGTGGCAGAAAATACGGGTGTGCATATTTGGGTGGTAGATGTAAGGCTGCATGTAATACACTCAAGGCATTCTGGAGTTCATGCCTCATTAACTAGTTATGTTATCAATCATCTGCCCCAAACCGTAACCTTACCATACTGTAGTTGCAATGCACAGATATTGGAGAATTAAATTATTTAAAAACATTTAAAAACAGGTGAGTATTAACAAGTTGACGAGTGACCAAAATAGGAGCGGGACATTTTACAGTTGAAAAACAAAACAAGTGAATACACTGTGTACTGTGTTTCTAAATGTCCCAGACATTTCTTTGTATTTCTGTATTGCAGTTTCTTGTTTTTCAGCCATCAGACTCTTGTTGGAATATGTTTGTGCAAAGACCCTGACCTTTTCTATAGTCCCATTGTTAGGTCAGGATTTTCCTTTGTCCATGTCCATGAAAAACTATTGTGAGAACTAACCATGACATTTATGGAATATGAATGGTCCCCAGTGAATGAATTCTAATGCTTTAGGTGACCTTGAGACCTTTCCTCTAGAGACACCATCAGGTAAATAAAATGTCCCCTTGTAGACAGGAAATATCACAATCTAACGGTCGGTTTGCTATGACATTTATCTTCGTGGCTGTCAGAGAAACTCTACATGTTAGCTGCTTTATGGTTCCCCCCTCATACTAAACTTTATCTCTATTATAGGTAAGCTTCTTAAAATAGCATAACACCCATATATTTGGTGGATGTAGCATTAGACTTTCAAACTTGTTTAAGATGTATTATACAATATCTTCTAATTGGATCAAAATTAGAACGCGGTAAGACAAGACACCTGAGAGTGCAGCAATTATCAAAAAGGCAATACTGTGATGTTGAATGAAAACTAGGTCATTCTTTGACTGTGAAGCTGCAGTGCTTTCTCATCCATAACTTTCCCCAAATCAATTTCCAAGTTCATACAAAGGACAGGCAAGAGTCTAAAATTATTCATAAGAGCACAAATCTTGACCTCTCTCAGTTGGACATACCTTCTTGTTGAAATAATATTCCCAAATTTTTTGCATTGACAAGTTTTTCATCTCCCACAAGGGATTTCAGCATTTCTTTTCTTTTAATCACACCCAAGATTTGGATTTTAGATTGAAGTGACCATTTGAAGCAGGAGAAAGAGAGAGAGAGAGACACACACAGGTACTGTCGTGGAGGAAGTCCTTTAATAGTGAGGAAAAAGGCAGAACTGGCAGAAGGAGATAAGACACCCCAGACGGTGTCCTGAACGAAAAATGAATTGAAAAGAAAATGGGTGGAGGACCAAAGGCGGGAGAGGAAGAGAGGGGGTGGCGATGGTGCGGGAGGAGGGTGAGTGAGTTATCAGCCATGCAGAATAGTAGGACACCTCATCTTGTTATCCTTCTGGTTTGGGCGGCGCTTTTTGCTTTTCGAGATAACAGGCGGTTCGCTCCAGATTGTTGCTTTTGAGTTAGTTAAGCCGACTATGCTTATTTGCGAGAAGTGCGCTTGTGGTCAGTGCTGCAGGTGTTCGAGCACAATATGTGGTTTTGGTGTCCCGTGTTGAGTTTGTTTAACAGCATGACATGTGTAGATCTGGATTGTTGGCTAAACTGTGTTCACTGTTTATGTGATCCTCCTCAACAGGCAACACAGTCCTTTGCGTTTATACAGCACTTTTCTCTATTTCTATTTAAATATATTAAGTCCTGTTAATACGTTTTAAACTCATAACTACTTCCATTACTACCATATTTCCATATTCACAGGCCATAGCAGTTCATTTCGTCTGAAGTATTTATTTATTTATTTATTTTTAACTGAGGCCTGCAGTATATTTTCGCTGCACCAGTCTGCCAGCATTGAAGTGGTACAACTCCAGCAGTTTCTTATATACAGCCCTGGATGGCAGCCATTCGCACAGACCTGCTGCCTCCTCTTCACATGGTGTACGCCACCCAGTAGATCACGTTCACCACGGCGAAAGTGAAAGGGAACACGGCCCTGGCGTAGATGTCGATGGTGTCGGCATCAATGGGCTTGCACACGCACTTGGAACAGCATTTCTTCTCCTCCGTGCTCTCCTCCGGCTGCCTGGACCTTCTCCTCCTCGGCTCAGCCTCCTCGCTGCCGCCCTCCCCGGGGATTTCACTGCTGGAGCGCTGGGGCCGTCCGTGGCGGTTGGAAATCATTACGCCCTGGTTCATGCCGGTGACCGACAGGGAAAACAGAACCATGGCCTGTTTGCCGTTCTTCACAATGGACTGTGGGGAGACAGAGAGAGAGGCGTGTAAGCACTTTCTGAGGCTTTACATGCTAGAGTTCAGTTTTGGGTCGCTCAGCATCAAATATTTGACGAATCAGGCAAAAGTGTCCGTTAGCTAATCTGCCTCCTGATGGACTAGACAAATTATTAAACCCTGCTAAACATCAAAAGAAAAGTTTGTTTTATAATTTCAGAATTACATCATCCACTCTTTTCATCATTACAAATCCTAATAGATAACAGAATAACCCCCTACACTTTTTGTTAAATCACATCTTACATTTTTTTGCACTGTGCTACTGGATCACTTCAAATCACATCACACTCATTTTACTTTATCATATTAGTACTTGGAATTTTGTATTAGCAAATTTATTAAATCTAAAGAATTGTCATTTGTAACTTTTTGCATTTAAAACAGAGCTGCCCCTGAAACAAGGCAGATTAGGTAAATCCTCAGGTCTTGATTTTTAGAGGAAGCTATGGTTTATTCAATGGTGGAGGAAGTATTTAGATCCTTTAATAAAGTAAAGATACAAATGCTAAACATGCTAAAAGTACTCTGTTACAAGTGACAGTCATGCATTTAAATAGTTACAAATGGTTTTGTATGAAAAATTACTCAAACCTTGTTCAAATAAGTTGCCCTTATAGGCAAATTCTTTATATTTCCTGTGCAAAATTTTTTTGTAAACTAGTCATTAAAGCTCACAAATAAATGTAGTGGAGTAAAAATACAATGTTTCCCTCTGAAATGTAGTGGAGTAGAAGCAGAAATTGGTGTGAAAAGAAAGGACTAAAGTAAAGTAAGTACCTAAAAATTTTACTTACGTTCCACCTCTGTTGTTTTTATATCATTGGTAGGTTTTTATAGTCTCTGTAATTTTACCCTCATCAACAATGCATGCTGGGTCTCCACACATTTTCAATCACTGTACGTTTCAATGTCACTCGCTTCAATCATCTTGTCATGTTTTTGTCCTCATTTTTCTTGTGTTGTCAGAATATAAGCAGATTTTGCTTACGCTTTCTATTATTTCATTTGATTTGATCCATGTCCTATTCTGAAGGTGTACCTCAGTAAGATGTATATCAACAGTAAAGCAAACAGACAGTATGATGAGAGTCACTATTACTCCCTGAAGGGAGATCTTCTATTCCCCCATTATGCTCTATAGAGATGCATTGTCTTGCTGAAGGTCAGTGGGATGGCTGCTTGTCAACAGCGGAGTTTGAAGTGCCAGCACAGGTCTATGTTAGAAAGGCGTACTCATTACTCACAACACTCCCCTCCCTGGAGTTCCACATTGTGATCTGCTGATGGGAGTACATGACAGGAGTGATTTTCTCACCTCAGAGCTGAGCTTGTTGGCCTTCACCTTGGCCTTCTCTTTGAGTCTGTAGTCAGCATTGTAGTGAGCGAAGGCGTACTCGATGAGTGCCGCGAACACAAACACGTAGCAGATCCAGAAATAGACGTCTAATGCCTTGATGGCTGACGCCCGAGGCAGGGAGGAGCGGGCACTTACCATCAGCGTGGTCATGGTGAGCACGGTTGTGATCCCTGTGGAAACAACGTGGGCGCAACGTGTCAGATTATGGTTATTATTTTGGGTTTTAGCCATACTTGCACCACTGTGCCCAAGTACAGCTGCACAGAGCCGCTAGCATG
This sequence comes from Cebidichthys violaceus, assembly GCF_023349555.1. Taxonomy (NCBI): domain Eukaryota; kingdom Metazoa; phylum Chordata; class Actinopteri; order Perciformes; family Stichaeidae; genus Cebidichthys; species Cebidichthys violaceus. The sequence continues at coordinate 12,486,925 of NW_027176816.1, forward strand.
GCCTCTTTGTCTCATTAACAGACCACATATGAGGACTTTAGCAGCCCAGTGGTCATTTTACATCATAGCGGTGATGATCATCATCATCACTTTCTTCACAGGTCACAATACTGGATGGGAACATCACTTGATGGTTTTGTTGCTATCAGCATTGGTGACACTTCAGCAATAAATCCCAATAACATCTGGCCAGATGTCAAGCCCCGATTTCCACTTTCTACACATTAAATATCTAATAGGCATATTGCCATGAAATTTACTGAGGATAATATGCTCCTCGGAGTAGACACGTGGACATTTAATGAGCTTTTCTCTAACGCTACTGTCAAAACAAAAAGTCAACATGGTACACAACATTTCTCACTAACTGAGAGATTGCCATGAAAACTGAAAGTATATTTTGACTTTTGTCTTTTCTCTAGTGCCAGCACCAGCATGCACTTGACATTTGTACCACTGGTGAGGCTCTAAGAATAGCAAAATGGTCAGTATTGTTCAGTACGTTGTTGTTGTTACTGAAAGTTCAATGTCTGCCTGAGCAAGCTGTTCCATCCTAGCACAGTAAAACATTGCATGGTTTAACCTTTCTACAGATGAATGAGCACCAACTTTGATTTAAGTCCCACCTTTTAAAAATGAATTTTAAAAGTTAAAACAGACCTCATCAAACTATTACCAACCTAAGGATACACGAGCAGGGACTGCTGTTTGGCTGATCCAGAAGGACACCCAGGACATGGCGACCAGTAAAATGGAAGGCATGTATGACTGGATGATGTAGACGCCTCGATTACGTCTCAGCTCGAAGCGGAGGCTGAGCCTCGGAAATCGTCCCGCTGGGAAGCAGAAAACAGACACTGTTTTTAATTGCTTCTCTGTGTTTAGGAAATTAGCACAATGTTTAATTGCTTTACTGTTATTTTAGAATGGCTATCTGCTCACTTGTGCCCCTGGTGGCAAAGCTCTGAGATGCCGGACATAAAAGAAGTGCTGCATACATTTTCCCAGCAGCAACTCCTATCATCTCTTAAACCTCCTGCCTGGCTCAGCAGCAAGCCTGACTTGATTCATTCCTTCTATGCATAGAATATGACCAGAGCAGTGCTTCAAGTTAAAATAGAAATCTTGCTTCAAAAAGAATCTGAGTCTTCCAACGCAAGAGGCAAGACCAATTGAAAACCCCAAATCGTACATAATGCATAAAACACTCACTCAAATGCAAGGAGCTATCAGACTGACTCTACTGGAGCTAACCTTGACAACAAGAAAAACAAAGGAAAGCAAGATGGATGCTCACCAGATTTGAAGTTCATCATCTCAGTGACAAACCGATAGTCTGTGATGGTGAACTGGGAGAGCTCTAGTTTGTCCAGGCCGTGGATGTGTTTCTGACTCTCTGACCAGTGGTACACAATGTCCTCTGAGGAGTAGCCATCTAGAAAGAGAACATATTATCAGTCCAACCTACAATGATGTAGGAATGTGAAGGTAGAAGTAGTTATGGATAAAGCTTGTAACCAGGCGGCAACCTCCGGGAATGAACAGTGAAGCCAATGCGGACGTGCCTTAAACTTGCATTCTTTCTAAGGGCCAGCAAGGAGCTACTCCTCTGGTTGCAAAAATAATTAGGGCCCGAGCACACCGACAACGTCGGGCCAGCGAAGGCCCTATTGAAATTGTATGGGGTATTATTAGGGCCCGAGCCACCGACAACGTCGGGCCAGCGAAGGCCCTATTGAAATTCTATGGGGTATTATTAGGGCCCGAGCCACCGACAACGTCGGGCCAGCGAAGGCCCTATTGGGATTCTAATGTTTATTATTAGGGCCTGAGCCATCGACAACGTCGGGCCAGCGAAGGCCCTATTGAAATTCTATGGGGTATTATTATTATTAGGGCCCGAGCCACCGACAACGTCGGGCCAGCGAAGGCCCTATTGAAATTCTATGGGGTATTATTATTATTAGGGCCTGAGCCACCGACAACGTCGGGCCAGCGAAGGCCCTATTGAGATTGTATGGGGTATTATTAGGGCCCAAGCCACCGACAACGTCGGGCCAGCGAAGGCCCTATTGAGATTGTATGGGGTATTATTAGGGCCCGAGCCACCGACAACGTCGGGCCAGCGAAGGCCCGATTGAAATTCTATGGGGTATTATTAGGGCCCGAGCACCGACGTAGTCGGAGCGGAGGACCTGTTGTTATTCTAATGTTTTTTATTATTATTATTATTATTATTATTATTATTAGGGCCCGAGCACCGACGTAGTCGGAGCGGAGGACCTATTGTTATTCTAATGTTTTTTATTATTATTATTATTATTATTATTATTATTATTATTATTATTATTATCGTACCAGTTTCATCGCAAAAAGGAGGTGCTTGGGATACTGGGAATCTTTTGAAATTTGGCACAAAATTCAATCGTGGTGAAAATTCCAGTATTATTGGGGTGTCCAATATTTGCATGACATTTTGGCTCGATAGCGTCCCCTACAGAGTAGCCCCAACTTTGGGTTTCACCTAGCTGTATGAAATTTGGTAGGTATGTGGAACGTGATGGGACGTACAAAAAAGTCAAAAGGAGGTATATCCTAAACCAAACAGGAAGTCGGCCATTTTGAATTTTATGACGTTTTTGGACCGTTTCAAGGCGCCGTACTTTAACAAACTCCTCCTAGAGATTAAACCCGATTGCCTTCAGATTTGGTCAGTATGCTCTTGAGACCTTGGCAGTGAAACGATACTCAAAGATCAAAAAGTTATCGAACTATGTGTCCGTGGCGTGGCGGCAAAAAAACACCATTCGCCATGAAACAGGAAGTTGTTGTAACTCGGCTGTACATTGCCTAATCTGCTCCAAATTTCTCAGATGTCATAACATCCTGACCCTGAACACATGTATATGACAATTTAGAATCATAGTAATAGCGCCACCTAGTGGCAACAGGAAGTCATAGGTTGTGTACTTTGACACCCTACTGCTCACAGATTAATCGGATCCCTCTCAAATTTTGTCACAAAAGCCTTAACACCTTGATAATGCTTCATTGTGAAAATTGTAGGAAGTTGTCGAAGCGTGGCGACGTGGCGGCTCTGCAAATTTCGATCCTTCGCCACGAACGAATAAACTGATGTAACTCGACTCTGCATCATCAGATCTTTACCAGATTTCACATGTTTGATTAAACTCCAGGCCTGAAGACATCTGCAAGCCAATTTTGAATCATAGTCATAGCGCCACCTACTGGCAACAGTAAGTTAAAGTCTTTATACTTTGGCTTGTTTCTCTTAGTTGGAAAATCAGATCAACATCAAATTTGTTCCACACAAATGTAAGAAGTTCATAATGCCAGTTCTCTAAGCTTTTGATGTTTCGTCGAACGCCGTTGCCGTGGTAACGCAGTCTTCGCAGTGAAAAACGATGGTCATTTGGAGAGGTTAAAAAAGCTCGAAACACAAGCAAACTTGACACACAGATCACAAGGCCAAAATGTAGTTCTATAATATGATTTAATTCAATCAGAGTGTTAAATCGGCTCAATAGCGCCCCCTACAAAATTTCGACGAAGCAGCCCTCGCAGTACGTTTCACATAGATTAACAAAATTTGGTAGGCACATGTATCACATGTGGACTTAAATAAAAGTCTCTTGGGGCCATGCCCTAAACCCAACCGGAAGTCAGCCATTTTGAAATTTGTATGAATTTCTAGTGTCGTTTTAGACATTTCCAGGGGCTCTACTTTAACGAACTCCTCCTAGGGAATTAATCAGATCGACTTCAAATTTGGTCAGTACAATCTAAAGACCTTTGTGATGAAAAGTTACTCAAAGGTTGTTGTTTCGTGAAAGGCCGTTGCCGTGGCGACGCATTCTTCGCCACGAAAAACAAAAGTGTTTTTGAGGGGCTAAAAATGCTCAAAACGTAACCAAACTTGTCAAACACATTTAAAATCCTGAATGTAGTTATCTGATGTGATTTTAATGCTTCAGAGCGGCAAGTTGGCTCGATAGTGCCCCCTACAATTTTTTGACGATGCAGCCCTCGCAGTACGTTTCACCTAGCTGTATAAAATTTGGTAAGCAGATGTATCACATGTAGACTTAACAAAAAGTCTTAGGGGTTCATGCTCTAAACCCAACCGGAAGTCAGCTATTTTGAATTTTGTATGAATTTCTCCTGTTTTTTCCATTTCCATGTGCTGTACTACAAACTCCTCCTAGGGAATTAATCCGATCAACTTAGAATTTGGTCAGAACAATCTAAAGACCGTAGCGATTAAAAGTTACTAAAAGCTTGAGGTTTCATCAAACAACATGGACTTGGTGTAGCAGCCATTTTACATGGTTCGCCATCATCCACCAAGCTGTTGTAACTCAACTGTACTTTGACAAAACTGTCCCAAACTTGACATGCTTGATTACCGTCATGATTTTATGACTTTTGCATGCCAATATTAACTCATAGTCATAGCAGCACCTACTGGCAACCACAGAAGTAAGCAGGATTCTTTAATTACAGCAGCCCAAACACTGAATTTATTTAAAGGGTTCGTGTGCACACCATGAGAAAAAGACTTCTCTGATCTAAATATGTGCAAACTAAGATGCATGGAGAGCAAAAGTTAGACAACAGTGGTTCTCAAACCATGTCAGTGGGCATTAGTATAAATGATCAGTCCAGAGCTTCTACTCGAGAATCAGAATAAATGTTGCAATGAATGCTTCACACTACAATCTAAAGTTACAGAAGAGCTTAAAATGAAAACAGTGTTAAATTAAAGTGTTCAAGTAAAAGCAAATGACACTGCTGTTCTGTTAACTTTCATGTAAGTCCAAATACAATCAGCAGGACACTGCAGGGAGTTGAACCCCATCCCAGTAAACTGACAGTTTGTTATGTTTCAAACATTGAAGCGCATTCACGCACATTCATTTTCTTAATGATCTTAACAGGCTTACATCTATGATTGTATTGGGGGTACACTTAAAAACATTTGAGGCTTAAGACCTGGCAACATGATCTTGCTACGCTGCTTGTCGACGCAGGAAAAATCATCTAACTCGTGCACACAGTGTATGACGGTTACAGAAATGCATGGCTGCGTCAACCAGAGTCCTGCCAGTACCCTCGACATGAAGTTGCGAGGGCCCGATCAATGCTGCTTGCAGCTTTAATTATTATTCTGATTTTTATTTTTGTACTTTGGGCGCATATTTGGGATACTTGCCATGCATGAAAACTCACCAAATTTTGCAGACTTGTCAGGCCTGGTGAATATAGAGGTATGATATAGGTTTCATATATGTGTGAAAAGAAATGGCTCTCTAGCGCCCCCTCAAATTTGGACCGGCGATGCCCCTCGGCCAGTATGTCCGATTTACTCGAAATTCAAAACACATGTCCAGATTCACTAGCTCTACAAAAAAGCCTCTCAGACCCCTAATCTACGCCTGGAAAAATTTTCCGCCATCTTGAATTTTGTGAAAAACACATTTTTGAGAACTCCTCCTACACACTTGGTCTGATTGCTACCATATTTTCCGTAGATCATTATTGGATCAAGATCACATGAAGTTATTAAAAGCTTGTTGATATCTTAAAGCGTTTAGAAGATACGGACCAATGAACTTCTTGGGGCGTGGCTTGTTTTTCAATACACATAACTTCTCAACCGTGTATCCTAAAATCACTAAATTTGCAGTATTTGTGCATATTGCATGGTGGAACATACCCTGCAATTTTCATTCCATTCAACCTATAGGGGGCGCTACAGTATTTCACTCAATTTCAGTTTTTTGGTGATTTTTCATGTTTTCAGCCTTTGTATTTTAACAAACTCCTCCTAGAGAATTCATGCGATCAACTTCAGATTTGGTCAGGATGCTCTTAAGACCTTTGTGATGAAAAGTTATCAAAAGCTAGAGTTTTCATCAAAGAACCTTGACGTGGCGGGGCGGCCATTTTGCCTCATTGGCCGGGAAAAAAGAAGTTGTTATAACTCCAAGGTACATTATTCAATCTGCACGAAATTTCTTATGCATGATGCTACTTCAACTCTTAGCACATTACAATTGAAAAATGTTCAATAACTCATAGTGCCACCTACTGGCAAAAGGAAATGTCATATTTTATACTTTTATTTACTCCTCCTAGCCAGTTCACCAGATCAGTCTGAAATGTTGGAAAGATAGTCTTAACACGTTGATGATGCACCATTATGAATATTGGGAGTTTTCGTTGAACGCTGTTGCCGCGGCAACGCATCATTCGCCATGAAAAAGTAGGCTGGTGGATCAGTGGCTTGCGATGCTCAAAAAGTCATGGAACTTTATACATGTGTTATTGGAAATGGGAGGACATATTTTATATGGGTGTTTGGCTTGGCCGTTTTAAATTGCCTCCATAGCGCCCCCTACAATATTTCAAAAGAGCAGCCCCAGCGCTACGTTTGAGGTACCTGTATGAAACTTGGTAGGATTATGTATCTCAGAGAGACTTACAAATAAGTCTCTTGGGACCATGCTCTAAACCGTACCGGAAGTCGGCCATTTTGATTTTTGTGTCATTTTTCAATGGATTTAGGCTCATTTCTAGTCGCTATACTTTAACAAACTCCTCCTAGACACTTTATCGGATCCACTTCAAATTTGGTCGGTACAGTCTCAAGACCTTTGTGATTAAAGTTATCAAAAGCTTTACGTTTGACGGAATGGCTTAGCCGTAGCGGGCGGCTACTTTACGTGACTCCCCATGAAAAAAGCTGATGTAACTCAGCCGGACTTGTTCCAAACGCTCCTAAACTTCCCATGCTTGATAACACTCATGGCCTGAGGATGTCTACAAGCTAATGTTCACTAATACTCACAGCGCCACCTGCTGGCCAAAGTAATTCTGCGTTTTTTGACAACTGGCATCCGATTTACATGACTTTTACACAATGTTGTCTACAGTTGTTATAGAGCAACATAAAACATGTTTTTGCATGCTCTGTAGCACCACACAGCGGATACAGGATGCTGTGGACTATTTGCATAGCATCATTTCCTGCGTCACGCGGTCCAAGCAGAAAAACATCATCGGACTCCGACACGCGTTGTCCGACTGTCGCAGACGATCTCGGCTGCATACGTTGGAGTCCCGCCGGCACCCCCGACATGTGGGAGGAGGCGAGGGCCCGTTCATCGCTGCTCGCAGCTTTAATTCAGATTGTTTTGCAGTCTATGAGAAAATGGCCCTGCTTCTCACTTGATTTATAACCTCAATAAACATTGAAAACATGAGTTTATGTTTTCAATAGTTAGTTTCAGGTCTTCATCAATACAGTATGATGTTCTTTTAGTAAATTATGTTCCCATTAGGAGTTGAATGGACAAAATAGCAGGGTTTGCATGAGGGCGTGGCTCCCTGGTGATTGATATGGCTGTCCTTTCTGGGAGTTGTCCCTGTTTTTGTCTTACAACTTTAACCCCTTCACAGCGTGTTTTTTAGTTCATGAAAATGTATTGTAGCCGTGTTGGTCCCCTAAAAAATGTCTTATTCGGTATTCGTTCCTACTTAGCTCCACCCTCTCATGTCACTTCTGGTTCCAAAAAACAAGATGGCCACGACTAAAAAAACAAGATGGCGACGGCAAAAAGTAAAGGTTTCAAAACAGCAGTCCACAAACCAATAGGTAATGTCACAGTGACTACATCCTCTTCCGATATACAGTCTTGAATTTGAATTAGTGCTGGGCAACGATTACAATTTTGAATCGCAATTAATCGCAAGATCTTCTGTGATTAATCGCATTGTTATGCGCAATTCAATAATGAATTCAAAAGTAGTGTATTGCGCAGTTATTTTAAAAATACTGCTATATGAATAAAAGTGCAATAACATTTGGTTTGCAAACACTTTAAACAAATAAGGTGCTTTTTAACCGCAGTATACCCTTTACACATAGCAGTTAAAATACAGTTATAATGATTCTGATAATAGATATTCAGCCGGTGTTCAGAAATGTATTTTCTTGTGTGTAATAGATGCAATTTGAAATATACACTTTGAAAACTGCAAACCTATCTACGTCATGTTTTCTTTTTTTTTAATCTTAATGTTTTAATGTTGTTAAATTCTCAGTAGCGATAACTAAATTATATGCTTATTATACATATTCCAAACACACGTCTCTTCAACATTGTGTGGAGGTCTGGGACGGTGCCTAGGGAGTGGCAGACCGGGGTGGGGTGGTGGTTCCCCTGTTCAAAAAGGGGGACCAGAGGGTGTGTGCCAATTACCGCAGTATCACACTACTCAGCCTCCCTGGTAAAGTCTACTCCAAGGTGCTGGAAAGGAGGCTTCGGCCGATAGGCAAACCTCGGATTGAAGAGGAACAATCCGGATTCCGACCTGGCTGTGGAACAACGGACCAGCTCTTCACTCTCGCAAGGATCCTGGAGGGGGCTTGGGAATACGCCCATCCGGTCTACATGTGTTTTGTGGACCTGGAGAAGCTGATGACCGGGTCCCCCGGGAGATACTGTGGGAGGTGCTGCGGGAGTATGAGGTGAGGGGGAAGAGGTTGAGATGAGGATCAGCACCTCTAAATCTGAGGCCATGGTTCTCAGCAGGAAACCAGTGGATTGCCCACTCCGGGTAGGGAATGAGTCCTTACCCCAAGTGAAGGAGTTCAAGTACCTCGGGGTCTTGTTCGCGAGTGAGGGAACAATGGAACGTGAGATTGGCCGGAGAATCGGAGCAGCTGGGGCGGTATTGCAGTCGCTCTACTGTACCGTTGTGACGAAAAGAGAGCTGAGCCGCAAGGCAAAGCTCTCTATCTACCGGGCAATCTTCGTTCCTACCCTCACCTATGGTCATGTGGACTGGGTCATGACCGAAAGAATTAGATTGCGGGTACAAGCGGCCGAAATGGGTTTCTTCAGGAGGGTGGCTGGCATCTCCCTTAGAGATAGGGTGAGAAGTTCGGTCAGTAGGGACTCGGAGTAGAGCCACTGCTCCTTTGCGTGGAAAGGAGCCAGTTGAGGTGGTTCGGGCATCTGGTAAGGATGCCACCTGGGCGCCTCCCTAGGGAGGTGTTCCAGGCACGACCAGCTGGAAGGAGACCCCGAGGGAGGCCCAGGACCAGGTGGAGGGACTATATCTCCAAACTGGCCTGGGAGCGCCTCAGGATCTCCCAGTCAGAGCTGGCTGATGTGGCTCGGGAAAGGAAAGTTTGGGGTTCCTTGCTGGAGCTGTTGCCTCCGCGACCCAATCCTGGATAAGCGGTTGAAGATGAGATGAGACATATTCCAAACAAAAAAACTTTAAAAACTCAAAAAAAAATAATTTAATTAATCATTTATTTTTTGCTTTTTTGGTATTTTGGTCAGACACATATGCAATGCTGATTACCATGTAATATGTGTGGTATTAGTTATAAATATACGTTGGTACATAGAGGGTGATAAAAGCTGTACAGGAGGGACTTAAGACCCAGGGGAATGTTGGTGAAGCATGGGAACCTGGATCTGTACCGTGGCACAGACCCGTAGAGATTACCCTCAATTTGAATTACATGGGATGCACACTATGGTCTATATATATATATATATATATATATATATATATATATATATATATATATATTTAATTGTGCTTTCTTTGTTAGCTAGGTTAGTGACGTGACAACATAGGGCAGAAGGTCACAGACCGGCGCGCCCGCAGCAAATAGGTAGCTAACGTTAGCACTGATTCACTCAGTAACATTAGCACTGATTTTTCCTGCGGTGCCCAAAAGCGGCATTCAAAACAGAAAAATTATGAATTGAATGCCAAAACTTCCTCACAGGGGCCTCACAGGTTTCCATTACGGTACTGCCGTGACAGTAACGTGGATGTGGAAGTTTTGCTAATAAAGAGTTGCAGTTAAGAGCAGTTTGTTCTCACTTGCTTATATGTTTATTTAAAAACACGACAATGTGTATTTTGATATTGCCACGTTTGATCCTGTAACAAGACGTGTCACCCGGGGGGGGGGGGGGGGCAGGAAGAGTAGGACGAGAAGGAAGAGGCGCCACAGAAACACAGCTGTTCACCACTCGCTGCCCGGTTGTTGTGTTAAAAATGTCCGCTTAATAATAAAAAAAAACTGCGTTAATGCATGATAAAATAATTGTCGCCGTTAATTAATGAATGCGTTAACGCGATAATAACGCGTTAACTTACCCAGCCCTAATTTTAACATTGTAACCTTTCCTTGGTGTCCCTTTACATTGGCATGAGCGTGTCGAGAAAAATTAAGAAAGCAAAATGTTATCATGAATGTGTGAAGAAACAAAGAATCGTGACTTACAGCTCTCCAGGTCCAGCATACACTCCTGTTCATCCATGGGATACTTGGTCAGGTCCATATCACACGCCACCGTTGAAGTGATTCTAGGAACAAAGCACCCCAGTTAATCATGACTCAATGTACATCATCTGTTGTTTCTACGAAAACATAGTTCACGTTCACATGGTTTCATCCATCTTTCCAGTGTCTACAACATGTTCTATTAACTGAGAGCTGTGATGAAAATGAACTCAATACTTTATAGCAATAATAATAATTTTAAGAGAAGATACAAAAACCTTTGACCCAATTAATTTTAGTTTTTTTTGCAGCTTCGGGGGGAAACAAAATGATTCTGTAAACATAACACTGACATATGTCATAAAGTTAAATGGCAAAAATGTTTATCAAACAGTTACTCATGTACACCAGAAGATACAGAGCAACATTAGTTTTCATTTGGAGTAGTGCTTTTGTTCACCTGACGAATGCAACTCGAATATTCACTCTGCTTTCATTTCTGATCTTCACCAACTCCTGAGAAAACTATCTGGCACTTTAGCTGCTAAATGCTCCCTCATACTAATGAGGATGAGGCCACAATGTTAATGAGAGCAGCTAGGCTGAACCAATACAATTGACTGTACTTTCCCTTTACTGGCATTTCCCTTCTGTCTGGGATTGCAACAATAGTGGAATCTAAAGTTTTAAAACCACAAAAAGCAAGCTGGCTAAGAAACTGTGCGTGTCATTCTCTCTGTCTATCGATATCCTTCATTTGCGTTTGGACAGCACCCCACCAGCACTGTCCCCTCGTGGCGCCGGGCCCTGAGATAATGTCCTTTTATAAAATAATTATTCTTATGCAAGTCAAGGAGACAACTTGTTTAACTGAGTGTTTCAGCTCTTTTGTCTGGTGTGGAAAAAACGGAATGTCGCAAATGAGAATATGGATATATTAAAAAAAAGACTTGACCAATCAGATTTGACTGTATACAAATTCTTAGTTGGGAACACTCCTATTACACATAGTCAATTAATCCATTGTTGGTATAAAAATATTGACTATAGCAGCTTTAATGAAAAATTTCACTAAACAGAAAAACAACAGCATTGTTCATTTGTTCAGCCACATAAAACAAAATATGGGCGACCTCTTACAAAGAAGGTTTGGGGTTGGACGGAAATTGTAAAACTGTGCTTTCATAGACCACTATTCGCCTCTTGTCTCCTAACAACTGTCAATGTTGTTGTTGTTTTCATCAGGGCTACAATCTTTTCCACACCTTAAGAATATTCAGTTGCCTAATCCTAACCAAAGTTTAACCATAGAGGTGATGGATCAGAAAAGCATTATGGCATCTTTTTTCTCATTTGTAGCTTTTTGGGGGGCTCTGAGAAACAATATCATCCTGCCAACAGAGGCAGCAGAAGATGTATGTAGAAAATGTATACGGGGTGTTTGGTAAAACAACAACAATCATATAGTTTGTCATTTAGGATTGGAGTATTTTTATCATAGCAGTGGAAAGATTTTGTTTAAAAGTTCATGGATTCTACTGACATACTCACAGTAACACCCAATTTTGCTCCTTTGATGATTCCCCTGGACCCACTTTACCTTCACTTTTTCATATTCCTCCGGATGCAGAGAGACCTCCCCCGTCTCTCTGCATCCGCCTTGTACATGCACATCAGACCATATCAGAGAATTTTTTCAAGCTTATGAAGTTACGAGCAAGAAAATGACTCATCATGTGTTGGATCATGAGGGATTTTCATCCCCAAAGACAGATAAATAAGAGATGTCTGTCTGTGTTCTAAATTGTCGGAGGTTTCTGAAAGCATGAGTGACAAAAAAAACCCGTAGAAAATCTGAAACAAGTGAGAGCGTTCTCATATAAAGAAACATCTTAGCACCCAGATACACATTGTCTCCCTGGTTGTGTTGTCTGACTGTCAGACTAGTGGCGACAATAATCTGCTTGCTCATACCGGCTGCTGTATAGAATGACTCCGTTGGGCTGAAGGCGGATCAGCTTGTTCTCCACGGTGACATCGTGGAACCAAGCAGATTTGGCGTTGACGATGAAGGTGTCGGGCACCCACAGCTTGTCCACGAATCGACTGTCCAACCCCAGCGTCTTGTTGGTGTGATTGTAGGATAGGCGGTCATCGTGCCAGCTCTGCCGCAGGAACACGGTCATGGTGTAATCCTGCCAAGAACAGCACACAAACAAACACACATGCGAACATGTAGGCTGAGTCACGGACATGGGGAAACAAACTTTACAGAAAGAAACACCTCTAACGCTACAGTATTAGGGAAAAAAGGAATTGTTGAGTTTTTCTAAAATTCCCTTTGTGGCAAGAATATTTTGATAAATGAAAAAAAACCAATGTGTATGTAGTCTGTATTCATACAATTAAATACAAATAAACATCTGAATAATGTCTTTTGTGGCTCTCGCTTGGACTGTATGAAGTGGACGTAGTCATTGTGACGTCACCCATTGGCTTTTGACCTTTGTAGTCTTGAGTTTGGCATTTTGGCTTTTTGCAACCAGAAGTGACACGAGGATGGAGCTAAGTATGTTGTAAATTGGAGCTATGTAGTACTCAGTTTTGCCTTTTGACTGTTTTTCAGCTTTGGGTGAGCCTTCATTGGAATGCTTGTGGATTTTCATCTGCCGAAGCATGGAAAATATTTATTTGTGTGTAAAAGAATCAGGGTTACATACATAAAGTGCATCCACTAGATTTGGTTCTTACCATACAAAATCCCTGAAAGTATCGAATTATCTAACAACTCAGCCAATGTGTCACACATGTTCACTCTGAGTACTTTGAAACCCTCAAGTGGGATAAATCAGGATTATGCAAATACCAAATCTTTGATCTGTGCCGCAATAGTGAAGTTGAGGTACGACAGAGAATCTCTGTGTGTAAAAGGAAGGAGAAAGTGACTGTATACTCTACCATGTTGGCTTCGGAGATGTGGTCAATGCTGGCCACCTCAATGGCCATGGCCACGTTCACTGGTGGACCTGCGGGGGGGGAGAAGTGAGGAAAGAAAGAAAAACCTCCCCTCCAAACACGCACCGTCTCTGCTCATTCTGAACCCATCAATCCTTCCCGTCCGCTCTCCATCTCCCATCTGTTTCCCTCCCACCTACCATCATCCCACGTCTCAAACACTTCTACAGTGCATAGAGATTAAGCATTATCCAGTTTAACCATGCTAAGTGGCACATCACACTGTGGGCATTCATAAACAACACTGGGCTTTCATGGACTCGCACGGAGTGAGCTTCTGCCAACATTCACGTGCACACACACACACAGAGACATACAACACGCACACTAGCATTTCCACTCAACAGTTTGCCATGTGATTAGCATGGAGTGTGCCTCTGTGATCGGATGCTGGAGGGCAGAAACTACAGGAGAGCTCACTGATGCAGAGCAGAAAAGGCTATTTATACTGAGCATTAAGGAATCATATATTACCATTCCCCACCATTCAACACCTTCCCATAACCATTTCAAATCGTATTCAGTTGGCCATACACTTGATGTATAGTGTGAGGTGATTTACAACGGCATGTTCATTGCACGCCAAGGTCAGCAGGATACGTTTAGAAGGTGTCACCTGATGCAATAGCAGGCATGTTTTACATATTACCCTCCAGTGGTTGTGGACGGATTAATAATACATTTGAAATACATATACTGCATGAGCAGTAAAATAGAAAAGTTGGCTTACCATATACTGAAAGGTTAAAGTTAATATGGCATATTTTGCATCATAAAACCTAAAATAAACAACATGAATATTACACAAATACAATAAGATTCACAGAGGTGTTTACTGCTTGCAAATGCAATGCACTTGTATTTGCAAATAATGTCCACAAATATGTTTTGAACTCTATAAATGCTAGCACTTACTGATATATATATATAGTGGCCAGTATATATAGTTGCCAGTATATATAGTGGCCAAGAAAACTCTAAGCACTGTAGCACTGAACACTGTATTTGTTTGTTTGAGAGGCATTCAATTGAACTAGTAAGTTGCTTTGGACAAAACATCTGCAAAATGAATAGAATGTAATGTAAATGATCGTGATGCAAACATGTTTTCCACAATACAATGGGATTCAGAAATCCTTTTTGGAAAGTACAAACAAATGGTTTGTTTCACAAATATGCTTTTCCATTGACACAAATCGAATTGTGTACATGTTTGGATCTTCCCCACAGCAAGAAATCTATGAACCCTTTTTTTATTTGTGCAAATTTCATAGTTATTTTATTGTTAAATGATACAAACACAACTCCAAAAGTAAAAGGCTATGGGATGTGAGTTGAATGAAGAGACTTACTCCCAATAACACACACATGATTCCTCAGCGGTCACCAACAGCCCTTCCTTTTAGCTGTCATTTGTCAGCATACTTTAATGTTACATCAATAGGAGTGCAGTCACCACATGATGCTGTGTTATGTCGCTCTGCGTATAGGAGTGTGGTGATAGCGGTGCTCCTGCTCCACATTTTCACCTTTGCTCAGCTGAGTTAAGCTGTGAGATTGAGAAATCTATCGCTGTGGTCATTGGATGTTTCACATCTTGCAGCCATTCTTAGCAACGTCTCTGCAGCGGTGCTCATTGTTTGCACCACCCGTCTCCCTCTCGTCTTTGAAGGGCATCGTCCTCGATAATCCCTCTAAGCAAAGCCTGTTTGTTTTTTTCTTAACAAATGACTCACCTAACTGAGGAGTCAAAGCAGGTATTTACATAAGGTAAATGCAGCTTTGTTCAAATGTTGTACAAGAAAAAAAAAAGAAGACAACCTCTCAGGATAATGGAATTGGAGAATGAAATGTGAACACCCGTGTTGCTGTAACTTGAGGTGGGTGATGCTAAGGATGGCTGTAAATGTGAGGGGGTGAAATGCAACCCAACGCCACGAGCAGTAGATCTCATACTCACCTCCTATCCCAGGGCGAAAATTTCTGGCATAGCCCTTCATTAACTCATCCAGGTTAGGTAACCAGGATATTTGAATGTCTTTACCTACATAGTCCCCAATGTCACTCAGCATGGCCCTAAAGGAGACAAACAGCAAACACAGCAGCCTTCAGAGGTCGTCCCACCACAACATGTGTCCACGCTGAGCGTCAGATGCAGTCAGGAACGTACGTGGAAAAAACACATCTCCAAATGCCAGACAATGTTCACTAATGACAGAAAAAAGGATTAGAATTCACTGTAATAAAAAGACAATCTCAAACCGTTTCTTTAGGTTAAGAAAATGAACCCAGAATCATTCATTTGTCTTTTAAAGATTAATAATTGTTGTTGTTTTTGGGGGGGTTTTGCCACTTGGGAGAAATAAATCTGTAAACACAACAATGACATATCATCACATTGTAAAGTTAAGGCAAACATGTTAGTAACTAGTTGCCTATCTACACATCCAGCAGACACAGAGCAACCTTTACATGTTTATTGAATGTATAAGGACATGAAAATTCAACATATATACGTATCTCTGCCATATCCTATAAATCCATGTTCTCTAAATCATTTGTATTATTCATGACTGAATTGGGATACTATAGTCTCTTAAACTTACAACAACAATAAGAAGACATATGTTCAAATACATATTTCTAATAGATTTAAGTTGGA
This sequence comes from Cebidichthys violaceus, assembly GCF_023349555.1. Taxonomy (NCBI): domain Eukaryota; kingdom Metazoa; phylum Chordata; class Actinopteri; order Perciformes; family Stichaeidae; genus Cebidichthys; species Cebidichthys violaceus. Next base: position 12,502,941 of record NW_027176816.1, read on the forward strand.
AAAAGCAGGCTCTTTGTTCTGTTGTATTTGTGCCCTCTGTTTTTATTGATAAATATATAAATAAATTGATGCTTTGATTTATTCAATAATATGATGCGAAGCACTGTATTGCATCTATGAGTCATAGTAAGTAAAATGGATGTGCTCTCAAATAAATCTAATGAAAAATGTAATCATGAATGATTCTGTGTTATCATCAGCAGCATGTCATTAAAAAACAACATATGATATTAGTTGGGGATTCTTTCATGGAAATGACCACATTCTGCTGATACTGAATGTCAGAATGAAATGCTAGCCGTCAGTTGTATCCTCTCAAATACCTGCACTTGCCACATTGGTTGAAGCCTGGTTGGCATATTTTCCTTCATTTGTGTCTCCAGAGTATGTCCACAAGGAGGCTGATCCAAATCTGGCTGTGCAGCTCCAGATTTCACACAGCTCAGACCGAACATCATGCTGTGCCTCAGTCCATGAACCTCGGGACCATTTTATTAAAAAGAAGCGGGTCCTCATTAGACCACATATCCCCATTTAATAAGACTTTTAAGTTAGCACCTTAATACATTGCTGTCTCTGGTTTGGGGCAGTGACACCTCGATTCAAGCAGTGCTTTTTTTCTTTTTTCCATTCCTCTAACCTCTCGAGAGGGGAATAATAGGATATACTGGGAGTCCTTTTATATATATCGTAATAAAAGGACTCCCCCAGGGCCCCTCGGAGCCCTCGGCAGAGTCCTAAATCGCCCAGAGCCCATGCTGACGGACACTGCCTCCGTGTATGATTTAACAAGAGCAGCACAGCTCAGATACCACCAGGTGGCAGTTTTGCATTCTAAAACAGAGCCTGTAAACAGATGATATGCAGATAAATGTTGCAGTATGGACCTTAATGTATTTGAGTTTGCATCATGGTCAGTTACATCGCCATGGGAGACACTATGCTGTCATTTAATGTGAGCAGAGAATTATGCATTCATATTTTTGTATACAATCTGTGGCAAAGAATCAGATTTTAGAAGCTAAACTGCCATCCAGAGTTGAAAGAGCTGACTGACGTGCGATGAATGAATTGAATGAAATGAAAGGTTCTACTGACATTCAAAGTCACAAAGGCAGGTGGTGGCATTGACAGGGAAATGGACCATATGGGGGCTTGATCGAAAGCGTAATTATTGACCAACAATGAAACGCCATTCAGTGACCTTTGCAATGAGGCTGACATTTGGAGAAAGTCGACTTCCTAGAGAGCAAAGCATTACACCTGCGGCTACATGGTAAAGTGACCTCCTCAGCAAAAATAACATGTAATAATTATCTGCATGAAATAGTAGGAAAAAAACAGTATTTCTGCCATGTCATTAACATTTCCCATGTTGTAGTGGCAGATGTATTCTTAGTCTGGCAATCACTGTCATGTCTGAAATAAATGGGAGCACTGAGTGAATTAATTAATCACCGTGTGACTCCTGGATTTCTTCACCAATTGGTACTTTCTAAATATGGAAATAAGGAGCTTTTCCTTCAAGAAATCCATTACCACACCATTTCAAACGGGCCTCATCACATGGAGGGACGGGAATGTGTGTCCGCTATAGGAACAAATCCTACTGTATTGTATTAGTCTATCTTTTGGAACTTCATCTTCATTTTCAGGAACTTTTCAGGATTCTTGGTATTGCAATCCCTGACTTTACAAGGTGTATTTATAGTTACAGATTACAGAAATGTAACTTTTTATCCCCTTTATGTCACAGACCAGTGGAAGAGCTATCTCTTTTTCTGAGATGTTTTGTAAAGGCCATCTTCTGTTTATCTGTTGGTGGCTATTGCTGCTCTTCTCCTATTACAACACATCAGAAGCGTATCTTATTTATTGAATCCAAAATACTTCGCAGAGAAAATGCGAACGCTTACTAAACTTACTGGACTTACAAAATCTTGTATCCCTGATTCTTTTCATCAATAATTGTGGCAAAAGATCAGAGATTATTGTTTTAATTAAACCCTGCTCTCTAAAGAGCCGATCAGACCTCCTCTGACTCTCTAAATTGATGAAGTATTTACTTTGTGATTTCCGACCTGAATATGCATTTTACGACCACAAAGATCCAAAACTGCAACATACGCAGGTCTCCAACGAGGGAAGAAATATTACTGTATGCTGTGTCATTGCTCTCTGTGGAGATTCTCTAAAAATACGATTTAGCCTCTTTATTTTCTAGCCCCTCCATCCATGACAAACAGTGGAGAGTGTGTATTTCCAGTCGCTCCTCTCCCTTCTGTATTTCCCTTGCATCAAACGTCTCTCCCAAGGCCTGGATCTGCACCCTGTCTGTTTATGAGCTAACATTAAACAGATGGGGAGAGGAGATGGAGGAGAGGAAAGACAAAGAGCTGCAGCCCCTCTCAAATTGATGGTGTCTTTTTGTGAACGTAATGTGCAGCACGAACTAACAAGCCTAATTACTTTTATACACTGACACTAGTTACCTGAGTGTCGATGCGCCGATCCTCACTCTGACGCTCACTGTGTCATTTGTTTTAGTGGCGTCGACGTGAGATGGGGCAGTGTTGCACAATCCATTTGAATAAATAATGATAAAACATAAATAAGTCTACAGGGAGCTAACCCATTTATATGATTGTGTGTAATTGTGTGTGTGTGTGTGTGTGTGTGTGTGTGTGTGTGTGTGTGTGTGTGTGTGTGTGTGTTCCAAAACTGACAGTAACAGTGATTAATAGATCCCTTTTCATTTAGCAAACAGATAATTTTATGAACTACATTAACACTCTGAATATACCTACTGTTTAGCATTTAGGTATGGAGTCCAAGGAGCAGCTTATTAACGTTTTAATGAATGAATACTGCATTTTTACCTTTCTACTCAATCACTTGACAAAGTAAAAAATAATTTGGACTTATTTCGCATATTGATCTTTTACTGGCATATTGATTTTTTTAAATTCTTTATTCTCGATTTCCTTGATCCTAGCATTTAACGAGGAAAATGGGGATTGTTGAAAAAAGACATGGGGAAATAGGAAATTGATAAACGATTAGAAGTGTGCTATATAAACAAGTACAAATAGGAAAGGGGAAAAAACTGGTTTAAAAAATTGTTGTATTTGTCCAAACTTCTTTACATTAAAAGTAAACTAAGTGTGCACCATTTGATCAAGGACAGGTGCTGAGCCTGTCAGTGGGAGTGGCCTCTTAGCAAGTGTGTCCCAGCAACCTTGTCTCCAAATTACATTTATATACAACTAAATAGTTTTTCAGTGAAGGAAGTGCTACTTCTTGTACCGCACATAGATCAGAGAGAATGTATTGGCACTTTTGGTGCGTGTACACAATGCACCAGGGTTAGCATCGTGAGTGCCACAATAGTTAGTGTTGCCTTTTTTGATATATATTAAGGCACTGATGTGTCCCTAACTTTTACCAAAGTGTGCTGAGTCCATACTTTTGTTCCTATCACATATGTTCAGTATGAATATTCACTCTGTGAAATTGTATCTCTAATATGCCAGTGCTAGATTGCTGTCAGAGATTTTTCAAAAAGATTTTTGATACATTTCAATAATCCAAATGCGAATGCTTGTGAGTCTATCAAACTAATTAGAAAACAGAATAATTGTTTTAAAAATCTCAACTTGAGTAGGAGGCTTTTAGTGGAAGCACTGAATTGTCCCTCTGCTGCTCAAGGACACTTCAGCAGTGTAAGAGTCTGAACTCTGATCCTCTAGTCACAGGCTGGTCTCTCTAAGCATGAGGCCTCCATTCCTTCCTAAACACGGTGAAATATACAGGGGATCTGCTGGATGGACACACAGTACTGTACAAGGCAGAGAAGATTTACAGTAGGGCCTCCTTATCAGAGTGGAAAATGCTGCAGGGCTAACATTCATTTCAGCAAGTTTCCTCAAAGATTATTTCAGAGAGGCTGAAAAAAAACAGAGCTTCAATTCTAACTTTCAGTATTGTGATTAGGATGATTTGCAAATCATACAGAAAATATTTTCACATACTTTGTGTTCACCTGAAAAACTTTAAAACTTAAAAAAACTTTGATACATAGATTACTGAATGACTTTCTTCTTCTTCAGTAACAGAGGACAAAAAAGGTAATAACTGGTAATATAAAAACAATATGTTATTGAATTATCTAAGCCATGCCCTCGTGAAAACTATGATTAAAGTCAAATTATTCGTCAACAGAATTTTTTTCAGTGATAAATTTGAAAATATATATATTGTGTTTAAGTAATTTATCAGGTTAGCAAATAGCAAACATTTGGTAAAGCCAACTTCTCAAATATGTGCTTTTCTTAAATCATATTGCAAAAGTAAACCGTAAACACATTTGTGGGGGACTTTGACTGTTGGTCAGACTAAGTAAGTGACTCTGGGGACATGTGACAAGTTCTCCTTATTTTTTGTAGTTTTTTGCCAAGAAATTGATTGTTTGAATTGAATGGACAGTAAACACACTACACTCTTGAATCATTTGGACTTTTGAATTGCAGTAACAAATATTAAGGTCTAAATGCGGTTTTAGAGCATTCTCCACACTTGCAGGATTTCTGATGGGGAAACACTGAATGTTTAATTTATTCATTGTACTTAGTCAAATTCTGATACGTCTAATACATATTTAACATGGAATCATATAAAATATCTATCAAGTTTTCATTCATACACCCCAAGTTGCTAAAACCCCTCAAATGAATCTCCAAAAATACAGAAGACTCAGTATCCTTAGTTTTAGCTACAGCTTCCATTATTTATGTTTATCTCCAATATGCCATTTGCAGATGGCTGTAAAGAGATTTTTCCAAAAGTATTTAAAAAAAATAAATAAATTGATATGTATTTGATAATCCAAATGTGAATGCTTGTGAGCATATTGAACTGACTGGACAACAGAATTATTAGAATAAAGTGTTTCTTATTGCATTTACAAACTGAGTGGGTATGAAGGTAGATTTGTGTCTTTATTACGCAAACAAAAAAATATGTTTTGAAAGCAAATTTCTCGCACTGCAATCAAAAATCAAGTTTGTAAGTGAAAATATATAAACTGAGAATAAATTATTTGTTAGTTTTGCTTATGAAACTATAATTTTTGGTTGCAAAACAAAAACCTTTGCTTTCAAAACGAAAAGCTACGGTTTCAAAACCAAAAGCTACGGTTTCAAAACCAAAACCAAAACGTAAAGCTATGAGTTGAGTTTGGACGTAGTGGGTGGGGCATACGCTGCTGAATGAGCCAGGAGTTTCTATTGGTGGGTTCGACTTGGATCCCGGCATCTACTTCCACTGTAGAGGTTACTGTGATGAGCGGCATGGAGGTAAGTTGACATTATATTGCTCTGTTAGCACTTCACTTTGTTTTCATCTTGTTAGTGTCGTAGAGTCTCTTTTTTTAAAGAACGACATGAGGTGTTGTTGACATGAAGCTTCACTTTCTGCGTGCATGTAACGTAAGTCGAACCCACCAATAGAAACTCCTGGCTCATTCAGCCAAACTCCTGGCTCCTGGCCCATTACGTCCAAACTCAACTCATAGCTTTACGTTTTGGTTTTGGTTTTGAAACCGTAGCTTTTGGTTTTGAAACCGTAGCTTTTTGTTTTGAAACCGTAGCTTTTGGTTTTGAAAGCAAAGGTTTTTGTTTTGCAACCAAAAATTATAGTTTCATAAGCAAAACTAACAAATAATTTATTCTCAGTTTATATATTTTCACTTACAAACTTGATTTTTGATTGCAGTGCGACAAATTTGCTTTCAAAACATATTTTTTTGTTTGCGTAATAAAGACACAGATCTACCTTCATAAGTGGGAGGCTTTTAGTGGAAGCACTGAAGTGTCCATGCACCACCTCAGCCTGCTGCAGGAGCAGAGTCAGGCTTACGGAGCCAGTTCATGCAGCCAGAGGAACATGATCCAATCACTGTGTTATTGGGAAATGTACTCTTCGGACAGTAGGAGAGATTTATCCGCTGACTCAGCCTCTTACACAGATTGGTTCGGAGCACTGTGTCACTTGTTTCAGGACAAGTGTGACAGATCAGAGAGATCATAACATGTTGGGATTAAATCCTGCGGCAAAACGCATCTTGTCCACAGCAGACTACGCATGATAGATTTGTGGTTTGATTTGTATTTCATTATATTATACAGATAGCCCCGGAAACTAATCACCTGTTGTGGAATACTACGCCGCCTCACCTGTTTTTGTGTCAGCTGATGTGGTCATTTGATTCAATGCAAAATGTATTTCGAAATGTGCCCCAAAGTATAAAATAACTTCTAATGTTATCCAGCTGCAGGAAGTGTTCATGTAGGCAACACCAAACCACGGTTAGGTCATCTGATAAAAAAGTTATTTGGTTATAATCTCGGGTTTTGCTGTCAGCAGATATGTTATAAATATTGCAAGGGAGAAAATGGTAAAAGTAGTTAGCTAGTTAGACAGCTCAATTTCTTCGGAAAAGCATGATTGAATTTACCAATAGGCCTTTTTCACAGCAGACATTTTAATGTGTTATAGCAGGAAAAGGCATAGCTGCTAAATTGGAAAATGAGACCATATAGTGCCTCCACGCGACTCTCAACATGGCGACGGCTGAGTGGTGGTAACGGTGCTAACAGTGCAAACAACAGCAAAAGTGCTGTCAGAGACCGACGGCGCCATCAGCCGTAACCACGGTATGAGTTTCGTATGCGTGCGGGGCAGGGCAGCGCCCATGAGCAAGCCGATTGGTGCACGCTCACATGCACTAAAAACATGCATGGCCAGCCCGACTATGTCAACAAAGCAAGCAGAAAATCGGACACACAGAAGGAGGGCGACTTTGTTTTACTCCACTATATCTTTACATCGACAATAGTTGTTTGATGCTGTATTAATTCTCTGAATATCATAGAGAACCTTTAATATCTTAGTTAGTTAGTTAGTTAGTTAGTTAGTTATGGCTTTTTGCCAAAAAAAATAGAACTGTCTGCTGTGGCAAAGGTCTGTTAACATTGTAGGGTAAGGCTGATGCTATTCTAGATTTGTCTGACTGTAAACAAATCCATTATTTGTCCAAAATCACACCATATTTACTCTCAACTACACTATATTATTGCTGTCCTCCATTTCTTTTGAGTTTCAGTAAATTGATGCACTATTTAGTGCCTTTAAAAATGGCTGCGATGAAACAAAAACAGGGGCGTGACATTTCTACTCACAATCCCACAATTTTATGGATCCCAAAATTACACCTGTCAGTTTGGTCGTTTGGCCAGGACCCTAGACGTCACTTTCTTGCTGTCAAACTATGACGTTCCATCAGGGTCCAACATCATGGTTGGGCTTAAAATAAGTACGCAAACCAAGTAAAACATAAAGAATGTAACAAAACATCTTTTACATGCTCTTCTGTCCAGCACCTAGTATTTACCCACTGGATATGCATGCTTTTCTGAGTCCCTGTGACGTAAAGGGTGACACTTCAGCTGGAAAGAAAAACTGTGAAAACTACACCACACCAAAGGTGGCGAGGCATAACTCAGCAAAGAAACTTTGGTGAAATGGATAAATGAGGAGCTAAAAAGAGAACTGGAGTAATTCTGTTCAGAGCGGGGCACGAGGGGAAGGAAACAGTTTGCAACTTTCAACCACCAAAGGCAAAGCAGTAATGTGTGTGTGTGCGTATATGTGCCTGTGTGTGTGTGTGTGTGTGTGTGTGTGTGTGTGTGTGTGTGTGTGTGTGCGTGTGTGTGAGGGAGAGAAAGAGAGAGAGAGAGAGGGAGCTGACACATAATGAGGTGCAAGAAAAAGCCTATACACTCTGCATTGTACTGGGAACAAAATAATAACAGCAGTGACTTAAGGCAGAGAAATCCAATTACAATAGCTGTTACTCCCTCTGCTGGTGGACAGCCAAGAGGGACAATAGAAGTGATTTGTCCAAATTTCACCCAAAGCTTAAGTAGCTTCACCCTCTGCCCTTTTCCAGTGGAGGCACTTGCCAGAATATGGGCTTTGAGGGAAACATGGGGCTCGGCAGTGGATGCTCGTTATCCCAAGAATTGGATGCTTGTGAAAGCTCGTGGACGAGACAGCACGAGGGCATTTCGACTGCACATAGATGAATGCGCTGTAGGCCTCCACTGAAGACATAAATAAAGTTCATAGCACTAAAACTCCTTGCACACACCTGGTTTACCAGCTGACAAAAGCAACCTGTTTTGTATTTATGACAGCTGTGGGAGAAGGTCATTTACAAAACTGACAATCAGAGGTCACATTTGGATTAAATTTCAATGTACGCTTTAAATGGCGTTAAGTTTAAGGTTGTCTTGGCTCGTAGGATCTTCATTTTACCTGCAAATCTCACCTCACTTTAAATTCACAGTTGAATGCGCTAAAATTAATTCTTAAAGACTAATTTCAGCTCCATGTGCAGTGAACAGGAGGCATCGTGAGCAAAATTCTGTGGCATATTTGAGACGGCAACTGTCCATCTGTTAATTCCCTGCCTTTCGTTAAACTCTTCCAAACTGGGCTTCCGCCTATGTTGGTGGTTTTAGTGGAGTGGACTGTGCATGCTGTTGTAACCCATGTGCATCGTGGCACCATCTGACCCTGATGGAACAGGCCTGGAGGTGGGTGACATTACACAAAAACGTACCCACTCACCTCACATCAAATTCATCTGCATAAAGATTTTTTTTTTTAATTAAAAAACATCTCTATCTATGCATATGCATTATGCAAATAGTGTCATCAGGTCCTCTATGTGCCCGGAGGTGAAGCAGAGGAGAAAGCAGACTTCAGGTTGTGGGTGTGGAGAAGCCACATAGCAAGCGTTATAACTCTACATTAATATTAATAGGGTGACGTCGTGAGAGGCGACTGCAAGGGAGATCAAACTGACTGGCGATATTTTAGCTTTAAATGATGTTGATTTTTCTAAAGTATGATATTGTTGATTGTAATGCACCGTCCATGGAGAGGTATGGATATTGTAATGATCTCCTCATAATGTTATTCTCATTTTCAGTGGTCGTTTGGCTGTTCCGGTCAGACTTTACGTTTATGGTTTATCCAACTTTCTATTCACCTATTTTTTTTTTTTTATTTCAATTTGTTTGTGGTGGGAAGTAGAAATAAGACACCTGCTAGAAATAAAAAGCAAAGCTGATCTCACCAGGTGAAAATATCCCCTCCAATGAAGAGCAGCCCAAGACTCGGCAGAAGGAAAGTTGGGATCTCCATTCCGCAAGCTATGTGGTAAATAATTGAAGGTAAAAAAAAAAGTTTCCCCGGAATGCAAATCGACGACAAAAGCCCACAGCCAAGAGTTTTATTTCAGCGCGCTCTCCTCGTGATCCGGCGCTGTCGAGAACAAAGTAGAGTGTGGTGGTGCTGATGCAGTTGAGGATGATGGTGGTGATGGTGATGATGATGATGATCCCATGGTAATGCTCCCCAATTCCTCCGCGTCCAGGAGCGCACAAGAGCAGAGCGCACCGAGGAAAAGAAAAACTCCCGGTCCGACCGCAATAACGAGCCGATCCAACGCTGCCTCCGCCGTCTGTCCGCCGGTAACAGAGCAGAGAGAGGGGGGGGGGGGGGGGGGGGGGGGGGGTGGATGGAGAGAGAGAGAGTCACTAATCTGTCAATTTCCTCCGTTGCTTGGCTTCTAAGCGTCAGATTCAATCTGGCCAGGGAAGGGAGGGGCCACGAACACTATATTATATAATGTTAAACACATTCGAATCAACCCATTAGGTAATTACTGTCTCCAATAAAGTCATATTTCACTCTGGTGGAGATAAAAGCATAGTGAGGGGCCCAAAGGGGCCCAAAGGGGCACTCAGAGGTGCTTGAGTTGGTCTGGGGGACAGTAGCATCCCCCCCCCCCCCCCCCCCCATTATCAGTTTCTGATTCTGGGAAAGTTTTTTTTTTTTTTTACTTTTTTCACTTCCATTCACTTAGCCTGCCCCCCAAAAATACTAAAAACATTTATATAAATACCACAAACCATTATATTCATAAAATATGCAATGAGCACCACATGCAAAATATACAAATCCATGTATTATAGGAGTATCAACAACATTCACAGTATAATAAGACTAAAGATGCTACAATTGTTGTACTGCAAACATGCAGGTTAATCAATAACAAAAGTAATAATGTTTTGTTTTTTTCAGTGTTGCATTTTCCGAAAGTGTTCCGAAAGACAAATTTTTAAAAGAATCATCAAAATTGATCCAGTAATCCCAACACTCTGGAAAACAAATATTGTAGTGATATTTAAGGGGATACAACCAATTTGGAGTACAAAACATAACTAAATAATATAGTAGACAATACTTTGGGTAAGCATATGCAAATAACTACATGACAATTAGTCAGCCTTGGATGTGCGCCTCATTTTAAACTTGCTAATACTTCTCCTACAGTGTTGTCATCTGTTTTTAAATAGTAAAAACATTTGAGTGACGCACCAGCAGCTTGGCCTCAGACAATTTCTGTTAGCTGTCTCATTTTGCTTTGACAATTCAAAGTGTTGATTGTCTGCTGAGTACCGTAACTGTGTTCGCTTTATCATGACCCACCTTCTCCACAGCGTTTATTATCAGTTGAAATATGTCTAGGTCCTTTTCCATGAGGTGCTCACATTATTGTGTCTCCCCAGTTTGAGGTCACCAAATCCAAGAGGCCTCAACAAATAATAAAATAGATTATGAAGCAAAGGAAAAACAAGGTAAAGTCATAAACCCATCTCACATCTCCGCACGTTCATTTTTCTATGAATTTCAAAGTGAATTGTTTTTCTGTAGAGATATGGTATGAGTTCCAGAGGTAAGCCTTTAAATCTCCTTTCACATTGATTAAAAAAACATATATTGATAGTAAATGTATCCTCCATTCTTTCAAAATGTGCAGGCTTTTATTTTCTCCTTATTAAAAGTAACCTCTTTATGTGCTGTGGGGAGAGTGCGTGTTGCAGGAGTGCACCTGCCCTGATTTCTGCTGCCTCTCCCTGTGGAGCAGAGGCAGGCCTGGAGTCAGTGGTGGTGGTGGATTCAAACCACAGTCTCTCTCTCTCTCTCTCTCTCTCTCTCTCTCTCTCTCTCTCTCTCTCTCTCTCTCTCTCTCTCTCTCTCTCTCTCTCTCCCACCGGACCTTCCAGTTGGATTTGCACTGCAAGCTCTTTTGATATGAAGACACCAGGATACGGTGCACACTACAATGCACTGCATGGGACTTTATTCTGTGTGTCTCTCCAACACTATTTCTCATTCCTCTCAGCCTCATGTATTCTCTTTCTCCATCTCTATCTGCTCTCTTCCTGTTGATCCATCCTTCATGTCAGCTGGAGTCTTTGTTTCCCTCGCAGTCACTTTGCCTTGCCTTTGTCTTTCCAACAAATCATGCCCTCTATTATACATCACACTGTCACACACACATACACTCATACTTTGTATTTATTCAGTCTCCCATGGTGATCCAAAATATTTGTGTATCACAAGTTTTTAATATGTTAGGACACACTTCTTCTCAATTCCTCTTCAACATTATGATGAATTGAAAGGCAGCTTTAGTGTGTCAAATAAAAAGAATCTTTCCAGTAAAAAAGCCCATTGTGCCAGTGCAATACTGATCAACTACAAATCAACGTCTGTTCCCGTGTAAATCAGATAGCAGTCTTGCATGCCTGACAAAAGATTTTGCATAACTCACAGATTCATCATTGTTCTTTCTGAACCAGCTGAGACATTTTCTGCTGAGTCCGGCATAACTGATATTAATCAGATGAAATAAACCAGTGTTGGTGAAGGAAATTATACTGAAAAGGTAACAGCAGACAGGAAGTCACAAAATGCAATTTTAAAGAACAACAGCATAATAGGCTTACGCAACCACTTATTCCTACTCAAACATGAAGTATAATTTACTTTGCCTGTCATTTACTGGTGCACAGTGTGATTTTATAATTTAAAAACTCTTTTAACGTCCTTTTGGGTCATTTCAGTGGATTTGTGGATAAGAATGACATGTTGGTTTTCATGTTAATTTTTATACCAGTAGGTTTAAGTTCATTTGACAGACGTCAAGTCGACCATGGTCATCTCTACGGGCAGATGGAAAACGACATTTAGGAAAGGTTGCATGTTTAATGCAAAATCTGATCATGCATTATGTACATGCATAAACGTCGAGTCGTCTCGAGGGACTGCAAGGCCTCGCCCCTTACGTCCCGTCTCCTTGGAAACACTAACAAACATGGCGGAGTAACTTTTGTAGTGAGAAAAAAATATTTTGAGAAGATATCTTACCAAGAGGTGGAAACCCTAAACAAGCGAGGTAACGGCTTAATGTTCGTTAAATTAAGTTGTTAACTCTAAATGTTGTACAGCCTAAATTTAGCATTAATTGTGCATTAACGAAGGTAACTGCTAAACTGTCTAGCTTCCCAACCTTAACTAGCCAAATGAGTTAGCCAGTGTAGGGAAACGACACGCCAACTACCATTCAGAAATCTGGTCATTGAATGTTGTCTTACTTAGTGGCAATGTCACACACCTCAAACATTTATTTTAATTATTTAACGCCATGTCTGCCAGCTAAAAGCAGTGGCAACAATTCAATTAGCAATGCCACGTTAAGTTGCCAGATAACTGAAGAGGTTTTGTTAGCTTTTAGCCTATTCTCGGGGACATGTTGAAGTTCTAGGTTTGTCTGCTAATATGCACCTGTGTCATTCATAAATCAGGTGAAATGGACGTCGAAGAGAGGGACAGTCCATTTGATGTGGCGTCAGACAGGTGTGGACTGCTGAGTGTCCACCTCAGCACTGATGAGGACAGTGATGGTGAGTGACAACTCCTGTTGCCTTGTTGTATGAGAAATGCAGCTTGTTGTCTCAAATTGTAAGATATCTTCAATTCACAATCACATGTGTACATATAAGAGACTGGGATCCCTCACTGTAATAAATACATGTTTATTTCAGAAGATGGTCCAGACCAGGAGACCTTTAACGATGAAGAGCCAGCCCTTCCTCCTGATTTGAAGTGGTTAGAAGAGTTGTATGAGTGAGTGTTTCTTGCTTTTCTGTGGATCATATCATAAAAATATATTATATATCAATCCTGTTGACTTTAATGTGATTCTCAATATGATATTTTGATAGAAAACAGCAAAGCTAATTATGATTATGATCGTTTTCACATCGTAAAACCTCAGTAAAAACACATCCGGGCATAATAGTGGTCTAATTTTATGCATGTACATAATGCATGATCAGATTTTGCATTAAACATGCAACCTTTCCTAAATGTCGTTTTCCATCTGCCCGTAGAGATGACCATGGTGATGTTGACGGTGATGGTGACCTTGCGCTTGCGGCTGTGAATGGTAAGAAGAGGCGTTGTGCCGAGACAGCACGGATGTTCAAGCTGAGACGAAACCTGGACCAGCTGGACCGCTTTTACCGACAGAAGGAGGATGACGTGCTGAAAGCCAGGTCTGGACCTGGCAATCAACAGACCTCTCGAGCCACAGTAGCACTAAGAAAAAGCAAACAATTTCCCACAATCTTTTCTGTTTCTGAAAAAGATCTTATTCCACTTTCCCAGGTCATTCCCCTCTTGCCCTCTTCACTCAGAGCCAATCATTTATATACCAATTGATTCAGCTATTTGCAGGAAATCATTTCAGCTGCAGAGAGAACATTTCCCATAATGTCCTCTCTTCCCACTTTTCTTCCCTCTTTTTATTCGTCTGCACTGCGAGCCATTAAGCACCCGATGAAGTGTGATGCTGTCCCCGGCGAAAAAATGTCTGTCATTTTCCTTTAGCTGAAAACATCAAAGGTCAGAGTAGAGCTGTACTTGCTCTCTGATCAAACACAAGTTTAATGGAACCTAAGCACACCTGGCTTTTAACCAATCTGCCGCTCTCGCTGTACCATGTGCCGTGATTTTCCTTTTTCCCCGCTCACAGATTGTTCTTTTGCACACCATTAAACTGCAAAAAAAACATTGGGCAATTCAAAGCTGTTGAGGTGTGTGTGCGTGTGTGTGTGTGTGAGCGTGTGTGTGTGTGTGTGTGTGTGTGTGTGTGTGTGTGTGTGTGTGTCAGCTTTTCAATATCTTCATTAGATTACTTTGTTAGCCCACAGAATTGCCTTCCTTTTTATTGCAATAGCCACAAGGAAATCCATTAGCTTGATGCTTTGTGTACATTGCACTTTTACAGCCTTGAAAACGTTCTTTCTGATTGGCTTTGATCTGGGAAGTTTTCTATGTCAACACTTGAACTGCTCTGTGTTATTTCATGTTTCCTTTTTTTTCCAGAGAAGAGCTTAAACTCTGTCATCAGAACATTGAAAGTTTGATGGAGGACAGGGATAACTTGGAGAACGAGATAGAGCGACAGAGAGCAGCAAACAACAGGTGAGTTGGTGACTGGTCTGTTCTTTATATTCATACATGAGATGTTTCCTCTTTGTCCAACCCCCTGTGTGCTCCGCTTCTTGTTTGCTTTATTCTGCAGTGTGGCAGTGTTTCGTTTGCGAGCCCAACACAAGCATCTATGTCAGAAGCTGCAGAGTGAGGAGGAGCTGGAGGGCCACATCAACACTGGGTTGAAGCAACAAGAGTGAGTCCGAGAGGAGAACAGTTTGACAGTAAGGTCTTGTTCTGACAGGCACTAGCACTGCACGGAAAAAACGCAGCCCCCTCATTTATTTTAATGGGACCACTGCCTTGACACTGGGGTAGCAAACACATGGGGCTAAAAATAAAACCTGCATGGTAATACAGCCCAAACTTTTCAATATGACATCACCTGGCAAAAAATCAAACCGCCAGGCAGCGTTTAGGCGTCTGATAAACCTTCAAACCCATGAATCTATTTCTCAAAAAAGACTTCCTGGATTGTATTTCAGCATCTCGACGGTACCTGAAAGAACACACCTACACCAGTGCAGCCCCCTTGTTTTTTTTCTAAAACAGTGGTCTTTTTAGTCAGGAAGCCTGTTCATTTGACATTTTGTGCAGCTGCATCACAGTGATTATAAACGCTGTAAACTATCATCTTCTAGCTTGATGTGCAAGAAAAGCTTCCTCATTCTTTTTTAAGGAACTGCTTGTTTTTCTAAAGGAAAATGATATCCTCTAATAGCCGGAATGCTGTTTTGTAGGCGTTTCCAATTATCACTCGTTAAGTGTTTGCCTCCTAGACCATTTGATTCAGTTGATTGATCTGATTAAACTAAAAACTACAAATTCAAAGCCGCATTGCGCTTCAAAACCCTAATATAGGTCTAGTTTCCTACCTCTGCTACAGTAAGTGACTTCTGGAAGATAATATACATCACCAGTCAGCGTTTTTAACTACATGTTCTGTCTACATCCACCTCATTCTACATCTTTGCTTCTCAGGCTGTTGCAGAGCGAGGTGGAGGTGGAGCTTGGCAGGTTCTCCTCGCTCCGGCAGGAGGTGCAGGAGGAGGAGCGGGTCTTCCAAGTCCTTAAGGATCAGAAAGCAGTGACAAGGCTGCAGCAGCAGAGGAAAGCCAGCCAGAACCTGCAGTTCAAGATGCAGCATCACAGGGAGTAGGGAAAAAAAACGTCTTTTACGTACATACTGTATTTTTATGTGAGACATAAACACATGGTAAATTATTATAATTGGAAAAAAGTATCACTGCCCTAAGGAGGTAATGTTTGTCTTGTGACATTGTGCTGTAGCATTTTGTTATTGATTCTTTTATGAGAAGCCTGGATGGGAAATCAGTTATATCAACCTTGAAAAGCCCTGTGATGACTGATATGTTATATAAGTGTTTGGGATTGTGTTCTGATAGTAAACAGGCAGCCATGCTGAAGAAAGCGGAGGCTGAATGTCAGAAGAAAATTGAAGAGGGCCAGGCGAACTGCAAGTTAGCTGCCAAGTACCTGAAAGACACCATTAAAAGGTAATCAGCTTTAAAGCCAATGAACAGGGCTTGGACGAAAACAAGAATATGGTGTTAGTCAGAGGACTCTATGCAGAGTTGACACATCCTATTGATCATTTGTTCGCACTGGCAAAATGTATTACAAGTGGGCCAGATAGGATACCTAAAAGCGCAAAAATTGTACACAAAAGTCCTTTTTGCTAAATGCAAGTTTTTGAAATCTGATACAGTCACCATACTCCATCAAAGCCTTAAAGGATAAGGCCTTGCAATGTTGTATATTTTTTTATTGTTAAAAATAACCATTAAAAGACTAAAAACAACAATAAACTGATAACTGCTAGTGTTCCTTGAGTATCCCAGTCCTAATGTACTGTAGTTTATTGAGCACCATTTTGGTTAAACAACTATTAAAAACACATCAATGAGCCACACCGCAGCAATGGGTCACATGTTCCTTCTTTACCAAGACTATAAGCACTAGTTTATTATGAGTCAAGCCTGCATGCATCACACCATGCAGACAAATGCAAACACCAAATGTATATTAATCAGCGGCTGAAAATAGTCTGCAACACAATCACTATATACTCCTGTTTAAATGATGTTCACTATAAGCTACAATGCCCAGCTGTTTTGGGAAATTACTTGACCTTTTAAAAAATGAATGAATGAAGCTATATATTTTTAGGATTTACATTTTCATTAGAAACAATGGGCTTTGGTCTGAGTGCCACAAGTCAAATAATCAAGCAAAGAATGGTAACTAAAACCCTGCCTATACCGTGACAACATGCCATCAAGCAAAATATAATTTGTGTCTATTTATAGAACGATACTTTTGATTAACATTAATTTCCTGCTTCGAACAGTGAAAGAAGCTATCAGCCAATCAGATGCCATTCCTTCTGTCTGCTTACTTCATTTGCTTGCCAAAAAAAGTCCTGAAAAAGTTATTAGTGTATGTTAAAATCTGTGTCATCCCATAAAGATTTGTACCTGTTCATTTAAATAGATGTATATTTGTATGTATTTATTTTTATAAATGCTTTTATGTATCTGGAACCTGAGCTGAACAGTATTTTCTAACAGTATGCCACCTAGAAAGCTTAAGTGAACGTTATTTTTGTATAATTTCTCATTTCTTCATGATAATTAACCACAATGTCTCGTGTCAATCCCAAGCCGTGACAGCCGATTAGTTTTTCTGTCTGTCCTGTATTTGAGCATTCACATGCGTCGGGTTTGTCCCCGTTTCTTTCAGGATGCATCGGCAAGAGGCTGAGAAGGAGCAGCAGAGCAGGGAGTTACTGGAAAAGAGGATACAGGCTGTCAAGTCACTGAAATCTAACATAGCAGCCACCCAAGTGAGCAACGCCTTCCAATACTGAAACTGAAGCATTCTTCTTGTTGTTTTCTTAGTAATGAGAAACACAAGCTGTAGCGCTTTGTATTTTTTAAGCCTTTAAGTACAAACAATATTTAGTGATGCATTATGAACTCATGAAGCTTTAACAATATAGTAGACAGATATACAACTTTGCTTTACTTTACTTGTGCTGAAATGTCAATGTAAGCACACATGTATCACAATGCATGTATGAACCTGAATGTCTTTTTCTGATGTTTGTCTGACAATTATTATTACAGTCAAGGGTCATAATTCATTTTAAGCAAAGCACCGCCATTAGTCCTGTGTTAACAGAATCTATTTGTTCTTCCCATGACACCCACTGGGCTCTGTATTTTTTCAGTATGAATAACATTGTTTAAAATGGAGTCGTGGCAGTGTCGTATGCATAATAATGTAGTGCGACTTGTTGAAGTTGCATTAATGTCATTGAAACGAGACTATCATTTGCTCAACTACATTAGGAAGTCATCATACATTTTTTTACCATTAGGACCTGGATTTATTTATTCCATCCACTCTGACCACATCTCTCCTCTTAGCAAGGAGAGATGTAAAGCAGCAACCACATATTAATTTTATTGTCATTACTACACCCCCTCATGGATCCCAGAATGCAGTAAATTCAGCTCGGTACTATGTACGCTGTTTTCGCCAGTACTCACATGCTCATCATCATGATCTACCAATGCTGTCATCATCGTGCTGAGCACTGTATTTTACAATTCACCATTCAACAGGTACATTTCATAGTTTAGGAGAAAGTAGCTCTGAGAGATTCATCTTAGTTCAGATGACACAATGTGGTCAAATGTAGCTTCATTAATCTGATTTCTTTAGGAGAGCTTACGGGTCCAACAAAGCAGAGCCAAAACGAGTGCCCAGAAGAAAGAGCAGCGACAGAGACAACTGAAAGAATCCCTGGAGGCCCAAGGAATCAACAGTATCAAGTATATGTACCAACAGAAACAACTAGAGGAGATAAAACAAAAACAAGCGTACGTCCTCTCTCCTCTCCTCTCCTCTCCTCTCCCACATGCATGTCCTCCACTCCCACTCCATGCAGCAGTGTGTGGGTGTTTTCTCTCGCTGCGTGCCGAGGAATACATGACCGCATTTCAGTATAATGCGGTGTTGTTGATTTGCCTTTTTTCAGGGAATTCGAGGAGAGGCAGAAGTCAAAGAGAGTGGAGATTGTGGAAAAAATGCTTCAGGAGGGACAGCTGGAAAAGAGCAGAAAGAGGCACCAGGCACTGCTGCCTAAACCCTCGGTCACTGACAAGTTCCCATCTCTGGGGAGAGCAAGAGAGAAGCTCCTGCGCTACCTGGATCCCGGCCCCCCATCGGCCACCGAAGAGAGAGCCACAATGGTGAGTGGTTCGAAACATCCCAGATGACATCTGTGGAATGACAATTTAAACAATTACGACCCACAGTGTATGTGCATTTTTTTCAGCAGTTGAGACAGTTCAGTGACATCAGCAGCTCATCGTCAGCCTCTTCTGATGTTGAGGACCTGGAGGAAACCTTGCACCAGGAAGTGGACCACCAGAGACTTGCTGACAGCCTGGCTGAGCCTGAGTTCTCTGGGCTGTGGGACCAGAACTACAAGGTGCACTAAAACAAGCCACTGCCAAGCAAAAGCAAAATCTTGCAAGCTGCTAAACACTCATAAATCATGTCCCATTCACAGCAGCCACATCCTTTTTTTTCATGCTTATTTCATATTTTTCAACACTGAATTCCCCGCCAACAAACTGAAGCGCGTTGTATAGCTAATTCCACTAAAATACATATTTTCGACAATTTCAAAATAGTTGCGTAGCAGGTTCGATTTGAGCAACAAAGCTGATTCATCTAAGTTCTTGTTCACTGATTTAATCAGGCTGGCTGGAAATTGGGGTTGAGGTTTCATGCTTGTTAGTGTGTCCCAATAAACACAGCTGTCAGTGTTTGTGTGGGAAACCAGTGAGGATAACGATGATACTTCTACTGATGATAACGGTGATGAAGACGATACAATAACAATGGTGATCATCACCATTGTTGTCATCATCATACATATTTGGTTGTATCAAAATCAGATCAAAATGCCTTTAGAATCTGGTTAAAAGGTACAAACAGTTACTGGTCAATTTGTTTTACAAAAAAAGTGATATCTGTGTCCAGAGTAATACTAATACATTAGCATACAGTAGACTGAGTGCCTGTAGGCTACTGGAACTGACTTTCTAACAGTTTGAGAACACTGCAGATTTAGAAATCCAAAGCTGGTATTGTTTTTCTCTCAATACATATAGGCTTAGTTGACCAATAGCCATATTTCCTAAAAATGTGGCGTAATTAAGAGTTTCCTCTGTAGATGTAGTGTAGAATTGATAAGTTACAATAGTTACAACATATACAATAAATATATAATCAATTTAACTCCATCACCACAGAGTTTTACTGCAGCGACTACACCAAATTCAGACTTTTCATGAATCTGAAGAAGAAGTGCCTTGCTCAAGTCTCTGTGGCATTTGTTGATAGTGTGTGTCTAGCTGGCTGCCGTGGAGGTAAGTTGGCTGTCTGTCTCATCCAGACCGTCCACACGCTTGAAATGTGGGACGTCAGGCATCACTTCTCATCGTGCTGGAGCCTTTGAGGCCTCAGAGCGAGCGCGGTGCCGCAGCTCACAGCTCTGAGCAAGTGGCAAGTCGAGTGGAAGCGTTCTCTCCTCCCGACAGATCAGACTCATTCCCTCATCAAAGGCTTCTTCTCAGCACAGTAATGGCTTGTGCGAAAGATGAGCGTGGCAATGTAACAAAGCAAAGATGATTCATGAGGGGGACAATGATGATGACATGTCAGTTCACGTCAAGTGCTTTATAATGCAGTAAGAATAGAGCAGGGATAAAATGGCCACAGAAAGTAAAATGGGGCTCTTAAAAACACTTTCACATGTTTACACCAAACATGTAGTTTAAAAATAAAGCAAGACAAACTAAGGCAAGAGTTAAACCCTAATCACAGTACAATAGATGAAACATAAACCAATCGCTACTAAAATAAATAAAATACTAATATTAATAATAAAATAGAGCAGTAAAGCATCAACATTACATAATAGCCAGTCTGTAAAAATGGCCGAGGGGCCCTAATGGCAAATGCACGGTCACCTTTACGGTTTTTAGCCTCGACTTTGGAACAGCCAGAAGGTGGAGATGAGAGACTGACTTTTGGTTGATGCCAGAGAGAAGGAAGTTACAGTATTATAATATAATATAATATGATATAATTTCAGATTTTGAGTTATTGAGTTCAAGAAAATGTTGGGCCATTCAACAGTTGATATCACTTTTAGGGTCATCAGGTCTCAAGGGAAGGTATATCTGTGTGTTGTCTGCGTAGCAATGAAAAGATACATTGTGACGTTGGATGATTTGACCTAGTGGGAGTATGGAGGCTAAATCCAGGTCAAAAGTTTTGATCATTTGAAAAAAAAAAATGTAACCTGAAAGTTCAAGGTGTGGTCTTGAACATTGAAAAATACATCAATATATTCAAAATAAAAATAAGTGAATGAAAAGCTTTTTGGGGTTGAATATCATTTTGATTCAGTTCTGAATTTTTTTTGAATACATTTGTTTTTTTTAATTTTTCACTTTCATATATATTTTGATATTTAAGGTCTTATATTTTTCAGTTTCAGGTTTTATATTTTCAGATAAAATTATTTTTTTTCGGTTTCAAATCTTTTTTTCACTTTCAGAAAAAAAATTTCAGTTCAGACTTTTGGCCCTGATCTGGGGGGCGTGGCATCAACGGAGAGGGGCGTGGCATCATGAGTGACAGCATAGAAAGAAGGCTGAGGACCGTCCCCAGAACTGAATCCAAATTATATTCAACCCAAAAAAACTTTTCACTTATTTTTATTTTGAATACATTGCTGTATTTATCAATGTTCAAGACCACAACTTGAACTTTCAGGTTACATTTTTTTTTTTTCAAATGATCAAAAATATTGACCTCCATAGGAGCATAAGGAAAATACAATTGGACCTAAAATTGAACCTTGCGGTACTCCACAGGTAATGTGAGATGTAGAGAATGAGTAATTACCTATAGTGACTGAGTAGGTTCTATCTTTTAAGCTAATATCAGCCATTATATATATTGATCATATACTGACCATAAACTGCCCATGACAGATGATGCATCAGTCTCTCATTTTATATTGCAGTAGACTAAACGCATAGGAAGTACATTGTTTTAATCTCATAAAAGGATTACATTATCCTACATTAAATAATATATTTTTCTGCACTCCATGACATGTGGCCCATATTTACAGCTCCACTCAATCTGAAGGGTAATAATACATACACTTCTTATTCACGCGTAGCCCCAGTATTCAGAGTAGAAGGGATCACCTGAGAAACTGACAAGTCAAATTTGAAAACGTTTATGAAAATGAAATGTTAGATTTAGTTTCATAGTCACCAGGCACACACTCAAAATACATTAAAGAGACATTTTTATGTCAGTGAATTTTGCTTTGGCTATGTTGAGCTGTGACAATTAGGAGTATGTGATTATGTGTAAAGGCTCAACCAGCTGTGCTTCCCTTTGTGCTTACAGAAGCTCCTGAATGAGAAAACAACATTGGTGCAGACAGGCGTAAAGCAGGAAGAACCGGCAATGGCCAGTGGAAAGCTGAACATTCCTGCTAAGAAGGTTCATGGGAAAGAGTTGAAAGGGCCTCCATTCATCAGTAAACCAGGGGTCATCCTCTTCAAGGTACTTCACCACTGATCTAAAAAGAATTTGAATGAACCTGTGCGTTATGTGTATTTTTCTTGTGATTTTTGATCTTTTGTTGATGAATTTTAATAGTGACATACTGACATTACAGTGAATGTTCTTTGTTAGGACTTTGAAGTTGGCACAATGTATAAGAAGAAAGTCGTCCTGACTAACATCAGCTATGTCACCAACCAGAGCAAGCTCCTTGGGGTCTCTGCTCAACTAAAGGATTTCCTCTCTATCAAGTAAGATTTTACATTGTAAACACATTACGCTAGTGGCCACGGTACAGAGGTCTGGAGACTCTTTTTAAACCTGGAATCTGGCAACGGTAGTACTCCCCACGACCTGTAAACAGACTTTGATGCATTGGTGGAATTCTCCTTTAATAGGCTACACAAAAGTAAAGACTTTCAATCCTTCTGTTGCTACATAAAAAATGTCATTAGGACATCAGTCCGCCGAATCAAATAGTGGCATCTACTTCATCCAAATTCCATGAAAGTCTGGATGGAGGTATGCAGTTTCCCCCCTGCCTCCAGACTTTGCGTTAAGCCGATACGTGACTTGGCCCTAACTCTCTACTGGACGCACAGGGATTAAATTGATCTTTATTCTCTGGGTAAATACCACAGAGAGGGGCCAAAATGATTGAACTGTCCCTTTTTAAAGTGTCAATATACCAGCCTTACAGAGCGCCCCATCGCTCCCAATGCCATAAGGAAGTTGCTTCTACATCAAAATGAACAGACTAGACTTTGAAAGAAGCCAACAACTCCAGTTTGACTCTGTGTATCACTGTAGGGCAAATCAATCTCTGTGGGGGCAAAACAACACACATACAATTGCATGAAGCAGCCCACCAGAACCTAAAACTAATCCCATTTTAGGAAAATATTGAAATATTGATCTTACAGAGATAAAATAGACACCTGAATAAACACAATTAAGCACAGTTGTTCAGTGTATTGCAACAACACTAGAGCTGGAGGTGTGTGCAACAACGAATGTTAAAGCTCTTATGAAGCCACTATAAGTTTGGTCGCTTCAATTATCACATGGAAACATCTGTCGATGTATCACCTCGTAGGAATTCAATACAACCACTTCTTGTCATTTTAAAAGACGATAGAGTGGACGTGAAAGCAGAGCCTGTCCTCCCACATATTGACGCCAGCTTGTATCACCACGATCGCAGCTCCTCTTATGAGACTCAGCTCAGTGAGTCAGTCTACGTCTCTGCTATCTCCTCTCTCTCAGGCTGCCAGCGGCCCACAATCCAAAACAGAGATGCATTGTTCTCCAGGTCACTCACTGTGTATCACTTTCCCATCAGCTCCCCCGTGACTTGATGTGGTTTCTTCGTCTTTCTTCTTTCTGCCTGACCGAGCGAAGAGTCTCCCAGGCTACAGCAGGGTCAGCTGGAAACTACCGATGCCGCTCTTGAGCCTTCGTGCTGGACCACTTGTCTGAACGCATCACCTTCTAGTCCTCTGATCTGAGTGTACATTATACCCACTCAACTCCCTATTTCTTCCGTCGTGACAAAGGGTTGATCGTTTCCTGCTGTTGGATGGCCATATCCCATAATAAGGTGGAGGGAAAAGGATGTTAGGCGGATGTTAAATAATAACAAAGACAGATAACAATGCCAAAACAAGTTTTCTTCCTTTAAGGCATGCATCAACACGAACCATGTACAGTCGAAGATGGTGCAGTATTTATTCCTCACCCACGACTTGAGTGCTGCTCAGCAGCAGCAAAGAAGACAACAGTTTTATTGAGTATTATTGTTGTAATACAGCTTCAATACAGCACATTGTTAATTTGAAGGGAAAGTAACTTTTTTAGTTTCTGTATTTCCACCTGAGTGGTAGTCTAATCCTAAAAGTCTGTTAGAATAAATGCGAACCAACACATTTTATGAGCCGCTGAGCGACTCAAATATCCAAATTTGGATGATCCAGCACCATGATCGAATGTAGTACTTCTGGGTCAGGGTTAGTGGCTAATGTTAGAAAAGCTTTGAAAACTTTAAAACGAGTAAACGGACCTTGCAGTACCTCACCGGGAGACATGTTTGTTGTTTCCTGCTTGTCATGCCGTTCCACTCGCTCACAGACAGGTCAACAGTCAACAACTGATGCTGTCAGGTTTACCTGACTTCTGCCAATACATTGGGTCTATCATACAGTCTAGATCTACTATTCAATTATGTTGTGTTTACATACATCTGACTGATTATTCACACAATATTAGAAGTGGTCGTGACCAATGGATGACTCATTCAGCTAAAGAACAATAAAAAACAAGGAATTTCTTTTCTTGAATAAAAACTCTCGCTACAAAAATCCCTGGGTTCAAAATAAGACCACTACAATACTGGGTCTACTCAAATCCAGTACCCACTGTGGTATTACTGTTAGGTTACTTAATTGAAACAACCCCTTATATGGTATGGTTTTCCACCAATGGGTAGTGGGTAAAATTAACCCATTATTCCATTAGTGCTATATTGACTCACACTGGGCCTATTTCCAACACAGTAAGTTTAAGTGGGTTAGTAGTAAGCCCAGCAAAAGATTGATTAAAATAAGGATTCAATAAATGTTGTATCATGTTTACAGAATACTGCTGTAAACCGTACATATTTAGGGCCCGAGCACCGACGTAGTCGGAGCGGAGGACCTATTGTTATTCTAATGTTTTTTATTATTAGGGCCCGAGCACCGACGTAGTCGGAGCGGAGGACCTATTGTTATTCTAATGTTTTTTATTATTATTATTAGGGCCCGAGCACCGACGTAGTCGCAGCGGAGGACCTATTGTTATTCTAATGTTTTTTTATTATTATTATTATTATTATTATTATTATTATTATTATTATTATTATTATTATTATCGTACCAGTTTCATCGCAAAAAGGAGGTGCTTGGGATACTGGGAATCTTTTGAAATTCGGCACAAAATTCAATCGTGGTGAAAATTCCAGTATTATTGGGGTGTCCAGCTGCGGCATGACATTTTGGCTCGATAGCGCCCCCTACAGAGTAGCCCCAACTTTGGGTTTCACTTAGCTGTATGAAATTTGGTAGGTATGTGGAACGTGATGGGACGCACAAAAAAGTCAAAAGGAGGTATATCCTAAACCAAACAGGAAGTCGGCCATTTTGAATTTTATGACGTTTTTGGACCGTTTCAAGGCGCCGTACTTTAACGAACTCCTCCTAGAGATTAAACCCGGTTGCCTTCAGATTTGGTCAGTATGCTCTTGAGACCTTGGCAGTGAAACGATACTCAAAGATCAAAAAGTTATCGAACTATGTGTCCGTGGCGTGGCGGCAAAAAAACACCATTCGCCATGAAACAGGAAGTTGTTGTAACTCGGCTGTACATTGCCTAATCTGCTCCAAATTTCTCATATGTCATAACATCCTGACCCTGAACACATGTATATGACAATTTAGAATCATAGTAATAGCGCCACCTAGTGGCAACAGGAAGTCATAGGTTGTGTACTTTGACACCCTACTGCTCACAGATTAATCGGATCCCTCTCAAATTTTGTCACAAAAGCCTTAAGACCTTGATAATGCTTCATTGTGAAAATTGTAGGAAGTTGATGAAGGGCGGCGACGTGGCGGCTCTGCGAACTTCGATCCTTCGCCATGAACGAATAAACTGATGTAACTCGACTCCGCATCATCAGATCTTTACCAGATTTCACATGTTTGATTAAACTCCAGGCCTGAAGACATCTGCAAGCCAATTTTGAATCATAGTCATAGCGCCACCTACTGGCAACAGTAAGTTAAAGTCTTTATACTTTGGCTTGTTTCTCTTAGTTTGAAAATCAGATCAACATCAAATTTGTTCCACACAAATGTAAGAAGTTCATAATGCCAGTTCTCTAAGCTTTTGATGTTTCGTCGAACGCCGTTGCCGTGGTAACGCAGTCTTCGCCGTGAAAAACGATGGTCATTTGGAGAGGTTAAAAAAGCTCGAAACACAAGCAAACTTGACACACAGATCACAAGGCCAAAATGTAGTTCTATAATATGATTTTATTCAATCAGAGTGTTAAATCGGCTCAATAGCGCCCCCTACAAAATTTCGACGAAGCAGCCCTCGCAGTACGTTTCACATAGATTAACAAAATTTGGTAGGCATATGTATCACGTGTGGACTTAAATAAAAGTCTCTTGGGGCCATGCCCTAAACCCAACCGGAAGTCAGCCATTTTGAATTTAGTCTGAATTTCTAGTGTTGTTTTTTCAATTTCCAGGCGCTCTACTTTAACGAACTCCTCCCAGGGAACTAATCAGATCAACTTAGAATTTGGTCAGAACAATCTAAAGACCTTTGTGATTAAAAGTTACTCAAAGCTTGTTGTTTCGTGAAATGCCGTTGCCGTGGCGATGCATTTCTCGCCATGAAAAACAAAAGTGTTTTTGAGGGGCTAAAAATACTCAAAACAAAATCAAACTTGTCACACACATTTAAAATCCTGAATCTAGTTATCTGATGTGATTTTAATGCTTCAGAGTGGCAACTCGGCTCGATAGCGCCCCCTACAATATTTTGACGATGCAGCCCTCGCAGTACGTTTCACCTAGATGTATGAAATTAAGTAAGCAGGTGTATCACATGTAGACTTAAAAAAAAGTCTTTGGGGTCCATGCTCTAAACCCAACCGGAAGTCAGCCAATTTGAATTTTGTATGAATTTCTTGTGGTTTTATTTCCTTTTCCAGGTGCTGCACTACGAACTCCTTCTAGGGAAATAATCCGATCAGCTTAGAATTTGGTCAGAACAACCTAAAGACCTTAACGATTAAAAGTTACTAAAAGCTTGATGTTTCATCGGATAACATGGACTTGGTGTCGCGGCAATTTTACATGATTCGCCATCATCCATCAAACTTTTGTAACTCAACCTTACTTTGTCAAAACTGCCCCAAACTTGACATGCTTGATTGCTGTCGTGATTGTAAGTCTTCTGCATGCCAATATTAACTCATAGTCATAGCGCCACCTACTGGCAACCACGGACGTAAACAGAATTCTATAATAACAGCGGCCCAAACAGGGTTTGTGGGCACACCATGAGAAAAAGACTTCTCTGATCTAAATATGTGCAAACTAAGATGCTTGGAGAACAAAAACTAATCAACAATGTTTTTCAAACCATGTCAGTGGGCATTAGTATAAATGATCTGTCTAGAGCTTCTACATGAGAATCAGGTTAAATGTTACAATGAATGCTTCACACTACAATCTAAAGTTACAGAAGAGCTTAAAATGAAAACAGTGTCAAATTAAAGTGTTCAAGTAAAAACAAATGACACTGCTTTTCTGTTAACTTTCATATAAGTCCAAATACAATCAGTAGGACACTGCAGGGAGTTGAACTCCATCCCAGTAACCTGACAGTCTGTTATGTTACAAATACTGAAGCACATTCACACGTTCATTTTCTTAATGATCTTAACAGGCTTACATTTATGATTGTATCGGAGGTACACTCAAAACATTTGAGGCTTAAGACCTGGCAACATGGTCTTGCTATGCTGCTGGTCGACGCAGGAAATATCATCTAACTTGTGCATGCAGTGTATGATGGTCATAGAAATGCATTGCCGCATCAACCAGAGTCCTGCCAGTACCCTCGACGTGTGTGACGTTGCGAGGGCCCGATCAATGCTGCTTGCAGCTTTAATTATTATGTCCCGAGCACCGACGTAGTCGGAGCGGAGGACCTATTGTTATTCTAATGTTTTTTATTATTATTATTAGGGCCCGAGCACCGACGTAGTCGGAGCGGAGGACCTATTGTTATTCTAATGTTTTTTATTATTATTATTATTATTATTATTATTATTATCGTACCAGTTTCATCGCAAAAAGGAGGTGCTTGGGATACTGGGAATCTTTTGAAATTTGGCACAAAATTCAATCGTGGTGAAAATTCCAGTATTATTGGGGTGTCCAATATTTGCATGACATTTTGGCTCGATAGCGCCCCCTACAGAGTAGCCCCAACTTTGGGTTTCACCTAGCTGTATGAAATTTGGTAGGTATGTGGAACGTGATGGGACGTACAAAAAAGTAAAAAGGAGGTATATCCTAAACCAAACAGGAAGTCGGCCATTTTGAATTTGATGACGTTTTTGGACCGTTTCAAGGCGCCGTACTTTAACGAACTCCTCCTAGAGATTAAACCCGATTGCCTTCAGATTTGGTCAGTATGCTCTTGAGACCTTGGCAGTGAAACAATACTCAAAGATCAAAAAGTTATCGAACTATGTGTCCGTGGCGTGGCGGCAAAAAAACACCATTCGCCATGAAACAGGAAGTTGTTGTAACTCGGCTGTACATTGCCTAATCTGCTCCAAATTTCTCATATGTCATAACATCCTGACCCTGAACACATGTATATGACAATTTAGAATCATAGTAATAGCGCCACCTAGTGGCAACAGGAAGTCATAGGTTGTGTACTTTGACACCCTACTGCTCACAGATTAATCGGATCCCTCTCAAATTTTGTCACAAAAGCCTTAAGACCTTGATAATGCTTCATTGTGAAAATTGTAGGAAGTTGTCGAAGCGTGGCGATGTGGCGGCTCTGCGAATTTCGATCCTTCGCCATGAACGAATAAACTGATGTAACTCGACTCTGCATCATCAGATCTTTACCAGATTTCACATGTTTGATTAAACTCCAGGCCTGAAAACATCTGCAAGCCAATTTTGAATCATAGTCATAGCGCCACCTACTGGCAACAGTAAGTTAAAGTCTTTATACTTTGGCTTGTTTCTCTTAGTTGGAAAATCAGATCAACATCAAATTTGTTCCACACAAATGTAAGAAGTTCATAATGCCAGTTCTCTAAGCTTTTGATGTTTCGTCGAACGCCGTTGCCGTGGTAACGCAGTCTTCGCCATGAAAAACGATGGTCATTTGGAGAGGTTAAAAAAGCTCGAAACACAAGCAAACTTGACACACAGATCACAAGGCCAAAATGTAGTTCTATAATATGATTTTATTCAATCAGAATGTTAAATCGGCTCAATAGCGCCCCCTACAAAATTTCGACGAAGCAGCCCTCGCAGTACGTTTCACATAGATTAACAAAATTTGGTAGGCACATGTATCACATGTGGACTTAAATAAAAGTCTCTTGGAGCCATGCCCTAAACCCAACCGGAAGTCAGCCATTTTGAATTTAGTCTGAATTTCTAGTGTCGTTTTTTCAATTTCCAGGCGCTCTACTTTAACGAACTCCTCCCAGGGAACTAATCAGATCAACTTAGAATTTGGTCAGAACAATCTAACGACCTTTGTGATTAAAAGTTACTCAAAGCTTGTTGTTTCGTGAAATGCCGTTGCCGTGGCGATGCATTCCTCGCCATGAAAAACAAAGGTGTTTTTGAGGGGCTAAAAATACTCAAAACAAAATCAAACTTGTCACACACATTTAAAATCCTGAATGTAGTTATCTGATGTGATTTTAATGCTTCAGAGTGGCAACTCGGCTCGATAGCGCCCCCTACAATATTTCGACGATGAAGCCCTCGCAGTACGTTTCACCTAGATGTATGAAATTAAGTAAGCAGGTGTATCACATGTAGACTTAAAAAAAAGTCTTTGGGGTCCATGCTCTAAACCCAACCGGAAGTCAGCCAATTTGAATTTTGTATGAATTTCTTGTGGTTTTATTTCCTTTTCCAGGTGCTGCACTACGAACTCCTCCTAGGGAAATAATCCGATCAGCTTAGAATTTGGTCAGAACAACCTAAAGACCTTAACGATTAAAAGTTACTCAAAGCTTGATGTTTCATCGGATAACATGGACTTGGTGTCGCGGCAATTTTACATGATTCGCCATCATCCATCAAGCTTTTGTAACTCAACCTTACTTTGTCAAAACTGCCCCAAACTTGACATGCTTGATTGCTGTCGTGATTGTAAGTCTTCTGCATGCCAATATTAACTCATAGTCATAGCGCCACCTACTGGCAACCACAGACGTAAACAGAATTCTATAATAACAGCGGCCCAAACAGGGTTTGTGGGCACACCATGAGAAAAAGACTTCTCTGATCTAAATATGTGCAAACTAAGATGCTTGGAGAACAAAAGTTAATCAACAGTGTTTTTCAAACCATGTCAGTGGGCATTAGTATAAATGATCTGTCTAGAGCTTCTACATGAGCATCAGGTTAAATGTTACAATGAATGCTTCACACTACAATCTAAAGTTACAGAAGAGCTTAAAATGAAAACAGTGTCAAACTAAAGTGTTCAAGTAAAAACAAATGACACTGCTGTTCTGCTAACTTTCATGTAAGTCCAAATACAATCAGTAGGACACTGCAGGGAGTTGAACTCCATCCCAGTAACCTGACAGTCTGTTATGTTACAAATACTGAAGCACATTCACGCACATTCATTTTCGTAATGATCTTAACAGGCTTACATTTATGATTGTATCGGAGGTACACTCAAAACATTTGAGGCTTAAGACCTGGCAACATGGTCTTGCTATGCTGCTGGTCGACGCAGGAAATATCATCTAACTTGTGCATGCAGTGTATGATGGTCACAGAAATGCATTGCCGCATCAACCAGAGTCCTGCCAGTACCCTCGACGTGTGTGACGTTGCGAGGGCCCGATCAATGCTGCTTGCAGCTTTAATTAACTATTTTAACTGTAACCACCACCATATCTGCAACAGGATAACAGACAAAATAGTGTAGGAATCATATAGTAGTCAGGAAGACTAATTAAAAAACTGAATTATGCTTACACAAATTCACCTATTTCTGCCATTGCACTCTCCTTCTACTGTTCATTGTCTGTTGTGTTTACCTACAATATTGAGATCAGTCATGACAACTGCAAACCCCTCATGGCTCACCCAGCCAAAACCATTAGCACATCAGGAGAGAGAGAGAAATGTGAACTATGAACACACTGGGCTTTTTCACACCATCCCATGGTTCCCTCTACGCCCCCAGAGTTTCTAAAAATGGCTTCCCATCCCCCTACACCCCCTCGCCCCGGGGTACACGCATTGTACATTTGTGCCAGAATGGGCTCTGCTGTATGTTTTCACTACTGGGACTAAATACGCAACAGCTCAGGCCAGACTTAGTGAAATACTATTGTATAGAAAACAGTGTGCATGCAAGTAGTTATAATAATAATACAAAAATGATTTATATTGCACTTTTCAAAACAAATGTTACAAAAAACCAAGATAGTGCAGGTGTCACTTCCTCGCATGTATTGCAAATGCTGAGAGTTAGAAACTTTTCTGTAGTCTGTTTTCTCCTGAGCTTTGTTGTGAAATAAAAACTGTAGACTGTTGTAGAAATGGTGGTACTCGACCAAATCTGAGGCTGCCCTCACACCTACAATTTTGTTTAGTTTGATCCAAATCCTGCAGCACCAGAATGAGATACATCGTTTCATTTTGCATCCAGTCTGTGGACATTCTTTAATTACAAAAACACTTTGAACATAGTATACAAATATTAAAAAGGAATCTTCAAGTCTTAATGCAATCAATGTGGATGTTTGTATCTGCTAGAGCATACAGTTGTAGAGGTCCCAATAAGTTGCCTGGGTCCAGACCGTCGAATCCACCCACTTCGCCGAGTTTGAGTGGACTGATTTGTCGGCCCTGCGCAGAATCGATCACCGGCGATTGCCGCACAATGCATACCGGTTAGATTTGTGTCCGACTTGATCCCGACTTGCTCTGACGTCATGAACACGTGGGCAGCGATAACCTCACGAGAGTGAGGCGGCCTCATTTTTCAGAGCCAGGCACAGCAGTTGCTCTCCACCGACTGCAGCCGCCTGCTCTCGTTCGCTTTCCAGGCGAGGCGCAGTTCATCTCGAACAAACCTATTGTAACATGAAACAGCGGTTTCACAATTAAATAGTAAAAGACCAATAAGCCCAGCGTCGGGACTAGCGATTAACCTATCAGTGCCAGGGGCGGGATTAACACTGTTTCAAGTCGTCGTAAAGCATTGTCAGTTATGTGCTGGAACCGAAGAGTAACAAAAACAACAATGGAGACTCTTACGGACGCCACTGACTCTAAATCAATTAAAAGTACTGAAATGCACTCTGCTTTGATGTCTGGCAAAAATGTATTGTTTGCCTCTCTCCTACTGCTACGAGATGCCGGTTTGAAACTCTGACACAGCTTATTTTTCCGTGGTGTTTTCGTTGACATATTACGGTCCCAGTTCTCTACTCTTCTCGAGCCTTCCTCCTTTGTGTCGGTAACCGTAACGTTAAGTTCTGACTGCCACCTTATGACCACACATTATGAATCTTCAACCCTTATAAGTAATATAAAACATTTACACAAATCCTCCCAGAATAGACACTGGGTCTATATGGGAGAATTACCCCGACATCTCTGCGTTGTTCAGTTAATGGCCTTTCTTGACTATTAAGAATTGTGAACTTGCAGACAGAGATTTGTAAGCACCAATCAAATCTTGAGAGTAAGCAATGACCGAATTTCTATCAAAAGAACTGTTTCAATCTCGCAAAAGGAAACAAATCTCTAGAATTGAGTGGCGGTAGAGCTTTCTTTGCTAGCTATGCAAAACTGGTTGATCTCCGATTTGGAAGTTTGTATGCCTTGCATGCAAACTCCAACTGAGATCAGAGCAAACCCCACTTAATTTTGCCTCAAGTAAAGTTTCAGCCTTTTAGAACCATCTTCAAAGTGGTCTGTCAGCCTTTTGATTTGTCTGAAAGACTTTGTGACTGTCAAATAGATACAAACTTGACAGCCACAGTATGTTATAGTTGTGCCCTGTTGAAACATGCTAGCTAAAAAAACGTTCGTAACGGCCTTTTCATTCATTCTCAAGTGCTTGTAATCTGTCAAAGGAAATTCCAATGACTGACATCAGAAAACTGTGCTGCACTTAACTGTGCTTGTTGTTTTATTCATCTTCCCTGGTCGTCTGACTAAGAATCCACAAAGAAATACTTCAACAGGAGAATCAGTCAAAACTGCAGTGGAGCTCAATATTCTTTAATCGGTTCTAACTACAGTTTTAACTACAGTGCAGAAATATGCATAATATTGTAGCCACCAGATGTAACGAGAGCAAGATCTCACTTCTGTGAAATAAGTACGACAGCAAGATTATTCGAGTAATGTTCTCACACGTCGTCAGAGTTTTGATGCTTCACTGTAAAGCTCTTTCAGAGTGTGAAGGTGTTTAAGCTCTGTTGAACTGAATAATAAACTGAGAGGGCTTATTGATTCACTGTAGGAGAAGCCAATGGGCCCGAACGTAAAATAGAGCACGGCATAGTCAGTAATACCATACAGCCGCTGTCTCAGCTTCATCTCTTCAGTCTGCTGCAATAGATATACTGTACAGTATGGCCTCGTTTGCAACACTCTAAATAGCGCTCTAACAGACGTTTTCAAACTCTGCCTCACTCAGCATTTAATCCCAAGTGAACTGTTCTATTTATTTTTTCTCTTCACGTGTTTTTTCATACCACCTGTCTTGAAGCTAGGAAAGAAGAGTTGTACCGATAAGGAAGGGAATTAACCAAATGAAAAAGGAATTCTGATGAAAGTGCAGTGTGACATTCATAATTACCACCAGACTTAACCAACCAGTTGGAATGCCTTCATACACGTCCAGGTCACAGTGGTGAGCTGGATACCAGCTTCAGCCAGCCATCCTGACAGCTGTACCAGCAACTTCAAACAGTTGGCTCAAACCAAACACAATGGTACATTCCACACTGGTGTTTGTGATGGTATGCACAGATTGCTAATTATGTCACAATTTTCAAGGGTACAAATTATTATTTATTACAGGAATCTAACAATGGCACATAATGCACCTTTAGTGTTCATCAAATGGAATTTAAAGAGGTGCTATTAATTTTCTATCAGTATATCCTTGATTGTGAATTGAAGCTTGTGAATGTAATACTGGAGGAACCAGGAAGAGTACGCTAGATTTAAAAATGTATCCAACTGAAAAAAACCTGCCCAGTGTTACCAACACTTTTCCGGTGAAAGTAGCTGGCAGCACTAGCTCCAAAGGTTGCTAAATCTAGCGGCCTCCCTCCAAAGCCACTCCCCCAAGAGTATCACTATGAACGCAAACATATCATAATCGACGTAAACAGCAACATGGCTATAGTTGGTACTCACAGCTGCCAAACTAGCTGCTTGTGGAAGACTACGGTGACGGGCAGAGTGCTCGCATGTAGAGATTATTGTCCTGCAACAGCCACAGATACCGCACTTCTTTTTTTATTTTGTCAGAACATTTGATCTATTAATTGCGGGGGGGTGTAAAGAGAATTTAAAAAAGTATAACAAACAAAAAAATATTCTAAAATACATTACCCACCCTAGTTTCAACAGAAGCAGAAACCAAATCATTGTCTTTCACAGAGTTTGAAAAGTTAACATAAGAAAGAAAAACTAGAAGGGTACTCAGAGAGCGCAGACCTCTGCCAAGGTAAATCCGCTCCAAATTGTAAAGGGGTTCTTGCTTGGCCCATGCTACAGCCTCCCATCAAGTTTCGTGAAAATTATAGTATGAACCCTTCTCATTTTCGACGCTCAGCTTTCGTCTTCTACCATCTGAACGCCAAAATGTCAACTTTGGCACAAAATATATCTCATAATCATAAAAGCAAATGACTGCAATCAGATTCAAATTTTTCCAACTTTGTAACAAGATGATACCATTACCAAGACCTTATAACATGGTTGTTTGGTATACATGATGTTCTGTGACTGTAGCCACTTCCTAATTATGCTCATAGTTGCATGTTTACAACTTCTTTGTTTATCTATTGAATTTTTGACAAT
The DNA here is from genome assembly GCF_023349555.1 of Cebidichthys violaceus. Lineage (NCBI taxonomy): Eukaryota > Metazoa > Chordata > Actinopteri > Perciformes > Stichaeidae > Cebidichthys > Cebidichthys violaceus. Next base: position 12,538,007 of record NW_027176816.1, read on the forward strand.
CCTCCCTGCTTCTCTGGCTGGCTGCCTGCTACATTCATATCGATCGTCTCTCTTCTTGTGTCTTTTTCGAAGGGCGAGCGAGTTGTGAAGCTCCTCAGGGCAGCAACAGGGTTGGTGTAAACATATGCTGTGAGATACACATGTTGTTTTGAAATAGCTCCCAGTCCTCATGTTTCTCTTCTTGTCTGTAAATAAACTTTTGCTTTCTGCTCTGGTTTACATTCCGAGATGATAATGAAATAATTCCATATAGAACAATAGCTTTTTTCTTGACCTCGCCTCTGTCTTCTGCTTATCTTCTCTCCGGTCTCAGGAGATTCATCACACTTCAGCATTTCATCTGAAGCTGCTGAGCCATTGTTCAATGCAGCATACCTCCTAATGCAAAGGCATGTGCATTCTGTGGTGCTTTACAACCAACGTCTTTCCACTGAGCCTTGTTTTATGTCACTAATCTACCCACGTGTGAGGCCGTGCAAAGACAAAAATACACACTGCTTTTACATTGTGTTACACAGCAGAGATATGTCAATATATCGATATATTTTACTATGAGCAACTTGTCCTAACTATGTAATATCCAGTTAAATAACCTTGTTTTCCATATGCAGTAATGCATTGCATTTCAAGCTGTATAAATAAATAATGCTGATTTTGTTACTCATAACTCATTGTGATTTGTTTTTCAGCTTTGAGCCTCCTGGTTCTTTATCCACTGGGATGTCCTGTGACATGCAGGCTGTTTTTCAACCAATGGTTAGTGAGGTCACCCCTCCTTTTAGACATATACAGTGCTTACATCTTTTTGTCCAATTGGAGTAAAGCATGGTGCAGACTTTTAGTGTTGTTACATAAACACATGTCTGTAACTGCATGTACATAAATGGTCATACTACTGAAAACCACTCTGCTTCATTTCTGCTTTATTCTTCATAGAGCATAATGTATACAGCTTCGTTATTCCCCGCAGCACCTTAGGGTTTCTTAACAAATCAGATATACGATGATAGTCAAATCCCAAAACATTACATGTATCCTTGTGGAAAATCTGCAAGAATCAACAGAAATGCAGGAACGATAGATTTTTTTCTTACAGTTTTCTACATATTCTCATCAGCTAAGTCAAAACTCTGCCCGATGTCATTTCACTCTTCTTTTTTTTTAAACTGTTATAAAGCAACACATTGTCCCATTATTCAATCCCTTTCAGATCAACAAGGACTTGGAAGGTGAGGTCCAGTTTGCGTCAGCAGTGGGTCCCTTCTCTGTGCCCGTCAGATGCACCATAAAGAAATGTGATGTGAGTAGTGTGATGTAGTCAACCTAGAGAGAATTAGGGTTCCAAATGATTACCAATGTAATTTTCATGTCTTGCAATTTGCTCATGTTTTTTCTTCTTGCTATACATGTAAACAGCTATAGTTTGGGAGCGTATGAGTACAACATGGATTTTCTTGGCCCATATAGCTGTAGCTTTAGATTGCTGTAATCATAATGATATATGAAGAATAGGAGCAATAATTATTGAATTAATATGTAATCCCTGCATCGCGGATAACAACCGAGTAGCTCTTCTTTGCTGCTGCTTTTTGCTGTATGTCGATGTATCTTCTCTCTAGCTCGAGGTTGACAGCCAGTTCATTGACTTCGGTTCGCACGTGGTGGGTCAGACTATTTCATGGACTATCACCTTGACCAACAAGGGTGCACTGCCAACCCTCTTCAGCCTGGACACCTCCACCTGTCTCAGTCCAGAAACCAGCCACGTGCAGACGGCTTCCCAGGTCTCTGCCGACACCTGCCAGGTAAGACTGTAGATCCGGACCTCAAAGAGTTGCCGTTCCTTTGGTTGCCTGATGGAGCAAATTTACAGCTACAAATTAATTTAGAATTAGAGCATTTTACAGCGCACACGATGAATGTGTAGTCAATTGACATTACCCGGTCAAAAGACATTTGAATAAACTATCATGTATAAGAATCCGATGTGTGTGTTGTTGGCTGACAGGAGAAAAGCAGTCACAACACAACATCTGACGACCAGAGCAGCTCTGTTTCCATGGGCACCGGAGAACTCCAACCGAAGCAAGAGAGTCAGGAGCTCTCTGAGGCGTTGCAGCAAGAGCACCCAGGTAACGCTGTGATACATATGTACACATAATGCCAATTTTACCAACGCTACTGCCTAATTTTGGTACCATTTCTTTACTTTTTCCTGAACCCAAGTCCCCATCCTAAAAGAACCTTGCCCCCAGCAAAATATCTTTAAATGAAACTGCGTGGCAGTTTTCTTCTGCATTATGCTCTCTGGCAGTGTCATACAGCTGAATACTTTTCAAACACTTTTGATTGATAATATTTTGTAGCTATGCTGGTGTGTGATCATGTTAGCACATCGATGTAAGCATTTAGCTCAGGTAGAGCCTCACAGAGCAGCTAGCATGGCTGTGGAGTCCTCGTCTTGTTTCATAATACTTGTCAAAGTGTTGAAAAAAATCAATGCTGACTAAAAAGTGTGCAGTAGGATGTAGTGACCTTTTCAATATCAACCAACACCCACTATCTTTCCCTAGTCTTAGCAAAGTGTTTTGAGTTGACTAAACACAGCCTCTGAAATACAGGAAGTGAGGACTGACAAAATCTCCTCATTGTTGAGGATTTCTCTCATCTTTCTATTCCTGTTAGGACATTTGGTCCTGGTAAGAACAAAACCAAAAAAAGAAAAGCGCACGCCGAAAGCGAAGGGTTCACTTTGCTCTCACAGCTGATTCCTCTCATCAAAGAGAGGCATCTTCTCTTTAGTGTTCTCTCATATCAGAAGTCTTCATTGCTGCACTCAGCACTTTTCCCCACTGATGCTTTGATAAGCTGTTCAGTCTTTTGCCTCTGCTCTGCTGGTTTGGAAAAGACTGTGTATTTCTTCTGTTCGCCAATGTTGGGAGAGGCTGTCTGATGTAGGCCAAATGTTTAGACTGCTAACAATAGTTGATGTTGTCTTTTTCAAATGTACTTTTTATGTCACCGATATCTCTTGAACTAATGGCCAGATTACAGATTTATTTGACGTGCCCATTCATGCTCCGAAGCATAAGTGGTACTTTTATTTTCTCGTTCAAACTGTCAGGATTTTGATGATGAGATTTCCCTTAGTGCCACCTTGAGGCCAAATTTTGGCTTATGGAACAATTATTTCATTTGACCACTCAACTACACAACAGTAGAAATGACCTAAGATCAGGTGTGTGTGTGTGTGTGTGTGTGTGTGTGTGTGTGTGTGTGTGTGTGTGTGTGTGTGTGTCAGAGGCTACAGGTCCAGAAGTTATTCCCGAGACTTGTGTGTCCACCGATGTGCATGTCCAGATGGACCAGAGCCACTCAGACTCCGGTGACATAAGTCTAGGAAATGTAAGTATTTGGTCCTATTGTAAAATACTCAGTTACAGTAACAAAATTGATTTGGTGATCCCCTGACCTATCATCTACTAAAATTATTATTGCCCAAGAATTTAGTTCATGACCAAATCCCTGCAAAACTAATGACCACACTGGTGTGCCAATTTACAAATGGTCGCGTGCTAACATGCTAAAGTAAGAAGGTGTTCATGGTCAACTTAATACCTGCCAAAAATTAGCATGTTAGCATTCTTATTGTGAGCATGTTAGCAGACAAACTATTACTGTAGACGATTTTATGCCTCTCTGTCTTGTTTTCAGCATTGATGCTGTGTGTGCCTTGTGGCCCAGTGAAGTTCTGGAGTTGTTCAGGGTTCATTACGTCTCTCTGGTGGGGGGCTAATGGTGCAACACTTCTCCCTTTGCGCTTGTTCTGGCTGTGTTTGTGTGTTGCATGTCCCTCTGCTCGGTTATTGTCAATTTGACTGATACTTTCAAATTGTGCGTTCGGAGGCTTAAATGGCAGATTATCCATCAAACTATCACGGTCCCACAGTGTTGAGGCAGTTGCTGCACGAATGGCTCCCTCTCTTCTTCCCTCTGCTTTTGCAGCTGAGCAGACAATCCACACCGCTTTACGGTGTAGTTTGATTGCCCTTTTGATGCCATTGAAAGTTGCACTTGTGAGAGATTTCCGCTTCCCCTACATGGATAGAAATGGTTTTGTGTCGTGAAGTAAAACGGTTAAACTAAAGTGTGTCCTGTTTAGCATCAAAACAGAGAAAGCTCTTGAAGTTCACTGAAAATATGTAGAGGCCATGGTCTGACTTTGTGTTTCTTGGGAATGTCTGATATTCATCTATATCTGGTATATTTACTGGTATACTGGTCATTTTACTTTGTTTTGTAGAATTCTTTTAGAATGCACCAATTATTTTTATAAAATCCAATGTTTACTGGTCCTGTTTGATGTGCCCTCCCTCAGGTTAGAGAAGGGGAGATTGGACCTTTTGAAAGCCTCAAACTGGAAGTTGTTTTCACTCCAACCATTCCAGGAGAGGCCAAACTGGACTTCCACGTAAAATTCTCTGACTTAACCTGCAAACCAGTAAGACACAATATCATATCAGGGTAGTTGTTTTAAAAGTTTACAGCGCAATAAATTTCATATTAGCGTCATTTCATGCAAACCATTTGTGATTACAAACAAACAGATACCCATCCAGGTGAGGGGTGTCGCAGTCAGTGTCCCTGTATGTGTGGTTCAGCCCAGCATTGACCTGAAGATCTGCATGTTCGACCGCCTCTATCAAGACAGTATCATGGTCCAAAACAGGTTGGTCCCAGAACCTGAGATGGCTGACGGATTTGTCATATATGGAGACACCCTTGATACAGAAATGTTGTTGCACACCTGCACTGTGGTTCTTAGAAGTGTATTCATGTTTCATACGTTTTTTATTCTTTAAATCTTAAGTAAATAAGGATACAAAAAACAATTAACTGCCTCTCCCTTGTTAGCTAATTTTCTATGACTTACTAAACACCAACAATATGTGTAACTCAATGGAGAAAAGTCCCTCTGCCCTTATAATTGAACTAAACTAGTGTTCTATCCCTTGTTGATGTCCAATTGGTTTACACTTTAGAGTGAGCCACTTGCACAAATGTCTTGTTTAACGACCTTGTTTGAACAGGCAACGCAGCAAATTAAGAGACGCAAAATGTTATTTAATACCATATTAGTGTCACTATAAGTAATCGTCTGGTACTCTTGGAGACATTGGATCAAGGACAAACATAGTGTGCCAAGAAACTGTACAAAGCCTTATTTCAATTCCATTAGTTCTCAAGGTGATGTGCACGTTGCAATTAAAAACGCATTGGCATCGGTAATGTTAAAGGACCAGTCACACAGATTATGAGACCTGGGGGTAGCCCCTTTATTTTACAGGTTCCTTCTTTCCTAATCATTTCCTTTAAATTAATCAAAATCCCTTTTTTTAATTTTAGTATCTTGGACAAGCGTACTAATTTGGTACTGATTATAACAAAATGAAAAAGGTGCACTTGGTGAGTGCCACCTAATTTATTTGAATTTGTAAGAGTGAACCAGAAAGTTCTATAGTGGTTGCATAATAGAATCTTTGTTTAAAATCCAACTCAACAATTTTTTATGTTCAACTGTTCATATGAGTTATAAATCAGTTACTTTTGTGGAAGTTATTAGGAAGTCTTACTCCCTGCAAGGTTGCCCAAAGAAAGTTTTATCTTCGTAATCAGTATCAGTGTTTATGAGTTGTAGTCATGCTAAAGATGAGTTCATGTTCACCTGCATGAACGTTAACAGCAAGGACACAAGAAAAAGAGTCGCTGTCAGTTTGGGATGGGCTGTTTTTTCATGTACAATTTGAGCAGATGGTCCACAACTACAACGTGCGCACACCCACACACACACACACACACACACATGCCACGTACGATGGTTTCCCAAAGGAAACAGCACAGTATCCACCAATTGTTCATTTTCCCAGGACTAGTTTCATCTTTTACAGGCAATTTACTTAAATGAGACCAACACATTTTCCACCACAGGTGCACAGAGTCTCTACATGGCAGATTCAGACCTCTCTATTGTAGTCAGCCTCCAGGTACAATTTAGCATTTGTAGACAGACAGTTGGTGCATAGCCACATATTTTAAACCATTAGGGGAAACAAATACCAGAGCTAAGTTTCCATACGATACCTACCTCAACCACCCAACTGGGAAGTTGTGTTTATTTCAATGCCAGTGAACAATGTCATCATGACAATCATTATTGTTATCAATGGTTTGTCAGAGCAACATGAGGCATTTTAAAAAGACCTAATAGCTGTTGTATTATTTGTGGAAGCATCACAAATAAAGACTGTAATGTAGCAATGTGTGATGTGTGACTGCACATGCCAAACAAATGGATGATATTGGCATTGGTCACAAATCCAAGCTCATTAGAAGGAACAGAGGCCAAAAAATAACTGCAGACTTGTTAGGGCCCAAGCACCGACGTAGTCGGAGCGGAGGACCTATTGTTATTCTAATGTTTATTAGGGCCCGAGCACCGACGTAGTAGGAGCGGAGGACCTATTGTTATTCTAATGTTTTTTATTATTAGGGCCCGAGCCACCGACAACGTCGGGCCAGCGAAGGCCCTATTGAGATTCTAAGGGGTATTATTAGGGCCCGAGCCACCGACAACGTCGGGCCAGCAAAGGCCCTATTGAAATTGTACTGATTATTATTATTAGGGCCTGAGCCACCGACAACGTCGGGCCAGCGAAGGCCCTATTGAGATTCTAATGTTTCTCGGTCATTAGGGCCCGAGCCACCGACAACGTCGGGCCAGCGAAGGCCCTATTGAAATTGTATGGGGTATTATTATTATTAGGGCCCGAGCCACCGGCAACGTCGGGCCAGCGAAGGCCCTATTGAAATTCTATGGGGTATTATTAGGGCCCGAGCCACCGACAACGTCGGACCAGCGAAGGCCCTATTGAAATTCTATGGGGTATTATTAGGGCCCGAGCCACCGACAACGTCGGGCCAGCGAAGGCCCTATTGAGTTTCTAAGAGTTTTTATTAGGGCCCGAGCCACCGACAACGTCGGGCCAGCGAAGGCCCTATTGAAATTGTACTGATTATTAGGGCCCGAGCACCGACGTAGTCGGAGCGGAGGACCTATTGTTATTCTAATGTTTTTTATTAGGGCCCGAACACCGACGTAGTCGGAGCGGAGGACCTATTGTTCTTCTAATGTTTATTATTATTATTAGGGCCCGAGCACCGACGTAGTCGGACCGGAGGACCTATTGTTATTCTAATGTTTTTTATTATTAGGGCCCGAGCACCGACGTAGTCGGTAGCGTAGGACCTATTGTTCTTCTAATGTTTTTTATTATTATTATTATTGTTATTATTAGGGCCCGAGCACCGACGTAGTCGGAGCGGAGGACCTATTGTTATTCTAATGTTTTTTATTATTATTATTATTATTATTAGGGCCCGAGCACCGACGTAGTCGGAGCGGAGGACCTATTGTTATTCTAATGTTTTTTATTATTATTATTATTAGGGCCCGAGCACCGACGTAGTCGGAGCGGAGGACCTATTGTTATTCTAATGTTTTTTATTATTATTATTGTTATTATTATTATTATTATTATTATTAGGGCCCGAGCACCGACGTAGTCGGAGCGGAGGACCTATTGTTATTCTAATGTTTTTTATTATTATTATTATTAGGGCCCGAGCACCGACGTAGTCGGAGCGGAGGACCTATTGTTATTCTAATGTTTTTTATTATTATTATTGTTATTATTATTATTATTATTATTATTAGGGCCCGAGCACCGACGTAGTCGGAGCGGAGGACCTATTGTTATTCTAATGTTTTTTATTAGGGCCCGAGCACCGACGTAGTCGGAGCGGAGGACCTATTGTTATTCTAATGTTTTTTATTGTTATTATTAGGGCCCGAGCACCGACGTAATTCAATTGTGGTGAAAATTCCAGTATTATTGGGGTGTCCAGGTGCGGCATGACATTTTGGCTCGATAGCGCCCCCTACAGAGTAGCCCCAACTTTGGGTTTCACCTAGCTGTATGAAATTTGGTAGGTATGTGGAACGTGATGGGACGTACAAAAAAGTCAAAAGGAGGTATATCCTAAACCAAACAGGAAGTCGGCCATTTTGAATTTCATGACGTTTTTGGACCGTTTCAAGGCGCCGTACTTTAACGAACTCCTCCTAGAGATTAAACCCGATTGCCTTCAGATTTGGTCAGTATGCTCTTGAGACCTTGGCAGTGAAACGATACTCAAAGATCAAAAAGTTATCGAACTATGTGTCCGTGGCGTGGCGGCAAAAAAACACCATTCGCCATGAAACAGGAAGTTGTTGTAACTCGGCTGTACATTGCCTAATCTGCTCCAAATTTCTCAGATGTCATAACATCCTGACCCTGAACACATGTATATGACAATTTAGAATCATAGTAATAGCGCCACCTAGTGGCAACAGGAAGTCATAGGTTGTGTACTTTGACACCCTACTGCTCACAGATTAATCGGATCCCTCTCAAATTTTGTCACAAAAGCCTTAAGACCTTGATAATGCTTCATTGTGAAAATTGTAGGAAGTTGTCGAAGCGTGGCGACGTGGCGGCTCTGCAAATTTCGATCCTTCGCCATGAACAAATAAACTGATGTAACTCGACTCCGCATCATCAGATCTTTACCAGATTTCACATGTTTGATTAAACTCCAGGCCTGAAGACATCTGCAAGCCAATTTTGAATCATAGTCATAGCGCCACCTACTGGCAACAGTAAGTTAAAGTCTTTATACTTTGGCTTGTTTCTCTTAGTTGGAAAATCAGATCAACATCAAATTTGTTCCACACAAATGTAAGAAGTTCATAATGCCAGTTCTCTAAGCTTTTGATGTTTCGTCGAACGCCGTTGCCGTGGTAACGCAGTCTTCGCCGTGAAAAACGATGGTCATTTGGAGAGGTTAAAAAAGCTTGAAACACAAGCAAACTTGACACACAGATCACAAGGCCAAAATGTAGTTCTATAATATGATTTTATTCAATCAGAGTGTTAAATCGGCTCAATTGCGCCCCCTACAAAATTTCGACGAAGCAGCCCTCGCAGTACGTTTCACATAGATTAACGAAATTTGGTAGGCACATGTATCACATGTGGACTTAAATAAAAGTCTCTTGGAGACATGCCCTAAACCCAACCGGAAGTCAGCCATTTTGAATTTAGTCTGAATTTCTAGTGTCGTTTTTTCAATTTCCAGGCGCTCTACTTTAACGAACTCCTCCCAGGGAACTAATCAGATCAACTTAGAATTTGGTCAGAACAATCTAAAGACCTTTGTGATTAAAAGTTACTCAAAGGTTGTTGTTTCGTGAAATGCCGTTGCCGTGGCGATGCATTCCTCGCCATGAAAAACAAAGGTGTTTTTGAGGGGCTAAAAATACTCAAAACAAAATCAAACTTGTCACACACATTTAAAATCCTGAATGTAGTTATCTGATGTGATTTTAATGCTTCAGAGTGGCAACTCGGCTCGATAGCGCCCCCTACAATATTTCGACGATGAAGCCCTCGCAGTAGGTTTCACCTAGATGTATGAAATTAAGTAAGCAGGTGTATCACATGTAGACTTAAAAAAAAGTCTTAGGGGTCCATGCTCTAAACCCAACCGGAAGTCAGCCAATTTGAATTTTGTATGAATTTCTTGTGGTTTTATTTCCTTTTCCAGGAGCTGCACTACGAACTCCTCCTAGGGAAATAATCCGATCAGCTTAGAATTTCGTCAGAACAACCTAAAGACCTTAACGATTAAAAGTTACTAAAAGCTTGATGTTTCATCGGATAACATGGACTTGGTGTCGCGGCAATTTTACATGATTCGCCATCATCCATCAAGCTTTTGTAACTCAACCTTACTTTGTCAAAACTGCCCCAAACTTGACATGCTTGATTGCTGTCGTGATTTTAGGTCTTCTGCATGCCAATATTAACTCATAGTCATAGCGCCACCTACTGGCAACCACGGACGTAAACAGAATTCTATAATAACAGCGGCCCAAACAGGGTTTGTGGGCACACCATGAGAAAAAGACTTCTCTGATCTAAATATGTGCAAACTAAGATGCTTGGAGAACAAAAGTTAATCAACAGTGTTTTTCAAACCATGTCAGTGGGCATTAGTATAAATGATCTGTCTAGAGCTTCTACATGAGAATCAGGTTAACTGTTACAATGAATGCTTCACACGACAATCTAAAGTTACAGAAGAGCTTAAAATGAAAACAGTGTCAAATTAAAGTGTTCAAGTAAAAACAAATGACACTGCTGTTCTGTTAACTTTCATGTAAGTCCAAATACAATCAGTAGGACACTGCAGGGAGTTGAACTCCATCCCAGTAACCTGACAGTCTGTTATGTTACAAATACTGAAGCACATTCACACGTTCATTTTCTTAATGATCTTAACAGGCTTACATTTATGATTGTATCGGAGGTACACTCAAAACATTTGAGGCTTAAGACCTGGCAACATGGTCTTGCTATGCTGCTGGTCGATGCAGGAAATATCATCTAACTTGTGCATGCAGTGTATGATGGTCACAGAAATGCATTGCCGCATCAACCAGAGTCCTGCCAGTACCCTCGACGTGTGTGACGTTGCGAGGGCCCGATCAATGCTGCTTGCAGCTTTAATTCTATAATATGATTTTATTCGTTCAGAGTGGCAAATTGGCTCAAAAGCGCCCCCTACAAAATTTCGACAAAGCAGCCCTCGCAGTACGTTTCACATAGATTAATAAAATTAGGTAGGCACATGTAACACTTTTGGACTTAAATAAAAGTCTCTTGGGGCCATGCCCTAAACCCAACCGGAAGTCAGCCATTTTGAATTTAGTATGAATTTTTAGTGTGGTTTTTGCAATTTCCAGGCGCTCTACTTTAACGAACTCCTCCTATGGAATTAATCAGATCAACTTAGAATTTGGTCAGAACAATCTAAAGACCTTTGTGATTAAAAGTTACTCAAAACTTGTTGTTTCGTGAAAGGCCATTGCCGTGGCGACGCATTCTTCGCCATGAAAAACGAAGTTGTTTTTGAGGGGGTAAAAATACTCAAAACATAATCAAACTTGTCGCACACATTTAATATTGCAGGCCATTGGCCATTTTACATGGTTCGCCAGCATACATCAAGCTGTTGTAACTCGACTGTACTTTTTCAAAACTGTTCCAAACTTGACATGCTTGATGACTGTCGTGGCTTTAGAACTTCAGCATGCCAATATTAGCTCATAGCGCCACCTTCTGGCAACGATAGCCGTAAGCAGGATTCCAAAATTACAGCTGTCCAAACAATGAACTTATTAAATATTCCTGGCCACACCACCAGAAAATAAGACTTCTCTGATCTAAATATCTGCAAAGTGAGATGTTTGGAGAACGTTCGGCCATTTCTCCTCGACTGTTCCCGCTTTGAGTCACTCAGCAATGATTGTCAGAGCTACCTGCACAAACAAACAGTCGGTTTTGAGACCTGCATTTACTTAGTCTGTTATGTTACACTAAAGCATATTCACAAACAATTATTTTTCTCAATCTTTACAGGCTTAGATTTAAGATTGTATTTGGAGATACACTCAAAACATTCGAGTCTTAAGACCTGACAAAATTACCTGGCTACGCCGTTGGTACCACAGGAAATAGCGTCTGACTCGTGCATGATGGTCACAGAACTGAATGGCCACATCAACCAGAGTCCTGCCAGTACCCTCGACATGCGTGAAGATGCGAGGGCCCGATCAATGCTGCTTGCAGCTTTAATTTCTGCTTAAAAGTCTTGAACCAATACATCTCGTGAGAAAAGTAAAAAACTATATGAACTTTTCAAGATGTATTTACTCTATTATAAAATATTGTCAATGTCTGTAAACATCTTTTATCCACACATTTCTGGATATATGACAGCAACAATACTGAGGTAGTTCAAAGGCAAAGGATAGTCTTTACTCAATTCTTAAAAATCACACATTTATGTTGTTTTGTCCCTTGTGAGTCTGGCCCCACCCCGATTTGAGATGTCAGAGTACTTCTTAGTGCCTCTCTGACATCATGCTGGCATTTAATACCGTCGGTCCCATGTCGTTTTTTTTTTTTTTTTTTAAATAGACCAGCTGAAACAGTGAGTGCAATTAATCTTTAAAGGCAAAGTATGTAGGATTTGGTGGCATCTAGTGGCGAGGTTGCATATTGCAACCAACTGAATACCCCTCCGCTCAGTCCTTTTTTTCAAAGAATGCGGTAACGTGAGCCGCTGAGTGGTATTACCATTCGCCTCACTCGGAATCCATCCTTACCATAGTAACACTACTTCAGGAACAACTGAAATCAGACGCCTGGCGGTACAACCCTTTTGCACTCGGCGGCTCACGTTACACAAGCGCGTCGAGAGCTACGGTGACCTTCAAGTAGAGCAAAAAACATGAAAGGCTCTTGCTCGAGCCAGTGTTTGGTTTGTCTGTTCTGGGCTTCTGTAGAAACACGGTGGTGCAACATGGCGGACTCAGTAAAGAGAACGACTCATTTTAAGCTAACGAAAACACAACCATTTTTAGTTTCAGGAGATCATACACTAATGAAAACATAGTTATGAATATTATATTCCATTTCTGCTAATAGATCTACTTCAATGCAACACACTGTGTCTTTAAGAGTAAATGCTTTAACATGAATTTGTGTTATGCAATGTTGTAATGTTGAAAACTCTACAGCCCAATTTTCACAGATAAAGACGTCAAAAAAAATGTGGGCAAGCCTGTCAGAATAGGCCAAGTCAGTATGTCATTACCACAGAGTGCGTATTAAACAGTCTATTATAAAGTCATTGTGGATATTGAGGATAGTGAACCTCGCACTGTCAGCACTTTTCACAAGTTTACTGAAAACACAGTGTTTCAGTCATAAACCTTCATCAGGCATTCCACTCACAATTCTAAACAATATTGACAACAATGATAGGTTATTATAATGAGCTACATATTAGGATATTAATATTTAAGAGGCTGCCTTGAACCCCTCATCCCAATGAGATTACTGCAGAAGTGAGTGGTGCTTGTCATTATTCCATTTTATTTGTTGTCATGCTTGGAAACATCCTTGGAATAGAGTTTGGAAAGTGGCACGGACTGCTGATGTAGCATGCTGGCTTATCTGAATGCAATACTAAAACTCCCACATGTATTCAGTCTTAGCCAAAACAGACATTTTCACAGAAAACCGGCTCATGGAAAGCCCTTAAAATTGACAGGGGCCAGCTTACTTTTCAGCCCCACATCAAAGTGTCCTAACTGCGCTCAGAGCCAAGTATTGAGATATTCAACAAATGTGCGGACATAATAAAATAGAGATGCATTGGCTGATGAATGTTCATAAACACCCAGATGATGCAAGGGACCACAGCAGTAAGCCCACATCCCCACAATCCTCTTTGGTCCATACAATAACGCAGTACAAACGGTAAATCCCTGGTGATTATGGATGTGATACATTATGATGCACACACGAGGTTAAGAATTCACCAGGGGTCAGTAACATTCTCAGGCGTGCCGGCCACCATCTAGCCAGTCATTGTGTCCCATGTGGGGGGAGGGAGTGCATGTGTGTGGGTGAGGGATTTGTGACAACTGCCATCTGGTGCGCTGGCACACCAGCACATGTGACAAGATGACGATGACAGCATCAGCGTTAATGGCAGCTTTTAAAGTAAAAAAAAAATAAAGGTTGCTTGCACCAGCAAACCATGCAACATGTCACTCTGCCTCCAAGACAGTAATTTGAACACAAAATAGCTTGGCAGGCTTTTTTTGGGGGGGAAACAATAAGAGAGCCATTGCTTTCATCACGCAATTTGTCACTTTTTCCTTTGAGTAGATGAGTAGATATCCCACAAGTCCTCCTTAGTCTCTGACAGACTTTTCAAGAGAACAGCACAAAGCATAATTGAATATGTCTCTCTTGTCTGTGAGCCAGTGATTTGCATATTACTCCTACTAATTGAAAGATTTTTTTAAGAGACTTTAAAATGCGCAGTGTTTGATTTTTTTGCTTGTGAGCCAATGATTAGAATATTCCGCAGACAGTTGGCAGGGTTTTTCTTTTTTTTTAGTTAATTTCAAACAGGGAGCCTGGACTTTTTAAATCCTCCTCCACTAGGTCCTGCTGGGGAGTTGAGCATTCCTGCCCAAATTCTGGCCACAGAAACACATTCAACCAGCTTTTGTTCCTTCACAAAGCCTTCTGTCCTTGGTTTCTGCCTGTTTTCTGTATTTCTAAACTGCCTACCGTGCATAATGTGCCGTCCAACCTGTGTCCTGTGTTGTTTTGGCAAGAGGGAATGTGAGTGTGTTGTTGTCGTTTGGGGCCGTTTCTTCTTTTTATTTTGGGGATAATAGAACCATAGTTGCTAATTAATAACCTTGGTCTTCCAGCTGGTTATTTTTTTAAATATATCGTATAAAGCAGACAGTTGTGCATTGTGGGGGATGGTTAGAAGGCTTGGTGTCCCATGAGGCTTTGCAATACAATATGTGGAGTAAGCAATTGCAATCACCTGGCCTGTCTAAGAAAAGGGAAGAGGCACGGCTGCAGCCGTGGGCACTCTGCGTGTAGACTCAACATGAGCAATTTCCCTGGAACATGTGCTGACACAGTTGCCAAGTAACCTCAATGATGATTATGAGTGTCATTATCAATGTTGCTCCGACAAAGGGTTTTTAGGAATATTACAGAGGCAGTGTAATAGAGAGAAAGGGGTATGAAATGCAGCAAATGTTCCAATGTCTGTCACAGTGAACTGCCTCCAACGCACCCAGGAAGGGAATCACGATGAGCTCAAGTTCCAGTGAAACCACTGTCGGCTGTGTAATCATGGCTCGCCACACTTTTCTCACATCACAATTACCACAGTTGCCAGAGGGCTTTGTCACTTGAACACATTTTGTCTTGGGACACTTGCTGAAATGATGCTGTCGTTTTTCTTGGGATGACAGTGTCTCCACACCGGGAAAACCGTTTATTTACAGAACAGGCTTTGTGAATTGGGGGCATTGTCATGTTGTAACAGGAAAGGGGCCTGCATTAAAATGGCAGTAAAATGTCCTTGAATTGGAACCAAAGGGCCTATCCCAAACCATAAAAAACAACCCTTGTCCAAAAGTAAACAAAAGGGTGTTAAGGGCTTAAAAATACAACATATAAATTGTAAGAAAATCTTCTTAGAGATCCTTTTTTTTATCATCTAACACTTTGAGAAATTGTTTTCCTGAAACCGGCGTCTGTTTCGACCAAATGAAACACAAATATTAGTAAAATGTGATGGTTACATAGTCATGATTATGACAGTTTTTTTTACCCTGAGGAAGCAAATTATGTGAATTGCTGTGAAGTGACCTTTAAATCATTAAGCATTGCTTCAGTAATAAACTGGTCGCAGGCAGCCCGTTAAACAAAAAAAAAAAAGGATCTGTTAAATGCCCCCGTTAATTAAAATGCCTAATTGCCCTAAATGATTATGTACCCATGAATACTCCCCCGAGAGTGATTTGAAGGTTATCATTTCACCGGAATAAAGCGGCTTAATATCCCCGAGTGTCCCTGAGAGTCCTTGTCTCGGGGAAACAACCATCTGGTTGACATCGCTGTCCAAAGTGGGTCATTCCATTTGAGAGGGGAATCAAAAAAAAGGGGTCCCTCAATCTATTTGGCCACAGCCTGCTTATCGCTCACCTTTGTATCTTTGAGGATGAAAGCAGACATGGCGAAATGTTATCACTGTATGCGCATATCACCTCCAGCGGGTTTTTTTTTCTGGCGTGTTTGTACTGTCATCGTTTTATGAAGGTGTAATGAGTGTGGGCTGTGGTTGGACGTGTTGGAGAATTCCCAAGGTGAAGAGCCATTTATATCACAAGCCTCAGCTATAACTGAGGCTTGTGGCCACAGGCGCGACCATCTGTTGAAGCTCCTGGAAAATTGGGTCACCGGATTGATTTGGACTTGGGGGTACATCACTCCATACGAGGCAATTTCTGTGTCCCTCAAACAAAAGTATTGTCTGTACCGCGTTTACCGTTTGGATTGTCGTGTCTTTTGCGCCACCTGATAGACTGCTAGTGTCACCATCATTTCCTGTGCATTATTGCCTCAGCATTACTGCTTGTGAATTATTTAATAGGGCATTTTTAAAGAAATGTACTGGGTGTGTTTAGTATTAAGCTAATAAAACCATATCTTTTGCATGACAGAGCCAACACAGCCCTGAAGCTGACCTTTGAGGTGTGCCCGGAAATGAGGAAACACATGGAGATCCTTCCAAAGACGGGCTTTGTCCAGGCCCAATCAAACTTCAATGCACAACTCAAGTTCCTGCCGAGGTAAGGACACACAGAGGATGCAATGATAATGGAATCACTGGAGCATTCATAATCTTATTTTGGACTGTAACCTTGTTAAGCTTCTATCAACCTTCTGTGAAAGTGCAAACTGTTTCAGAGACTTGTCATATGTAGTGAGCCAGGCTTGCAGTTTTGTGACTTCCCAGCCTCTTCTTCTTCAGCAGAGAAGAAACATACAGTTGTCCTGTTGAGCAAAGACTGCTCTAGATTGTAAACTATTCACAGAACAGTCTGGTTAAAGTGCTCTTGGATGTAGATAGAGATATGGTAGTACACAACACACCATTATACCACATTCTTTGAAAGGCGTTAACTAGAACCATAAAGGGTTCTTTGGCTTGTCCCCATGGGATAACCAAACCTAAAGGGTTATACCAACAACCTTCTGGAAAAGGTTCCACCCAGAACCCCTTATGAGAAGTTCTACAGAGAAACCTATGGTGTAATGGTTTTTCCCACAACCCTCTTTGGAAGTTCCATCCAGAACCTTTCCACCTCCTAAGGGTACTAAAAAGAACCCTAACCCAGAGAACTCTCCCGAGAGCCCTTTAGTATTCGAAGGGTTTCATCCAGAAACCACCCAGGGTTCGTCATGATGCTCCTAAAGGGCTGGGACTGGTGTGGTGCAGCTAATCCCGCAACAATCATGGTTCGAAATCACACTTTTTTTCACTGTCTCTTCCAAAACGAGCTCTTTGGATGAAAAGTCTTACAAAGTCTTAAAAAGAACCTAGGAAAACCCTTTAAACTAACTATCCAATTTCTGATAAAAAGGATATTATTGGCTGGATATATCTTTCACTAGTTTACTACAACTGATAGCTTACGCTTTTTAATGGAGGCAAGCTGTGGAGTCCTACAGATGTACAAATGGGAACGATCTATAGCCAGTCAACGGCCAGCGGGTATATAAGTGTCGCTTCCACATACCTGCATTCTGAGCACGATGGTAATGGTTTCTAATGACTTTGAAGGACATGGTAATTATTTCCACAACAATACAGGCTCTATATTTAGATGGAGAGGCAGGAGTTGAACCGGAGTGTGAATGCCAGGAGAGCGGACAGGGGACCCCCAGGGCAGATATGAGAGGCGTACAGTATGTAAAAAAACAGCGTGGGCGCTAGTATTCTTCTGCCCACCCTCCTTTTTTTTTCTCCCTTCACAGTTCAGCAGCTTTGCGTATTGATGGCTGAGAGGATATTGATGTAAAAAACATAATGATATTAATAATAACAATGATGAGGAGGATATTTTGAGAAAAGTTGGGGCATGCAGTGGTCATTGTTCAGCAGGGGGGCAAGAGGGGAAAGTGGGGAAATGTCAGTAATCTGCTTTAGTGAATCAGCAGAGGTTTTAATGCGAGGATTAGAGTACAGCATTACTCGCACTGCTGCTGAGATGGTGCAGCGTTCACAAGCACTACCGCAGCTACCACCCCCTCCCTACTCTCTCCCTATCACACTCTCTCTCTCTCTCTCTCTCTCTCTCTCTCTCTCTCTCTCTATCTGTCTCTCTCTCTCTCTCTCTCTCTTTCTCTCTCTCTCTCTCTCTCTCTCTCTCTCTCTCTCTCTCTCCTTCTCTCACACATACTTTCTCGTTTTCTTGGCCTCTCACCTCGGTGCTTAACTATACTTCTCTCTCTTTGCCTTTCTCAAATTATCTCCACAGCACTCTTATCTCCATGCTCCTCCACTTCCCCTCTAACTCTGCATCCATTCTGCCTCTCTCCGTTACTCTCAAACTCCTCTCAGCCCTCTATGCATCCACCAGCCACCGCTGCTTATATGCTGACCCCGATTCCGCTTACGTAACCCGAGACACCAGACCCAGTTCCCCCGTGCTCTCATTATTTGCTCTGAGGTTTATCACAATTTGGATCTTATTTTGTAGATAAGATCTATAGATTACGATAACGTTGGACTCACCGAGTTGGCCTAAGAGTTGCTTTTTATGATGAAATATTGTGTGATATATACATATGTGATGGAATATTTCAGGCTTTGAGGATTCTGTAAATACCTTCTAAACAGAATGGTTGTTTAAGTACCATGTGTTGTTAAAACATCATCAGGGATTATTTTTCAGACAAAACTAATGCTTTACACAGCGACTCGAATGTAATGATAATACTGAGAGGCTCATGCTGGGGCTAGGTGAGCACAGTGCTGTCATAACCAATATAAATATTGGCCTATGAAAAATAAGATCAGAATTACACTTAAATATGCCCTAAGGTGCACAGAAGAATTCACACTGGGAATGGACCATGTTTCCTGCACGTCCGCCAGCTTGGTTCCTGCATGTCTCGTCTCTGTATGCTTTTGTTTTATGCAGTGACAGTGTGTCATTTAAATTGGCACTGCCAAGTCCTCCTAGCCAAAGCCTGTGATTGGATTTCCAAATCCTCATTAGCAGCACTGCCTTCACTCACTGTCTTATCCACACACACACACACACACACACACACACACGTGCGCGCGCACACACACTGTTAAATCTGGATTCAAAATGACTCACAGCTTTCATTCTTTACACAGGTGTTTGCTTCTTGCCTTCCCTCCTCTGGCTTTTGGGAGAGGGTGAGCACACTCTTGCTTCGAGCTCTGAAGGATTGTGCGCACCCTGCCCACATCTTTCACCATCTTCCCTTTGCTTCATCCCTCTCTGCCCATCTTCCTCCACTTTTATTTGTCACCATGCAACCCACATGTTTCTCTCACATATCCAGAGCAGTGTTCTATTCACTACATAATCCCCCTCTCTCAACAACATCAAGGCCAGTGGTTCACACGTTTGAGATCCTGCTCAGCAAAGAGGAATTATTTGAATTAAAATGGACACTGACTAGGCTAATAATCTAAATGAGTTGCCATTGCCTACATTTAGCCCGACACTGTGTTCGTGTCAGCCAGTTTCTGTTTTAGAAACGGGGTTATTCTGTTATTTTGGCCTTCTCAGTCGATTCTGAAGTTGTGGTGGTGGTTGCTTCGAGTGTTTTTCATGATAACTGAAGAAACATGGCGCTCTAAATGTTGTCAGCTTACAACAACCTCTACAGTTGAGTCATTCTCATCTGCGCTTGACGTCACTTTTTCATGGCTGCTCGGTAGCTAGCTATGGAGAAAGGTTACGTTCCTGTTGTTGATCCTGCCAACAGAGCTCTGATTGGTCAGCTGTTTCTCCGATGGGGGGAAACAGCCGTCAAAACAGACTTATTGAAATCGCTGAACAAATGGAAGGTGTTTCACATCACCACATTTAAACCATTCCATTTAACCTGGCTTACTTTGGCTTAGACTTTTGGCTTTAGAATGTATTAACTTCTGAGACAATAGAGAAAGACGTACTTTACTTTCGAGGAACAATAAATCAGCTTCTTGGGTCATGTGAAACAGTCGGCATGTAGACAGTTTCAATCTGACACACAAGGTCGGACGAATAATTTTAACCTGATGACATGATTATTTGGATAGGATTGCTTGAATGAACGGTTTTAGGTGTAATCCCTGAAGAGCGAGGCAATGTGTCCCACCCCGGCAGTTCCGGCTGATAAAAGGGAGATTACAAGGATGATTTTCTACAGATTACACCAGACAGCTCTACCAGTACTTTCAATTGATAGTTCACTACTCACAGTAACGGGAACTTTAATAATGCTATGAGTTGAAAAAAAAATGTCTTCTTCTAAATAACCTGTCTGATCACCATGATTTTAAAAGATTTTTTTACAGTCATTTATTGTATTTTTTTGCCAATAAATTTCCCCATATAGTGGAAAATCCCTAAGCCTCTTAGTCTGTTTTGTAATCCTTTTCATCATCACTTTTTAATGGGGATGAAATCCAAGCAGCAGTCCATACCGAAAAGGAATATGTACTTATGTATATATTGAATTTGACCCCATCGGGTAAAAGGAATTACTACAGCAGCCAGTTTCCTAAAATCAAACGCTCTTAAAGTTTCCTGATAAATATGTCTTTGAGATTTTTTTTAATCCTTGCTCTCTTCCTTTCGTCTCGTATCTTTTCTTTGACTTTCCAGGTTTTTAAAGAATGCATTCGAGACACAGAGAGCAAATTGTACTATGTCCTCTACTAATCTGAAGTGTCATTAAAGTCTACCAGTGCAGTGCCCCTTTGGCCGATTGCTTGGCCTCTGGTATTGCTTGCAGCTTTCTCAAGAACCGCTCATATGAACAACTTCACACTCAACAGTGCACTTCCTTGGGCCCTCAGCAATACATCCTGCAAGTGTGAAGTCGATCAGATTGTCAGTTGTCGAGTAACTCAAAGGACAGACAGACGGACAGACAGACAGAGGCTCTTTTCATTTTAGTTAGATGGTGGAGAATTGCTTTTGGTCGAGGCGGATAATCTGGCTCCAGAGAAGAAAAGCACCCAAGTAAATCTGTGCAGGACACCGACAAATCTGAAACCCCATCCATCCGCAAAATTCATCCCGAGCATATGGTCCTGGTGACGTCCCACCACACTTTTCCACTCTGCCCTGCCAAGCTAAATCAAGAGTGACTCTCCAGCAGTGACGTTATTTGAAGGCAGAACAAGAGCGCTTCCTTAAATACACCCCTCATGCTCATTGGTCAAGCTGAAGCTGGAGGGGGGAAACAAAGATATATATTTCTTTGTTTTGTTAGTCCTCATAGCAAATGAGGAGATTTAATGTTGACTTGATTTCTAGCTTTTGAGTCATAAAGGGTGTTTGAGTAGAACGGCGTGTGCTTTGGAAGAACTGACGCCGACATCTGGAGAGCCTTAAAAACCGCTGACATTTACAGCATTAGCTCTCAAGCCTTCAACTGGCATTAGGAGCGTAGAGAAGGAAAGACAGAGAAGACAGTTGATCCTGTAGGAGGGAAACAGGGGAAGGAAGAGCGTAGGGATAGCAGGGGAAAAACAGAAAGTTGAAGAGAAAGGGAGTTGGCGGGGGCAGATCTGAGCCGCGAACAGCATTTGACATTTGACCACTATTTACATGATAATTAACTATACATGCGGTGTCTGTGCTATATTGAAGGACCTGGAGTTTTACATAAGCCTGTGGATGACTACCGGGCCTCTTTGAATCACACTTACGTCTCCCATCACCATGGCTACAACCTACAGTAGTGTGGAGGCGCGCTCTGCATCCCTTCTCCTGCTTTCCCTGGCGAGCCGATCCTACAGCCGTGGGTTAAAGTAAAGCAATGGTTCTTCAGGGTCTGAATCTCAATCTTTCTTTGAAGAGCTTGACAGTGGCTCGTGGCTTTTGACAGATGTATTGAGAAAGAAAAAAAGAAAAATCGCAATTGTTAAAATCACTGATGCGGTTGTGTGTTCATTGCAAACCCCTAATTGCTGCCTTTGCTCTTCTTTGTTCGTGAGCATGATGCAAAAAAATCTAATATTTTTTACGTGTAACTTTGCATAATATAGCGTGTGTTCTCACAGTGTACCGGCCTGTTCTGCTCTCTCACAGAAGCTCTTTATCCAAAGACGCCAAGAAGCTTTTTGACAGTGATACGGGAGTCCTGGAGGCTCCTATGACGGTTCAAGTAGCGGGCCAGGTTTGTATTATAGTAACACGCTGCAGTTTGTTTCTCAGTAAACCTCCCTGTGATCCCAAAAAAACACTGTCGTTATCGTGCATTACGGGGCTCGTGTCCTACTTTGTGTCTCTCACAGAAGCAGAGCCGCTGAAGGTTGTAACCTATTTTGCTGGTAACAAGCTAAAATTATCTCCCACCCCCAAGGCCTAGTTACTCCATGGGCGCTAATAAGCCAAGCATAAAGGTTATCCCAAATTGTTTCACTGAGAATCTCTCTGGAAGACGCTCAAAAAGGGAAAGCAAAAATGTATGTGCTCCCTTATTCCATGGAGTATATATTAAGTGCTACCATTCATTTACATCATATATTTAATGTTATTAAATATATGATGTAATTATTTGTATTATATAACATCCCTTTCAACATGAGGTTATGCTTACAATCGCTTACCGAATAAAGAAAGCAATTACTGGTCCCTTCATTTATGGCATATTACTGCATAACATTTTTCATATGTGACGTGCTTAACAGAATATAACACGTAAAACATGGCTACACTCACTTAAGTTATTCATGGATTCAAGGGTAATTTATTGTCATTATGCAACACAGGGCTGCGCAACCAAATGCAGTTTTAGCCCATTTGCTGCTCAAGGAAAGCATGACAAACAAAACAGAAACGGTAATGCATTGCTGTGGTGCATTTTTTTAATTGCCACTAGCTGGTTTAGCTTAGCTTCCATCTTGGCTCTCCTACGTCGCCTCCACCTCCAGTGGCGTTTGGTCTGGCAGGTGGTGCTCGTCTCACGTGGTATGCTCCCCACAAATGAATCCAGTCCCCACACTTCCTTCTCCGATGCTGATGAGTGTATTCTGTCATATGTCATAAGTGCTGAAAGACGAAAAACACAACAAATTTAGACAAAAGTGTATTGATTTTCACAGGAGGCACCGACCGCAGCATGTTCATGAGCTACCATTGCCATATATAATACGTAAACAAAACATTCACACTTACAAGTAGTAAGTTGCAAAGTGGGACGAGTTATCACGTCCTGAGTGTCTCTGGTTCCCAGGAATAAAGGTCTGGATCATTTGCAGCACAGATGATGTGAGATGTCGAATCATCACTACAAAAGATGAGCAGCTGTGTTCTTTGATAAATGACAAAAGCCTGTGTGCGTAAAAATGTAAATGGGGAAGATAACTGCTGCTCTTATGGTGCGTTTTATGGACCAATTTAGTTACCTGCACTGCTAAGGACCAGCGGAAGCTGAGAATGACACTTTTTTAGAAAACTTTTTTTTCATTTTTTTCACTTTTTTGCAAATTGAAAACATTTGAAATATGAAAATATGGAGCCCTTAAAGTAGAAAATAAATTCCTCACAGCAACTGAATCCACGTCAGCTTGTCAGCACCAGCCTTTATTAAAAAACACAGAGCAGCTGCTTAGACATTGGTGTTGCACTGATGCCAGTCCTCTTTCTAAATAAATCTAAATCTGGTCGGTCTTCTTGCCAAATCGTCACCTTCCTCTCCCCCGTTATCCAGACTCTATCCCCTGTCTGTGTGTGTGTGTGTGTGTGTGTGTGTGTGTGTGTGTGTGTGTGTGTGTGTGTGTGTGTGTGTGAGTGTGTGAGTGAGTGAGTGAGTGCACATGCCAGGAGCGCAGGGCCTACAGCTGGGGGCAACAGCTTTGGTGCACCACAGGAGCATCCTGGCCCAGTCATTTGCCCAACACTCACACATACACACACACTCTGTTGTTTGGCCACCAGACGTCACAGCAGCCAGGAAAGCGATGGTGCAGAGACCAATAAACAAGGTCATCTGCTGAGCACTGACATGATTCAAGACGACATTATCTTGAGGAAGAAAAAAATACAGCTCACAAGTATAGTTAGTTTTCTAATCTAGTGCACATGATAAAGGAGTGTTAAGGCTGATGATACTCTATATTTTAATGTAGAAAGACCAAAATCAACAAATGAACCAATAAGTGTTCTCTGTGCATCCAAAGATTGATTGAGCTTATTCCTCTGCGACATAGGCCTTTAATTGTTGTCCAAAAACAATTACAAACGCTTCATGACCATTAGCACAGACTCACAGTCAATCTCACCTACATTATGCTGCAGTAAATACTCATTAGCACAACATATGTAGTAATTAACATAGTCCCCAAGAAATGCACAACTATATACAATACAATACCCTGCTGTTTTAAAGAATTATTTAGCCTTTTTTTAATGAAATCATATTTGTGACAGGTGTTTAAAGATTTACTTCATAGCTGAGGGAAGAACATATCGTTGGTTTTAGTAAATTCATGGGACTTGTTGACGATAAGAAAAATAAAGAATAACACCAGCCTTGCATGATAATACTTATTCAGTTTAAAAAAATAATAATTCAGGAGAGTGGCAATGTCACCGATAATGAGTTTCTTGGGTTGGTGCTGAGATTTAAATTTCTAAATCTCACATTGAACCTATACTGGTTTTGGAGTGCGTAGTCACACACGCACACACTTCTTACATCTCAACGGCTCAGTGATGATGACTGGTGACTTTTTGCATAAAAGCATTGCCCAATTAGGGGACTCAAACATGAATTTGATTCATTAGATGAGCGCATATATTCTATTTGTGAAAATCACAGACTTAATAAGGTGTTTTTTGTTATTTTTTTATAAAAGAAACCTCAGTCCCTGCTAGTCCTGTGTTCATGTTGTTGCAGTCTTTCTTCTACTCAATGTTTTAATTTTCAATCTGCATATAAAAATGTTTCATTAAGTAGCAAAGGTGACACCCACCCTGATCCTTATTATTATTATGAAGTTGATTTTTCTTGACGTTGATGCTTCAGATGCTTCGTGTCTGTGCGTTCAGGTGAAGCCGGCCCATTTTACAGTCCATGCAGTTGTGACCTCCTCAGACCTGCAGTTCGACCGGACTGAGGTGGACTTTGGCTTCTGTTCCATTTACCGGTCGATCAAGAGCAGCGTTCGCCTCACCAACCTCTCCCTGCTGCCTCAGGACTTTGGCTTCCTGGGTGTTCCAGAGGTACTGCACAAGTAACAACAACTTCTAGAACGTTAGTTTGCGGTGCTGTGGACACCTTACCTTGTGTCATGTGTTACTGTGTTTGTAAAGTACAGTTGCTTGGATCCATACAAGCAGAAACTAACCCAAATACTATTAGTCACTGAGAACAATGTTTTTGTCAGTACTGCATCACTAGATGGTGTCAGATGTGTAGGAGACTCATATTTAGTCATTGAAATAAATAGGACTTTTACTGTTCACTGTTTTTAGCTTTACCCTTCATTTCACAGGTTTCCCATTTTTTTGAGAGTTGCTCTTTTCGTTCAACCCCTTAATGTTGTAATCCTTACGATTTCAGACCTGGTTGATTTGGCATTCCCATGCAGTTACCATGGCAACAGCAAATGCAGTTTTAGCACCACAGCAAACACTCGTTGAGGAGCTACTTTGGCTAAAATACAACAAAAACAATACCAATTGGCTGTTTTAATGTGAAGCAGCAGCAGCGCTAGCTTGATACAGCTCTCATAAGTGTCAAGAAAGTGAATAATAAACAGTGAGACTGTTATCAATGAGACAAAGTTATGTTGGATTTCAGGCAAACACTGTTTGCTGTGAATCTCCCATGTTTATGCAATCTGAATCCCACGCGGGAATGGCGTACTCCGCCACTAATAATAGAACAACTATCCTCATGCGCACTGCCAATTTTAGGATTTGTTAATTTTCCGGTTTTCACTTTTGACTTCCGGGTTAACCGCGCTGTTAATAGCACTGACCTAATTAGTGCTGCCATACAAGTAGCACCCTTGTTTGTCAGGCTGCTGTAGAAGAAAGTCTCTAATTTTCTTCCAGCTATGGCAGTTCTTAAAGTTGTACGTTCTAGCCTCCCTAGTGTACAACTGTTTAGATATTTGCTGAAGTGTAGGCACCACAAGCAGCAGATGTAAATCTACAATACACAACACATCCTCACTTCCCATGCAAACAGGAAGTTAAGAGACAAAATTACAGAGTTCGAGCACTTCCTTGTTGCTAAAACGCATGTGGTCAATTGAGAGATAATTACTGAATGTAACTACATTGAATGGCTATTGCAGAATTGGAAATTGGAAATTTGTGTTGTTCTTGTTCTGTCACACTACAGTTTATTAAGCTCCAGCCTGATGATGGCTTTGGCACTCTGCTCCCACAAGAGACGCTGGAGATAGATCTGATTTTCAGTGCCAACAAGGCCAAAGAGTACCGTTTCCAGCTCAGCTGCAAATCAGGAATTAACAGGTTATCTTTTTTAATCTTGCATTGTGTGTAAATGGAATGGATTTGTTGATTTATAAGACCAGTATATCCATGATTGTTATCATGGTAATTGGTTCAATAATTTGTCAATATATATTCATATATAACCAAACAATTTATTTGTATTTGTCCATAGAGATTTCCCTCTGTCGTGCCGAGCGGTGGGTGTTTGCCCTCCACTGCAGCTTTCCCATTCTCTGGTTCAGTTTGAGGCCACGGCGGTAGGCGACCGCTCCACTGCCGTACTTTACCTGATCAACCTTCAAACTAAACATAACCAGTCCAAACAACCAGTTCCTACTCTGGTCAAGGATGCTGTGGCTCCTGTAGCGCCCAGGCTGTTCTCCTTCAGCCTGCCCGAGGATTCAGACATCAGCATCAGTCCTTCAGCGGGCAGCCTTCTGCCCGGAGAGGTGGAGTAGCACACCTCTTATGGTTACAGGCATATTAAAGGGCACGCCACCGTTTTTACACATAGACTGCAGGTTACTCTTTTTAATGTGTTTTTTTTGTGATTGCCCCACAATTATGGAAGTGCAATACTAAATTGCTGGAATGCCCCTTTAATATGGACCTGATTAAACCTAGCATGTTTTCATCACTATCTAATAATATTAATATGACCCTGTCCTCACCACCCGCTGTTTTATTATTCTGGTGGAGCCGGATCTCTTGAAGTTGTGTTTCTCATTTTACGCGTGGCCAAAATCTAAATGTAACGTTGTTGCAAAACCATGATTAAAGTTATAGACTCCTAGTCCAAACTCTAAACTAATCAAAAATAGTTTGAGTTGAGTTTGTGAACAAAACCTTTTATTTTGCTGTGTAAATAAACCAAACCTGGGACTTGCAAAATACAATTTTACTTTAAATGACAATTTACAACGAAGACATAATGATCCCAGAGCAAACAGGTATGAGAGGAAAATCTTTAGTTCAACTCAGTTATCAGTTATACACAACTACAGCGAGACAAACAGCCATCATAGCTGCCATTGGCTCACAACAGATCCCTTCACAGTGTAATGATGCACTCTACTGGACATCTGAAGGATGTGCTTTTTTTATTTTGCACGGTCTATGCTGCAATATCAATGAGTACAGAACATAATACAAAAAGAACAATGAATCTTAATGTTCATTTTGTATCCACTGAATGCAGCATCATCTCAAAGTGTAGGTGTTTAGAAAATCATTGTAGTTTATTGTTGCGGGTTGTGACATTTGAATTACAAATCCTTTCCTCAAGGCTCTGTTTATAGAAACATTCAAACTGCGTAACAGAGGTACGCTGGGAGAAATCCAGTGAATATTCTGCAATTGGAAAACGGGGATTATCGTCCACGCTAGAGAAACCCTCTCCCCCTCAATAGGAGACTGCCCAAAACTAATTCAGACCTCTGCTTCATAATAACAAAGCAGAGGCTTAAATAGAAAAACACTGCTGAGGAAGAGCACTGGAATCTGAACGCCACTTTAAAGTTCCCTGTAAATGTGTGTAATACAAGACGTAATAATAACTGGTGTTGCTGCTGGACCCTCAAAATCTGAGAAATTCCTGACACGATACCAATCTCTTCACTCACATAGAGATGTCTGGTCCAAGTGACGTTCAGACCCAGACTGTCAGACCAAGACATCAAAGAGGAGGCGCTGCGTCTCCTCCAGCGAGCCAAGTTGCTCCGTGAGAAGGAGCTTGAGAGGAACAGACATGCTGAACACGAGGTGCGACTATACACACACACACACACACACACACACACACACACACACACACACACACACACACACACACACACACACACACACACACACACACACACACACACGCACACACACACACGCACACACACTTACTCAGGGTCAGCCTGTGCTGCCGCAGGGGCTTTAAATGTGAACTCATCCTCCCCAGCTTACTGACTTTTTTTTTTTTCTTTCACTTTCATGAACATGCTAGTGTTTATACAGAATGTAGACGCTACATTTGTCTAACCTCTGAACCCATCAATCAACTTTATGTGTGTGTGTGTGGGCTGTGAGACTAAAAAGGAGGTCCCAGTGGAAACCGGTAAACAGAAGAAGACATCTGTGATTCCAAAGAGCAGCAAGGCGTCAGATGGCCCAAAGTCAGACCCGCTAACTGAATCACCAAATCCTGCCGACATACAGCCATGGTAGGAGGTTTTCATTTCAACAAAAACCTGATTTTGTCATCAATGTTGTTGCTCGCTTTGTACCACAAAATGACTTTGGAAAACATGTCCAGTTGGCTGGACTGAAATGCCAATGAAGCAAATATTCATTTATAAATATTCTGTAACCAAATATCAAGTTTTACTGCAATTCTTTAGGAAACATATTTCATATTCTACCTGAAAGCCTCTTTATATAGGAAAGTAATTAATAACTTGGACAGAAGTCTGAGATCCAACAGTGCTTTCGCTTAAACATTTCCTCTTCTTCCGGTGCTCAAGTGATTTCATTAGTATTCACATTTCTTTGTCATTTGCGGTGATCACACCATACTCACAGTATTATCTCAACAGAGCTGGAAAAGTCTGAGGAAAAGGGTTTTTTATTGTGCTAACATGGAGGAGATGCCGTTGATTTGTTTCATTGTGCCGAGTCTTTCTCTTTGAAGGTCAGAGCAGTATGAGGAGGCCAGGGCCTCTCTACTGTCCTCCTTCACTCAACGCTACGGGGAGTGTACCGTTCCCTGCTTTGTGTCGGACGGAGGCCCCCCAGAGGACGACCGACAGGCCCAGCCAACATGGAGGTAGCACTAAGTCAACAGCAGATTGCGGGCCCCGTCACGTCAGATTCGTGATCATGTCACAACGCACAATTTGTCCTTTTGTGTTTTAAATACAAATATACGAATAAGCTTATTTCCCAAAAGTGAAACTTATTCCTTTAAGGCCCTTAGCATTTTTAGTTGATATTATGTTTTAGTGGCGCACTTTCCAAAATTTGGAATAAACCTGGATCTCTCAGTGGCCTGAGGGTCTGGGTGCCCATCAAATAATGCTGTCTCGATCTCAATTGTGAATTCTGGCGCTACATTGTATTTCGAGCTTCCTTCCTGTAGTGAATAAGATGTGTGGGATTGTGCGGGAAATGATCTTGTTGTTTGCTACATAGCTTATTTTCTTCCTTTTAACGAATAGCCAAGACATCTACTATAGTGGAAACATCTAGGCTGCCTGGAACAAAAAAATATCATCACTCTAACGCTATGAGTATGGAACACAGCACTGATTACCCAGTAAATAGAGGATGGACCGGCCATTTAGCATTAGCCGTGACAGCCACCATGATTGAAGGGAGCTCGAGGAACTCACAGATTAAAACAGGATTTTACCCATTTAGAGGGGGCAAGAGTGTAGCTGCACCCTTCCAACTGACCAATGGGGCGCTGTTCTTTACAATCTGTACAAGGATGATCTATATTTAAAATTTAGAGTGTAAGACTGGATGTATGGTTGGGGGTTAGTCTTATTTCTCAGCTGATGTCTTAGCCATCCTGTCTCCTTATAGTCTGCTCAAGTTATGATGTGCAGTATGACATTAAATTCAACTCTAAAAAGAGTGATTGCTAAAACCAAGGAGAGCCAGAAGCTAAATTTTCCCTTTGTGTTTTTTTTTTGTGGCAAGCCAAGTGCTAAATGTGGTGAACAAAGTGAGATATTTGGGTCACATCATCAGGAATGATCTATGTGACGACGACGATGTGCAACGCCAGTGTTGCTGACTTTATGCACAAGCCAATATGTGTACAGATGATGTCAAAACGGCTCTCTTTTTGAGGTCTGCTGTTCCCTCCGCTCCATTCAGCCCACGCAAAAAATGAAAAAGCTTCAGGTAGTATTTAATGATGCGTTCAGAATCTTCCTCAAGCTCCCGAGATAAACAAGTGCAAGTCACATGTATGTTTCCATCTTTCTTGCAGTGTTAAGTCATTTTATTTACAAATTTAAATGTAATGTAATCATAATGGCCTAAACTGAGCAGACACAGGGTGTTGGAAACATTGGGACAAATGTCTCTTATGTCTTTTAATCACTGAGGTGTCCTCGTTTTGTATTTACTGTATTTATAATTTTGTTGATGTGGACCTATGTGTCTGAAATAAAGTTGAATTGAATATTCTGGCAGGTGAAAAAAATCCAGTGTCTATGACCTCTCTATGATTTCTCAGGTTGGGTTATAACAGCAGTTGACAAATCAGTATGTAGGAGGGAAATGTCTCACCTTTATAAATCATCTTCAACTTCACATTGGGGAAACTAAAGAGGTGATCGTTGTCTTCAAGAGAGTGAAAGTTGGAAAAAACGCTTGACTGGGAAACCTCTTTCTTCTTACCATAATCTCTGCTAAGCATAAACGATACATTTCATGTGAACGAATACATTAGAGAAAACAGACTGCATCCAAACTTGTCGTTCGTCCCTTCTGTCTCTTTCTTCTATTTATAGCGTCTGGTTTTATCCAGTGACTCTTAAGTGTTGTAGAAAATGCCTTCCGGAAAGAAGAAAGAAACACCTTTGGTTTAAATCTAAGCAGTTCAAAAGAAGTACATATCCTGAGGCTATTCCACTTGTGAATGGTAAACATTCTTGTTTGAACTATGAGCGCACCAAAGTGTGTTCCTTACAGCGTTTGTTGAAGTGGCATTAAAATGAACTCTGTGTTATCCTCAAGGATAAAGGATCTACGTAATATTAAGAAAACAAACAATGTGAGTTACGCATGCTCTTTATTTCATAGCTTGTTGTGTTCAATATCTCCGCAGTCCCTTCAACACGCTGTTCTTGAAGCTGCAGTGTCCTGCTGTACAGCCTCCTCTAGTGGTCATATCCAGCAATGGAAAGAATGTCATAGACTTCCATCAGCTGGCAGTGGGTGAGTGGTTTTGAAAGTTTATTTTGCTTGATTGTACTTTCCATACTGTTCATTTGGTCATCCAGCATACATACATTTTTTTGGTACTTATTAATTGTGGGGTTTTTTTGTCTGTCTTCTGTCTTTAGGAGAAAAAGTGATCGAGAGGTTTACAGTTCAGAACATTTCGAGGGAAGCTTTGGATGTATCCTGTCAAAACACAAAGTCTTACAGATAACTAGAAAACTAAAAGTCATGTTGTCAACTGCTAATGTAAATAGATTGTTGCCATATAGTCCCATTATATCCAAAAGAAGAAAGACGTCTCTAGAGCCAATATATCCAAAGCTAGGCAACTCACACCAAAACAAGCACGATTGATAGATAACACTACAGGTAAGACTAAAAATATGTATATTTGATTTTGGGGTGAACTGGCACTTTAATCTTAAATACTCACAGCAACAAAAAATTGGAATAAAAAAAAAAAAAATTGGCATTTTTGTACTGTTTGAGAGCAGAGAGTAGCGAAAAAAAAGGATATGAGGAGAGAGAGAGGGATGGGGAATAACATGCAACAAGTGTCTCTGGTCAGAGTCATACTTGGTAAGTTTCGGTTCATGGCCATGACCTTTAACCCCTAAGCCACAGTTTTTATATCCACTTCTGTCACCATTTCTAAAGAAAACTGATGTGTAGTGTACTGTGGGTTTTATATAGTAACAAGGACACTTCCCCTGGAGATACATATTGCTTTTGAGAATCTAAAATGAAAATTGTCAATGCTGTGAGCATCATGAAGGAAATTTTGTACACTTTCATTGTACCGAGGTGGAAGCAGAAATCTCATAGACGGGCTGACGGGCTCAGGAGAAGAAAAAGACGGATATCTAAAAACCTGGACAAATAAAATCATCCTTTCACGATGGGAGGTTCTGTCAGCAAATGAAATGTGTCAAAATAAAAGTTACAATATCTCAAAACTTACCATGTTAGATGCATACTTACCCATTGTCTATTTATAAATGTACACCTATGAGATTAATCTGCGGAAAAAGTCATAATCCATTTATATATATATATATATATAGATTAGTGCTGGGCTAGTTAACATGTTGTTATCGCGTTAACGCATTCATTAATTAACGCTGACAATTATGTTATCGTGCGTTAACGCAATTTTTTTTATTTTTTATTATTAAGTGGACATTTTTAACACAAGAACAGCACCGAGCAGTGAACAGCCGTTTGTGTGACGTCTCTTCCTTCTTTTCCTGTCTAACTAATACCACACATAATACATGGTAATCAGCATTGCATATGTGTCTGACCAAAATACCAAAAAAGAAAAAAAGAAATGATTAATTCAAATTTTTTTATTTTTTTTAGAGTTTTTAAAGTTGTTTGGAATATGTATAATAAGCATATCATTTAGTTATCACTACTGAGAATTTAACAAACATAAAAAATAAGTTGATTAGTTTGCCGTTTTCATGGTGTATATTTAAAATTGCATTTGTTACATACATGAAAATAAAACCGGCTGAATATCTATATCTAATATCTAATATCTGAATATAACTGTATTTTAACTGCTACTGTGTAAAGGGAATACTGCTGTTAAAAATAACCTTATTTGTTTAAAGTGTTTGCAAACCAAATGTTATTGCACTTTTGTTCATATAACAGTACTTTTAAAAGCGCAATACACTACTTTTTAATTCATTATTAAACTTTGCGCATGACAATGCGATTAATCGCATATATATATATATATATATATATATATATATATATATATATATTACTTTCATGTCCACATATTAAGTACTTCAATTAAGTGTAGTGCGTCTTTTTTTGCCACTACTACTTTTATTATGGGAGATACTACTACTACAGATAATAATATTATCAACTGTTCAAGACTGCTTTTCTTTGACTGTTTCTAAGCTGAGATCATCGGTGCTGGATGTACACGGTCCTTTTTCCCTTCTGAATGCTCTCAGATGCATCAGACCCGGAGAAAAACACACTCTGGTTCTGACCTTCAGTCCATCTCTGGAGAAAAAGGTCGGTAGAATTTTTCCATGAAGTGCTGCTTTTCGCTCAAACTTAATAAACACGTGAGTGTGTCACACTTTTCAACACTTTACCCACTCTCTACTGTTCTCTAGTACTGTGAGATTCTGGAGGTGTGTAGCCAGAAGATGACCCTGGAGATGACTCTGTGTGGGGAGGGTGTGGTCCCTGCTGTCACCTCCTCCCACCCTGGAGGTCTCCTTGACTTTGGCTATGTGTTGGAGAAGGAGAGCACCTCACAAGTCCTGAAGGTCAGTCGACAGTGTGCTGATGGCAAAGAGAAGAAGAAGAAGTATGAGACCAAGATTACATCTTGTTGGTTTTGAAGATACACACTGTTCTTTTCATGTCTGATTCAGATCCATTCATAACAGTCAAAATCAGACCTGGATTGCTGTTTATATGCACAGATTACCTTGAAGTTTGGACCTGACATGATGTCCTGTTTCGCCTTCAGCTGCAGAACTGCTCAGCGGTGGCCGTGGGTTTTCGGCTGCTGCTGGCCAGCCTCTCTCCCTCAAGGCCTCAGGGTGGAGCTGACAGTGTGGCCTTCCTGCTGCGGACTTACACAGACTCTCAGGTCCAGCCGACTGTGGGTAAGACCAAACTAACACTGCAGTGATTCAGCAGGGAACCTGAAAACTTTAACTGCCAGAGATCAAGGTGGGATAAACCTGAATAAATGAAAGGAGAAACAACAAATGCAAACAACTCCAGGACACATAGTCTAACTGAGAGACACTTATATCATTGTTAGATATATTTAACTCCCAATTAATCGATATCCACCACTGGTCGGGCTATAGTACTTTTTTTTGTTATTCTAATCAATGTGGAAGTCTTAATACTGTTCAACCTGAGCATCACATCTATCATAGAAAGACGAGTATCTTTTGTGTCCCGTATAGGAACCCAGAACTACAGTGGGCTGAGTGTGTTCAGTGTGGTGCCAGCAGAGGGCAGTATTGCTCCAGGACAGAGCCTGGACGTCGCCGTCACCTTTCAGCCCGACCACCCGTCTGTCAACTGTTCTGACAGACTAACCATAGAGCTCATGAATAAGGTCAGCACAACACCACACGCACACAAAGACATTGAGAACAGATCACTCAACTTGACCTTGATCTTAATCACATGGTCCAGGCAAAAATGCTGCCCTCCAAATGTGCTCATCAGACCATGTATGTCCTCCATTCACTCTGGTTTCCGTGACTAAACAACGTTAACACCGTGTCATTTCTGTCTCTCAGAGTAAATTGTGTGTGGTGGATCTGAAGGGCGCAGCTTTTTCACACAACATGTATCTGTTTGGAGGAGACCTGCTGACGGTGCCCATTGAATCCCTCCTCCCTCCACTGATAACCAGTCAACCTCACCTCACAGGTATCCAGGCCTCTCTGCCTTCATCTCTTCCTCGGGGTTATTCACTTCTGGTGTAATGGACATTATGTAGTTTAATGACATGTAGTCATTGCAGAAGGGATCAATATTATCTATGGAAAGTAATTCAAGTTCAAGCATATTCTCAAAGATACCTGAAGGCTCAAACCAGGCAGAGAAAATACAGACACTGACACTATGAATATGACGAATAACTCAGAGATTGCATAGTTTAAGTGTTGTCGTAATTTACGCTAATCATAGGATGCTGACAGCCCATGTGCTTGTCACCAGCATTCGGATCATATTTCAGCACAAGATCCAAAATAGGCACATCTCCTAGACAAGGTTAAATTTCACTAAATCAAAGCGGTGTTTTGCATTAAAATAACATCAGCAGTCAGAATAGGAAAAAATAAATCTGAAAAAAATGCTTTGAATGCCTCCCATTGACACCCAGCAAAATGTGTGTATTTGTCTTATCCTTCTAAGCACCCATTGGTTTTCATTAATTCCCATAAAGTGTGAAAATCCATCAACAGACTCTTTAAACTTGCTTGAATTGTGTAAGCCAACATACTGAACGTTTCTTTGGACTACTCTATATCCAGAGATGAGCAAAAATACATCAAAATGTATTTTGATACAAAATACCCCTCAAATAAATGTATTAAAATAAAATACAAAATACTGGTGCCAGAAAATGTATTTTGTATTTAAAATATAGGAGATTTTCCGTTTTCTCACAATTTGGTATAGCAGAGCATTCAGGTTTGGGCTATATAATGTACACAAAGCTCTGGTGAACCCCACAAAAAGGAAGAACAGTCACAGAATGTCAGTGTAACTAAGCAAAGCTATTAAAAGACAACAACTTAATTGATTATATATATATTTTTTTTGTTAATGGGACTTAACAGCCCATAAACTTTGGCTTCGTATCAACAAGAAAATATTCATCACATATGAATAGCATCACACATTAGGCCTATAAAAGCAAAATATAGAATTAAAACCAGTTGTAGGTAAAGAGCCTAAATAAATTACTGTACTGAGACATGTTGTCCACCTGGCCAACTGTAGAATGTATGAAATAATAAAACTAAGAATACTTTCATAATATGCCTTTTAAATAAAATAAATTGGATATTTAATGTTTTTTTTAACAAATGGACATCTACTGTCATAGCCTGGCTAACTGTGAACTATATTATCTGACAGTAATTGATGTGGCATTATGACATTCACATTGAGAAGATACAGCATAACTTGTAATACAGTGCAAGATTAGATGGTCAGACGTCTCTTGATAAGGTTATCATGAACATACAAGCTCCCAATCTCCCTCTTCCTATAGCTAGCTACTTGACTGATAAATTAATCTGCTAAACACTGGCTATGCACTAGCCTAGACAGCATGCTAGCGTCATTAGCATGTTAGCATTGATTACTAGCTTGATATTATAACCATCACCATGTAATAGGCTATGTAGCCAGACCCAGACATAAAGTATACATCAAGCTAGTTGACATCTGTCACACTCAGATAAAACCT
This sequence comes from Cebidichthys violaceus, assembly GCF_023349555.1. Taxonomy (NCBI): domain Eukaryota; kingdom Metazoa; phylum Chordata; class Actinopteri; order Perciformes; family Stichaeidae; genus Cebidichthys; species Cebidichthys violaceus. The sequence continues at coordinate 12,574,228 of NW_027176816.1, forward strand.
TGACAGACAATCCGTTGAACTTGAAGATCTGAAGACTGAACTCGTGAACTGTTTTTTGATTCATGGAGAAAGTATTTTGAGTATTTTAAATACAGAATTACTCCACTCTAAAGTATTTTGTTACAAATTACGTTAGATTTTTTATCGGCCCTATCAAATACAAATTACAAAATACTCAAAAGTAATTGAAATACATATTTCAATTACAAGTAATAGAAATACTGCCCATCTCTGTGTATATTTGCCCTTTTAAAGTAGAGATTCATTTGAAAAGGCTGCAGCACAAAAATCAAAAAATGTGTAGCATGTTCTACAAGTTCTACAAATGACTTATAGTTGGATTTGTTGGAACAAATAAGTTAAATAAATTAATATAAGCCAAAGGATGTCTGGAACGGTAGAGATAAGACACTTCAACAACTACGCTAGTAGCTCTGTGAGGCTATACTTGCTAAATGCTAACACTAGCATGCTAACATTTGTTAATTAGCGCTAAACACAAAGTACAGCTGAGGCTGATGGGAATGTCATTAGTTTTGCAAGTATTTAGAGCAAAGTATTGGGCAAATTAAGATTTTTACCTAATGATCATGTTATATGGATTAAGAGGACCATGAATGTCTGTAATTTCATACAATTTTCATCCAGTAGTTGTTGAGATTTTTCAGTCCAGACCAACGTGGTAGACCGTTCGACTAACAGACTAACAGTACTATTCCTAGAGCCGTGCCACCATCATTGTTAACAGGCATTCCGATTTTTAAATCACTACTATCATTTTCTACAAAATGAGCTGGGTTGAAAATAAATCGTACCAGCAAATTCTATTGACTCTGGTCTGGTGGGCATTAAAGTGAACGTATGTAGTAAATGGACTGAATCTTGCAAAACTGCTCATACGGTCCTCTCTGTCTAGCTAAGTCAGAGCTGATGGAGAAACCCACCAACCCTGTGCTGGTGACTCTGCGGGCCGGCTACAGCGCAGGAGTCTTCACACCTGCAGTGAGGGAGCTGCAGGTGGGCTGCATCCGCTCCACACAGCCCATTAAGAAGGTACTGTGATGTCATCGGATATGAGCTTGATATAAGCTATTCGAGGCAGGGGGAAAAAATGGCATAGTTTAAAGTATTTAGGCATAAATATGCAGATGCAATATCTAATAGCTGTTTGTACTCCAAACCCATGTTTCGATGTAAAGGATTGGTGTAGAGAAATAAAAAGGCAAATGTATCGATTTTGTCTTAAATGTCTGTTTGGACAAATCTTTTTTTCTCTGTGTTTCCTCAGAGTGGTGAGTTTCACTGGGATAACGTGGCGTCTCTGCAGCAGCTCGGCTTCAGTGTGGAGCCCAGCAAAGGCACCGTGGAGACGGGCCACAAACGCACCATCACTGTCACATGGACTCCCCACAGTGGATACAAGGTGAACACGATTTTTATCTCTGTCACTGAATTGGGGGGAAACAACCTCTTCAAAGGAGGGTGCATAGAAATGTTTGCATAAATATGTATCAATTTAAATTGACTTTTGTTGAAAAGCTAATTTACTTAATTACCATTATAATTGAATCACTGGTCATTTTAATATAGAAATTGAATTTTAAGGTCATACATATTGACTTATACCAGTACCTTTTATAGCAATACCACCATCTAATCTCCTGTGCGTGTGTGTTTGTGTGTTTCAGCCCTATGAGGTAGTGCAGACATGTTTACCTCTTACCTTGAAGGGGGATGAGACAAATGTTTACAGAGTCACCCTGATGGCTTTGGTCTCCACCACAGCTGACTGACATCTACAGTGTCTAGATGCTGCTCAGCGTGAAATATGCTCCCCCCCCCCCACACACACACACATTTATGTGGCCAACATTAACAGACAAATTGATTATTTATGAATTAAATCTAATTATTAAAGGTGAATTGAATGTATGAATTGTTCGAAAATCTGATTTAAACCATATTATTCTACAGTGACTGTACAGTTTCTATGTTCCCCAGATTAAGTTTTTTTTAATGCACCTCGCTGTAGAACTTAATTCCACCACCAGGGGGTGTATATAATGCCAACTAAGCAGCTGTGTCATATTAAGGGTGTGTCAGCTGATGTAAGCAAGCAGATGTATACAGTAGGCTACATACTGTAGCACTGCTGGCACTAGTGCACTAGTGGAAGGAGGCAGGGAGTCACACAGTCTGTAAAATATGACACAGAATTCGCAAAGATTGAAATAGATAAATGATGGATAACATTAGTTTGGTATAAAGGCCACTTGTGTACAATTATAGCCTATTGATCAGGCATAGACTGATGTATTGGTTTAGCACATCGGTGTTAATAGCAGAAGTTGGTGCTGTAAGCTTGATCGCTCTAACAGTAATTGTAGAAGTATCAATAATAGAGGTATTGACCTTAGTATAGTAGGCTGATGAGTATTGTTGTTGTATTCTTATTGTATTACTGTAAGCTATAGATCAGCTTTTGGCAGCTTCAATCCAAAGATATTAGGGCCAGTGTCAAAAACTCATAGGTGATTGATTTAACAATGGTACTCTGGATATCCACCAAATAAGTGTAAGTACTACACTTCTATATTTACTTGTCAAATTTCCAGCTCAGATGTCTATTCAAAATTGGTCTTGGATGAATGTTGTTATTAGATGAGGAAACAGTTGTGAAAGCATTCGGGCCGTCACACTGAAACACATTCCGTGGCAGCATCGTTGAAAGGTTTTACAACTTAGAGACAAAACGTACTGGCAGATAACTGGTTGTGAGTGAAGATCAAAATAGATTTCACCTGATTTTGAACATTAGGGAGATCACTTCGGTCGGTCCTCGGGTTGGCCCGTGGACTGGGCCCAGGCCAGTACTGAACCAGATTGTTGCACTTACAAGTACCTGCCACTAGGAGCCCCCTAGTGTCCCCACTGGTCCTCCACTGGTTATGGAATTCATGGAATGTCATGGAATTTAAAGTGCCTTGGTGTATTTGAAATAGTCAAAGTTAAGGAAGTTGACCTTCCACTCTGCGGAAAGTCACGCATTATATGTAGTGTGTATTATAAAAGGGTCGCTTTAAGAACTTTTTTGAACAACTATACTAACAATAATCTGCACAAAATGTGAAAACATACCTGCACACTGCTTTCTCGTTCCCAGTTCTTTTATTCTAAAATTACTTTAGAAAATGTTCTTTCTATACAGCCTTTGTTCTAAAGTTGTTGTTCTAAACAAAACAGGAAGTAAATAAACTTTAGTCAAATGAGGTATGTTTTGAGTATCTGATACTAGCTACTGAAATGTGGTGTTTCTAGATTTAAAAAAAAAATATTTCTTTCTTCATGTTAACATAATTTAAAGAAAACATTTCATTTCCTTGCACTGTGCACTGTGTATTATATATGGTTTTTTAAATAAAATATAACTTTTTGGCACAATGACAAAATGTGAAAAAATATCAAAAGGTGAAAAATGTATATTTTGTCAATGGTTATGAAATTAATAATCTACTCCTTCATATAGGCTTAGACCTCTCTAAAGTTAAAACAATAAAGAGGGGGCTTTCCACATACCATACTCTGGATCAATATACAATTTATTGGTATATATTTAAACATTAGACTCGGATACTGTGATCGCTTTGCATATATAACTGCATCGTGAATCAATTCCAATCACATTGGACATTTAGGTAAACATTTCCTGTTACATATTCATTCATATTACGAATGATCCAGTACTCACAACAGCACCAACGGACAATCTCTCTCATCTAGATTTTTTTTTACAACATTGCTCTGTCACATTTTAATTGCTCATTCCAAAGCTGGGCACTCACTTGCTAATCTCCTGACAGGTGTCCGACTCTACATGAACCAGGCGCTGTGCATGTGAACAGCAGATGTCAGTAATGCCTCCGAACGGATCAATAGGATCTGACCTCTCTCAGAGATACATGCTGTAAGCATTTATGAGAGATTGGAGGAGATTATGCTAAATCAGATTACTGTACCCCAACCTGCCTATAAAAAGCAAGGTCATTATGAGCTTAGCCTCGTGTAATGTCACTCGTTTTATGAAATGTATGAGATCATATTAGGTAATATTTGTGTTGCCATTTTGCCTCTTTTTCTCTAATCTGATTTCTCCTCTGATCTCTCGCTAATACTGTGAGATAGTGCTACTTACGATCCCTGCTCTGAAAGCGTGTGTTTGTGTGTCTCTGACTGCCTGAATACAACCCACTGAGTCAGTGAATGTGTCATTATAAAATTATGCAGGAGATTAAAAAAAAAAATGCTCATAAAAAGTAAACATTGTCCATCTGAAGTATTTCAACTACACACAATTACTATTAAAACATACAAAAGGCTGGTATTCATTATCATGCCATTGATGCTATAAATATAATTAAGTCGTGTTTCTTACAGAATAAAATGGCCCAATTGTTGAAATCTCTTTTTTTAATGGTTTGCCTCACGACGATCATCACTGTCTGACATAGTTTGACTACTTTATTTAAGCGCAACTAAATCAGAGCATGTGTTGATACCAAAAGCACACATCGAGGCGTGGATTGTTGTCTTTTTCCACTCTCCTCAAAAGGCTCAATGCAGACAGTAAGCATTCTCCCCTGGGTGGTCTGAAGGCTCCGCTGAAGCAGCTTCACAACACATGAATGCACACGGACCGGGGTGTATCCAGGGGCAACTGAGTCTCACCAGTATTAACCTGAGCAGATGAGTCCCGGTGGAAAGCCACACCCAACACACACACACACACACACACACACACACACAGGGGCAGTGCTTTCAACACATCCTCTATATATCAGTAATTTTAAATAAAGCTAAATTCTGGTTTATAATCCAACACCAACATTTAGTATTTCCTTAATGTAGGCCGAAATGTGAGTGAATGAGTGTTGGTGGGTTTTCACTCTCGTACTCAAATCCATGTGTGCACACACTCCTCCATACAGTACTGTACAGTTACTATAGGGAAGGTATCGCTTGTCAATGATGTGTTGTTACAGAGCTGACCATCCCACAACAGAGGCTTGTTCATACAGGATAGCGAGCCAGTTTCCTCCTACAGGTTTGAGATTTAAAGAACTGGCAGGAGCACACACAACCGTGTGGTTATTGAAATGACTGAGACAAAAAATATATAGATGGATGATTTTATTTGGACACATGTTTATTCGGAGTGTATTTATCAATAATTTTTGACTGCAACATGGGACTGTCGGGAGACGACAGAAAAACAGATCCGGCACAAACAGTGCATCTCCAAATGCTGGGCTACAGCAGAGAGAACAGCGCTCTCTCAGGAGCGGTTTTCATGCAAACTGTAGCTGATGATGCTTTTGTCTTCCCCCATCACACCAAGCCCCATACACACTTTGTTATCCCGGCGGACGGCAAAGTGTTCCACGTCTCCATGTAACGCTTTACCCCGCTGAGCATTATCCCCTCCTCTAAGCACTCTACCAAGACTGCTGGTGATAATGATCAAGTCATCTCTGTGCTGCAGTGAGGGCCCATCCTCAAACACTCAGCGCAGGAGGTAAATCCCCACTGATTTCTGGTCTTGAACTCGGGCACATCATACAAATAAAAGTATGGCGAAGTTAATATCGCTTGTCAACAAAAACTTCCGTTGCCAGCCTGTGTTGACCAAATGTCTGGGGACAGTGGGAGTGACTAATGGCTGTTACGGTATTACTAATGGATCAGTATAAATTATGTGACATAGATCATTAAACCATCGGTGTATATTAGATTTACTGTACATGTGGTAAAGAGTGTTTTGAATTTGTGCCTGCTGGCAGGAAAGAACATGCAGTGCTCTAGTAAAATTTGTGGCACACTCTGTTTTGGTTTGCAAATGAGACTGTGTTATTGGCTTGAGCTAGCGGTTGTTGGACTGACATGAAAGTCATAAGTTGTGGTTGTTATATCAACATAACAATCCCTTTTTTAAAGTTCCCAAATTTGTTCATATCACAGGTTCACAGAAAGCCAAATGTCTCATGTGTAACATGGATTTGGGATTCTATACTGTATATACTGGAGTATATACTGTGTGTGGTACTATGATTGGCAAAATACACTAGTATACAAAAGCAATTTGTTCCTAAATATTTATATAAATTATTCCTGGTAAATGATAATGAAAATACCCTACAGAACCTATGGAGTTGTGTAGGCCATATATCAGAACCACTGGCTTAAACCAGGGCTGTTTAGAAAGGCTGTTGTTCTAACCTACTTTGGCGAGAGAAATGCTCATTCTCGTGTCACATCTGATTTTAACAATTTAAATGAGCAAAGTTGCAGAATAAAAAGTAGTGTTTTGGCAGGTAAACGTTATTTAGGTGTGTTGGTGTTACCAAAAATGGCAGTATTTCCTGATATGTTCGTCGCCGACCCTTCGCCGTGCGTTGTGACGCTGCCGTAACGTGGGGTTTCCCAGACCTGAGTGCAGGGTTACCGCGCCCATCTCTGCTGTTTGATGGCCGGAGGAAGAAGCGACTGAGAGCCTGGCGTGAAGGAAGAAAAAAAAGAGGGACGACGACGGTGGGAAAGACGAGAAGGGATTTTTGCTTTGAGTTGGAATTTGCGTTGAAACGGAAGAACGCTCCAACGGGACCGTGCCACGTCTTTTCTGGGTGAACCTTACATCTCTGCGCCTCTGTGCCGGTGTGTCTCCCCCTTCGGCGGGTCAAAAACTGGGTTCTGGGAGTGCCGCTCCTCGGTAGCTTAACTCACGTTAGCTCAATCTTAGCGCCTGGGCGGAGAGAGGAGAGACGAGATTCTGCTGTTTCCAGTCAATGTGATATAAACAACGGATACCCTCGACTGAAAGCGGGTAAGGATCTGTATTGATATTTTACATTGCGCTTCAGGAAATGCATGAAGTGTCGGTGCAATGTGCTAGCCTGTCGAGCGGGGAAGATGAACGAAAGGGGTTAAACCCGAGAGAGTAGCTCATAGAGTGGCTCCTACGTTAGAGCTAGCTGGGTTAGCCTGCTGCTAGCTAGAGAGTGGGTGGGGGTCACTGTTAAAGAAACTTAACGCATTGCGTTAACCCAGGTGTCAATTCAGCAGGACAGTGTTAAGCTTGTTTTATATCAAATGGTTCTCTCAGGTAAGCTGTTGGCGTTAGTTAATGTACTAATGTAGATTAGAAGGTTAATGCTAGTTAAATCTTGGTTGGTTAGCCAGCACCCATCTGCAACGTCCGGGTATCTTTCTCCCTCTGTTAACAAATCTCGTTAAACTATTTGGCTTATACTGTATCAGCGTTGCTTTAGTGGCCCATTTATCCAAGCATTATACAAACTTGGGGTTCACTTAAGTCCTAATATTGAGTCCATTTACCCCCAACATATTGGATCTGTACGGCGGCACACATTTCACACCGTTAACGTTACCTGGTGAGCTAAATGGTCGCACATTTGCTGCTCACAGTATTGTTGACTAACCCTATTCGAGCTATGATAATCACATAGCTGCAACTTCTTGTACTTGCACAACTCAAACAAACATGAACATAGTTTGGATTTACTTCCTCTCGTGTAGCACTGTGCAAATAACAGCGAAACGAGTCTAAATGTGGCTCCTTCACCACCCCCACTATCTCACAGCCAGTCCACACCAGCTAGCCAGCAGTGGCCACAGCCTACGTTTGCACCCAGCTACGGCTGATCTGTGCATATATTCAGAACATGGCAGCCAGAACAATCTGCCCGTAACGTTATCCTCAGTGAATACGAGCGGTGTTGTAGTCTAATGCCGCGTTTATGTAAAACTCGTTCATATTTGCCTTTCTAAAAAAGATTTACGTGCCTCCTAATTTCTCAGTTGCAAACTCTCATTTGACAAACTGTTGACCGAGCAGCGTTTAATCCGGTGAATCGAAACCAACCCATCATGTATTATGGCTGCTGTGTGCCACAGCTAACGTTACATGTTTAGTTAGTCAGTCACTCCAACGAAGGACAATTCGTTTATGCGATTCTTCCTTTGAATGCACAATGTATACAAATAATAGTTATTTACGTATATTACCAAGCGGAAGCGCAGGTTTTTAAGATCGCATTGAGAGAATAAGCGCCGCCGTGGACCTGGTGGGGCAATAGCCATTTTAGTTTAGAGTGTTAAACCAACGTCGGCTAGCGAACACACCGCTCGGTCTGAATGTGAACTTCTTATTTTAATGATGTGAAAACGAGATTGTCCAAATCCAATTATCGTCAGACGATCTGTTTATCTCGATCACGGGTCTGTTGTTAGCAGCTACACCTACAGCCCCACCGGGCCGCGCTGCTCCAGAGTAGCTCAGGCTGTAGCCCGGAAAACGGGCACGCTTTACCTACAACGAAGCATCAAATCATAGTTTAGCACAGCTGCGTGAGGCCCGTACAGTAGAAGAGATGAGTGCGGAGATTTGTGTTCAGTGGCAACGTTAAATAATCCGAAAGATGCTTAAGCAACGAGTCAGACGTCGCAGGAAGTGGAGCTGAGCGCCTCCTTCAGATATATGTAACGTTAGCCTGACCAGTTAAGATGTGGCGTCTAAAGGGCCCGTTACTGGAAATGTGCGACAAATGGTCGATTACATGACGTGTTCGTTAACAGAGCTATTTGTATTTACTGGTTCACAAAGATGAATTCATTTCGCCAGTGTGCCCCCCCTCCCTCCGCCTCCTTGAATGAATGGGTTCCTGTATTCAGGGCCCAAGCAGCTGCAATGAACAAGATGGCGTTCAAAGCCTTTTTCATCACCGCTTCTTCTCCGACGGAGATAGACAGATGTCGAGCATCGGATGGGTGCAGGCTTGGCAGACTAGATTTCTTTGATTTCCCCATCATACAAATATTGTACCGAATGTATTTGTGTCGAAACGTTTTTAAAGCTGAGGGAGAGTCCTGCTCAGAGGAATCTAATATGTGCACCTCAGACCCAGAACAACATGGTGGGGAAGGACTGTGAACATTAATGCCATGGAACATGGTCACTATTTTAATGATTTATTAGAAATAAACATGTTTTACATATTTTGATATTAAACTTTATGGCATGTTTCAAGCATTTGTAATCACACCTCACGGAAGTTGGCCATATTTTTCTCAATCCTCACAGCTAAATGTAACTAAATAGATACAAATAAATCTAATTGTAAATGAAAAGCCTAGTGATTACACTCAGCTTTAATTGCAGTGACCCCCCCCCCCCCCCCCCCCCCCCCGCATATTTTGTTTTGTCAAAACACTTGAAAACATAAATGTGACATTTCTTCAACTTTATTACAAAAGAAAACAGTTTGTTGTGCTTTTTTGTGCCCTAGATCAGCCACATTTCTTCAATTCATAGTATGTTCAGAAGTATGTATTTTCTATGTTGGTTATGTAACTATCAGTTTTGAAGGGTTGCACATTTCCAATGCCACTGAATGGCCCAATCACATTTATATTTAATTGTCTTCAAGCATTGATCCCAAACTTTAAATTCTGATCCATTTCTTTTCCTGTTCTGGTAATTACTCACAGGATAATACCACAACACCTGAGAACGCTCAGCAACTGCTGCCTCAGTGATGTCTCTCAGCTTCACTGGAATTTAAAATTGTGCTGTATCCATTATTTCTTTGTGAATTAATTGGTTCAGCACTTGCTATTTTTGGTCTAATGGCTCTCTCTTTACCTCGGAATCCACTGTAAATATATTATGAAGCATATACACAACACTGGACAGAGCATGTTATAATTTTTGTTCAATAATCATTTTAATTAGAGGAAAAACCTGTATGGACACCCAAGAGCATCCAGTTATGTAACTAGGCATAAAACATTGTTTCATTTAATGTTAATCAGCTTTTGTGGCCGGGCCGTAACCCAAACAATACGGGCACCCAGAATGCATTTGACATTCTGTTTAGTGACCCTGGTGGACAATGATGGCATAATCTGCGAGCATTTCTGAAAAGTTGTATCGATGTATGCAATGATACAAGTGGTGTATGACCAGCTTATCTGAAAGCCTCGATGGCAGTAATGAGTCTGAAAGACATTTGTCCCTGGATTTATATACAGCCGAGCTTTTCAGTAGGATGAGTGTCACCACAAGATAATGACCATGTGTTTAAAACCCGAGTCATTGGCCTTTTGCGGGGGGGGTCTTTGTTTTTATCCTGCTGATGTGTATTTATTCTCTTTTTAATCTGCGAGTGCAGGATATGAATAGGATTAAAATCTCTGGGGATTTTGCTCTTTGGGATTATGTGGATTTGGTCAGTGATAGGGTTGATTTTACTTCACTTCTGATATGATACTGCTTTCAACTATATGTCCACGAGGATATGTCCCTTTTAAAAGTGGCTGTACCAAATGGTAGCTTGTCCAAACTAAACTTCAGTGTGAAATTTTGACAGACAGTGCTCATATCTTGGGTTAGTTACATTCATTAGTTAAATTCTCATATTTTATCAGCACCATGTCATACTATTTTAAATAAATTGTCTGTTAACATCAGAACATTGGCATCAGCAGATATTAACTGCATTAAGATTAGGGCTGCAACTAACGATTATTTTAATAAGCGATTAATCTGTCGATTATTTTTTCGATTAATCGATGAATCGGCGGGGAAAAGGCGAGTGAATAAAAATGTGTCTTTAGTCTTGCAAACTATACCACCCCTGCTTTACTACTGTTATTAACGAGCTAACGCTAACTTGTCATGCTTGTCAAGCTGGATAACGAGTAAACAGCAGCACCAGGAGAGCTACTGGAGGGACGTTACGTTCCTCACTTCAAAACGGAACAACAGTAGGATTCTGTTGTGAATTATCCTGCTGTTGAACTCCCTTCCTCCTCATCAAGGACTCCAACATGTTTACCTTTTAGATGCTGAATCATCACCGTGGTGCTCCCGTGCCATGTCGCTTTTGCATATCTTGCAATTAACACACCTTTTCGATTTATTTAGTGTGAAATGCTCCCACACCTTGGATGACTTGGGTCGTACTGACTTCTCTGCCTCCGCCATGCGTTTCAGAACAACGTTACGGGTCTCTCCGATGGTCTTTCCTCTACCTGCGCTCAACTAAAAGAAAAAAAGTATACTCAAACATCTCCGCGACTTATTGAGTGGCGTAATAATCGCGCGACACAACGAATCAATAATGAAATTCGTTGCCAATGCTTAATAATCGATTTTAATTGATTTTATTGATTTGTTGTTGCAGCCCTAATTAAGATGTGTTTCTTTAGCTGTTTTTTCTCCAGCAGATCGGGTCTAAATACTGATTAAGACTTTTTGTTTTCACTCTGTGTGCAGTGTTGGATGGTGCTCCGTAGGGCTGCAAACAATAACTATTTTTCTATCAATAAATCTATCTACTATTTTACCGATTAGTCAAGATTCATCTAAACAATTAATTACCACCTCCACAAAAAATCAAATTGATCATTCAATTTATTTATTTTTTGACAATCTATGTCATCAATATATATTAGGGCTGCAACAACGAATCGATAAAATCGATTATTAAAAGCGTTGGCAACGAATTTCATTATCGATTTGTTGCGTTGTGCGATTATTACGCCACTCAATAAGTCGTGGCGATGTTTGAGTATAAAAAAAAGTTGAGTTGAGCGCAGAGCGGAGGTAGAGGAGAGACCATCGGAGAGACCCGTAATGTTGTTCTGAAACACATGGCGGAGGCAGAGAAATCAGTACGACCCAAGTCATCCAAGGTGTGGGAGCATTTCACACTAAATAAATCGAAAAGGTGTGTTAATTGCAAGATATGCAAAAGCTCCATGGCATGGCACGGGAGCTCCACGGTGATGATTCAGCATCTAAAACATAAACATGTTGGAGTCCTTGATGAGGAGGAAGGGAGTTCAACAGCAGGATAAGTCACTACAGAATCCTACTGTTGTTCCGTTTTGAAGTGAGGAACTTAACGTCCCTCCAGTAGCTCTCCTGGTGCTGCTGTTTACTCGTTATCCAGCTTGACAAGCATGACAAGTTAGCGTTAGCTTGTTAATAACAGTGGTAAAGCAGGGGTGGTATAGTTTGCAAGACTAAAGACACATTTTTATTCACTCGCCTTTTCCCCGCCGATTAATTGAAAAAATATTTGACAGATTAATCGATTATTAAAATAATCGTTAGTTGCAGCCCTACTACATATTAAAGTACAAAACTCAACTGTAGGGTCATTTTTGATGAACTGTACATCACTGTATTTTGCTGCACTAAACATAATGTAATCAGTGGTTTGCGTATTAAAGTGCATAACTTAAAGGAGGGCCTATTATTTAAGTCAGCAGTTCAACAAGATAATTAAAATTTTCTATTAAAGTCCTTAACAAAGTGAAAGGTTAAGTTCTGCAAAGTGTAACACTCAGAAGGTGTCGATGTAGCAGGCACACACAAATAAGACTTTGCCAGAAAATTGCCAGACAGGGAAACCGTGCCTCATTTGCTTTCCACCGCTGCAAAGGATGTGTATCTTTAGGCAGAGGCTGTTCCCCAAACTACTTGAGAATCTTTGTTCTCACTGAAGGACTGATGGCGTTGTGCCTCATCCCTACTGTCCTTCTGGCTGGATGTTTCTTCTAAGTCCTACCAAAGCAGTGAGTCCAGCATAGACACAGACCTCTTCTCTGCAACACATAGTGATATTTGGTCCGCTGATTCTCCGTCACTCTTCTCTTTTCGCCTAATGCAACAGGTTGCACTTTCACAGGCTTTCTTACGGGATTTCAGTCAGTGAAACCTGGGATCCAGGGCAGCTGCGATTACACTGGTGCTTGGTGAAGCATCTTTGTTGGCCATCTCAACCTCCCACCTTGTTGAGATTTCCTGTCCTGCACATGGGTGTTGTCAGAGGTTGCATTTTGTGTGGACTTTCTCAGTCCTATAATGAGTGCAGGTAGAGAGGGTCTTGTATGACTCCCCACTGAGATACAGGAGCACACTCAAAGGGCTCGAGAGCTTGTTCTAGCTCCTCCAGCAGGCTTCACTGTTCAGGTTTGAGGTCTTTGCTCTTTATGTAACTTCTGGGTCTGATGGAGTTGCTTTAACAGACCACCTCGGCTCTAGCAGGCAGCTGATCATGTGGTGAGAGCTATTCCGTCTTACGTCTTGAATTAGCTCGTGTTGAGGGATGCCTATTTGTTTTTGTTTTGTTTTCAGCTTTGAGCTGGATTCTTCAGTGCACGATTTACCACTAGTTGTAATGTGTGGCCAGCACGATTTCCAAACTTCTAAATTGTTGTTTCGATCCAGGATGCAATAATCATTGTGGTGTGTCGCTCTTCATGTAGCATAGTAGTTAAACTGTAGCTTCATTGATAAAATGTGGCTTGTCTCTGCATCTGTTGTTAATGATGCAGCTGACCAATGACTGGGGCCAAAAACGACTGATGTCATGAAGCAGCAATTAGACTACATTATGATATCGAAGAATAACGTAAAACATCAGGTCGTCGTCATTGATGACGTCAACTAATCTGTTTCGCTGCAGACTTTGTTTGTCACAATCCTTTTTAGGATGGCGTTATCAAAGGTGTGGCTAAACATGCTTAAGTAACCAAATTGTCACCAAACCACTGACGTCCTGTTACCAAGTTTATCAACTACAGCTCTTTGTGTTTATATATAACTTAAAAACCATGTGGCCTATCATCATGAAATCTGTAGTATATGTCCACATTGTGTTCTGTAGCATACCCTCAAATTTTTATTCCATACAACCACTAGGGGCGATACACTATTACTCCCATTTTTTGCATTTTTTAGGCATTTTTCATCATTTACAGGCATTGTACCTTAACAAGCTCCTCCCACAGAATTTATGCGATCAACTTCAAATTTGGTCAGGATGATCTAAAGACTTTAATGATGAAAAGTGGGTCTACTGAAATTGAACGACCTTCGTTTTATGTGGCGCCCATGTCACGCACATTTTGTGCCGTTCGCCATGAAAGAGGAAGTTGTTGTAACTCCAAGGTACTTTATTCAATCTGCCCTAAACGTGTTATGCATGATGCTGATCCAGGCTTGAGCAGATTTCCATGCCAACATTTTCACAAAGTCATAGCGCCACCTACTGGCAAAAGGAAATGACAAGTTTTATACTTTGATGTACTTCTCCGAGGAAGTTGCTCAGATCAGTCTCAAATTTGGTAAGGTAAGCTTTAAGACATTGAAGATGCTTAATCATGAATATTGTGAGTTGGCGTTAAACCCTGTTGCCGTGGCAGCGCGTCATTCGCCATGAAAAAGGAAGCTTACTTTTCTGTGACTTAGTATCCTCAACAAGCCTTTGAACTTTGTACATGTGTCATAGGTGATGGAAATAAATATTTCATATGGCTTTTAGGCTTGACTGTTTGAAATTGCCTCGATAGCGCCCCCTCCAAATACTCAAAAACGCTTCCCCAGTGCTACGTTTGACCTACATGTATGAAATTCGGTAGGCACATGTATCACATGAAGACTTAAAAAAAAAGGGCTCTTGGGACCATACTCTAAAATTAACCAGAAGGATTAACATTTTAATTAGGGCCCGAGCATCGACGTAGTCGGAGCGGAGGACCTATTGTTCTTCTAATGTTTATTAGGGCCCGAGCACTGATGTAGTCGGAGCGGAGGACCTATTGTTATTCTAATGTCTTTTATTATTAGGGCCCGAGCACCGACGTAGTCGGAGCGGAGGACCTATTGTTATTCTAATGTTTTTTATTATTATTAGGGCCCGAGCACTGACGTAGTCAGAGCGGAGGACCTATTGTTATTCTAATGTTTTTTATTAGGGCCCGAGCACCGACGTAGTCGGAGCGGAGGACCTATTGTTTTTCTAATGTTTTTTTTAATTAGGGCCCGAGCACCGACGTAGTCGGAGCGGAGGACCTATTGTTATTCTAATGTTTTTTATTATTATTATTATTATTATTATTATTATTATTATTATTATTATTATCGTACCAGTTTCATCGCAAAAAGGAGGTGCTTGGGATACTGGGAATCTTTTGAAATTTGGCACAAAATTCAATCGTGGTGAAAATTCCAGTATTATTGGGGTGTCCAGCTGCGGCATGACATTTTGGCTCGATAGCGCCCCCTACAGAGTAGCCCCAACTTTGGGTTTCACCTAGCTGTATGAAATTTGGTAGGTATGTGGAACGTGATGGGACGTACAAAAAAGTCAAAAGGAGGTATATCCTAAACCAAACAGGAAGTCGGCCATTTTTAATTTTATGATGTTTTTGGACCGTTTCAAGGCGCCGTACTTTAACGAACTCCTCCTAGAGATTAAACCCGATTGCCTTCAGATTTGGTCAGTATGCTCTTGAGACCTTGGCAGTGAAACGATACTCAAAGATCAAAAAGTTATCGAACTATGTGTCCGTGGCGTGGCGGCAAAAAAACACCATTCGCCATGAAACAGGAAGTTGTTGTAACTCGGCTGTACATTGCCTAATCTGCTCCAAATTTTTCATATGTCATAACATCCTGACCCTGAACACATGTATATGACAATTTAGAATCATAGTAATAGCGCCACCTACTGGCAACAGTAAGTTAAAGTCTTTATACTTTGGCTTGTTTCTCTTAGTTGGAAAATCAGATCAACATCAAATTTGTTCCACACAAATGTAAGAAGTTCATAATGCCAGTTCTCCAAGCTTTTGATGTTTTGTCGAACGCCGTTGCCGTGGTAACGCAGTCTTCGCCGTGAAAAACGATGGTCATTTGGAGAGATTAAAAAAGCTCGAAACACAAGCAAACTTGACACACAGATCACAAGGCCAAAATGTAGTTCTATAATATGATTTTATTCAATCAGAGTGTTAAATCGGATCAATAGCGCCCCCTACAAAATTTCGACGAAGCAACCCTCGCAGTACGTTTCACATAGAATAACAAAATTTGGTAGGCACATGTATCACATGTGGACTCAAATAAAAGTCTCTTAGGGCCATGCCCTAAACCCAACCGGAAGTCAGCCATTTTGAATTTAGTCTGAATTTCTAGTGTCGTTTTTGCAATTTCCAGGCGCTCTACTTTAACAAACTCCTCCCAGGGAACTAATCAGATCAACTTAGAATTTGGTCAGAACAATCTAAAGACCTTTGTGATTAAAAGTTACTCAAAGCTTGGTGTTTCGTGAAATGCCGTTGCCGTGGCGATGCATTCCTCGCCATGAAAAACAAAGGTGTTTTTGAGAGGCTAAAAATACTCAAAACAAAATCAAACTTGTCACACACATTTAAAATCCTGAATGTAGTTATCTGATGTGATTTTAATGCTTCAGAGTGGCAACTCGGCTCGATAGCGCCCCCTACAATATTTCGACGATGCAGCCCTCGCTGTACGTTTCACCGAGATGTATGAAATTAAGTAAGCAGGTGTAT
Source organism: Cebidichthys violaceus (assembly GCF_023349555.1). Lineage (NCBI taxonomy): Eukaryota > Metazoa > Chordata > Actinopteri > Perciformes > Stichaeidae > Cebidichthys > Cebidichthys violaceus. The sequence goes on from NW_027176816.1 coordinate 12,590,671, forward strand.
CATATGTAGACTTAAAAAAAAGTCTTAGGGGTCCATGCTCTAAACCCAACCGGAAGTCAGCCAATTTGAATTTTGTATGAATTTCTTGTGGTTTTATTTCCTTTTCCAGGCGCTGCACTACGAACTTCTCCTAGGGAAATAATCCGATCATCTTAGAATTTGGTCAGAACAACCTAAAGACCTTAACGATTAAAAGTTACTAAAAGCTTGATGTTTCATCGAATAACATGGACTTGGTGTAGCGTCAATTTTACATGATTCGCCATCATCCATCAAGCTTTTGTAACTCAACCTTACTTTGTCAAAACTGCCCCAAACTTGACATGCTTGATTGCTGTCGTGATTTTAGGTCTTCTGCATGCCAATATTAACTCATAGTCATAGCGCCACCTACTGGCAACCACGGACGTAAACAGAATTCTATAATAACAGCGGCCCAAACAGGGTTTGTGGGCACACCATGAGAAAAAGACTTCTCTGATCTAAATATGTGCAAACTAAGATGCTTGGAGAACAAAAGTTAATCAACAGTGTTTTTCAAACCATGTCAGTGGGCATTAGTATAAATGATCTGTCTAGAGCTTCTACATGAGAATCAGGTTAAATGTTACAATGAATGCTTCACACTACAATCTTAAGTTACAGAAGAGCTTAAAATGAAAACAGTGTCAAATTAAAGTGTTCAAGTAAAAACAAATGACACTGCTGTTCTGTTAACTTTCATGTAAGTCCAAATACAATCAGTAGGACACTGCAGGGAGTTGAACTCCATCCCAGTAACCTGACAGTCTGTTATGTTACAAATACTGAAGCACATTCACACATTCATTTTCTTAATGATCTTAACAGGCTTACATTTATGATTGTATCGGAGGTACACTCAAAACATTTGAGGCTTAAGACCTGGCAACATGGTCTTGCTATGCTGCTGGTCGACGCAGGAAATATCATCTAACTTGTGCATGCAGTGTATGATGGTCACAGAAATGCATTGCCGCATCAACCAGAGTCCTGCCAGTAGCCTCGACGTGTGTGACGTTGCGAGGGCCCGATCAATGCTGCTTGCAGCTTTAATTATTATTATTATTATTATTATTATTAGGGCCCGAGCACCGACGTAGTCGGAGCGGAGGACCTATTGTTATTCTAATGTTTTTTATTATTATTATTATTATTATTATTATTATTATTATTATTATTATCGTACCAGTTTCATCCCAAAAAGGAGGTGCTTGGGATACTGGGAATCTTTTGAAATTTGGCACAAAATTCAATCGTGGTGAAAATTCCAGTATTATTGGGGTGTCCAGCTGCGGCATGACATTTTGGCTCGATAGCGCCCCCTACAGAGTAGCCCCAACTTTGGGTTTCACCTAGCTGTATGAAATTTGGTAGGTATGTGGAACGTGATGGGACGTACAAAAAAGTCAAAAGGAGGTATATCCTAAACCAAACAGGAAGTCGGCCATTTTTAATTTTATGATGTTTTTGGACCGTTTCAAGGCGCCGTACTTTAACGAACTCCTCCTAGAGATTAAACCCGATTGCCTTCAGATTTGGTCAGTATGCTCTTGAGACCTTGGCAGTGAAACGATACTCAAAGATCAAAAAGTTATCGAACTATGTGTCCGTGGCGTGGCGGCAAAAAAACACCATTCGCCATGAAACAGGAAGTTGTTGTAACTCGGCTGTACATTGCCTAATCTGCTCCAAATTTCTCATATGTCATAACATCCTGACCCTGAACACATGTATATGACAATTTTGAATCATAGTAATAGCGCCACCTAGTGGCAACAGGAAGTCATAGGTTGTGTACTTAGACACCCTACTGCTCACAGATTAATCGGATCCCTCTCAAATTTTGTCACAAAAGCCTTAAGACCTTGATAATGCTTCATTGTGAAAATTGTAGGAAGTTGTCGAAGCGTGGCGACGTGGCGGCTCTGCGAATTTCGATCCTTCGCCATGAACGAATAAACTGATGTAACTCGACTCCGCATCATCAGATCTTTACCAGATTTCACATGTTTGATTAAACTCCAGGCCTGAAGACATCTGCAAGCCAATTTTGAATCATAGTCATAGCGCCACCTACTGGCAACAGTAAGTTAAAGTCTTTATACTTTGGCTTGTTTCTCTAAGTTGGAAAATCAGATCAACATCAAATTTGTTCCACACAAATGTAAGAAGTTCATAATGCCAGTTCTCTAAGCTTTTGATGTTTCGTCGAACGCCGTTGCCGTGGTAACGCAGTCTTCGCCGTGAAAAACGATGGTCATTTGGAGAGGTTCAAAAAGCTCAAAACACAAGCAAACTTGACACACAGATCACAAGGCCAAAATGTAGTTCTATAATATGATTTTATTCAATCAGAGTGTTAAATCGGCTCAATAGCGCCCCCTACAAAATTTCGACGAAGCAGCCCTCGCAGTACGTTTCACATAGATTAACAAAATTTGGTGGGCACATGTATCACATGTGGACTTAAATAAAAGTCTCTTGGGGCCATGCCCTAAACCCAACCGGAAGTCAGCCATTTTGAAATTTGTATGAATTTCTAGTGTCGTTTTAGACATTTCCAGGGGCTCTACTTTAACGAACTCCTCCTAGGGAATTAATCAGATCGACTTCAAATTTGGTTAGTACAATCGAAAGATCTTTGTGATGAAAAGTTACTCAAAGGTTGTTGTTTCGTGAAAGGTCGTTGCCGTGGCGACGCATTCTTCGCCACGAAAAACAAGTGTTTTTGAGGGGCTAAAAATGCTCAAAACGTAACCAAACTTGTCAAACACATTTAAAATCCTGAATGTAGTTATCTGATGTGATTTTAATGCTTCAGAGCGGCAAGTTGGCTCGATAGCGCCCCCTACAATTTTTTGACAATGCAGCCCTCGCAGTACGTTTCACCTAGCTGTATAAAATTTGGTAAGCAGATGTATCACATGTAGACTTAACAAAAAGTTTTAGGGGTTCATGCTCTAAACCCAACCGGAAGTCAGCCATTTTGAATTTTGTATGAATTTCTCCTGTTTTTTTCCCATTTCCATGTGCTGTACTACGAACTCCTCCTAGGGAATTAATCCGATCAACTTAGAATTTGGTCAGAACAATCTAAAGACCGTAGCGATTAAAAGTTACTAAAAGCTTGAGGTTTCATCAAACAACATGGACTTGGTGTAGCAGCCATTTGACATGGTTCGCCATCATCCACCAAGCTGTTGTAACTCAACTGTACTTTGACAAAACTGTCCCAAACTTGACATGCTTGATTACCGTCATGATTTTAGGACTTTTGCATGCCAATATTAACTCAGTCATAGCACCACCTACTGGCAACCACAGAAGTAAGCAGGATTCTTTAATTACAGCAGCCCAAACACTGAATTTATTTAAAGGGTTCGTGTGCACACCATGAGAAAAAGACTTCTCTGATCTAAATATGTGCAAACTAAGATGCATGGAGAGCAAAAGTTAGACAACAGTGGTTCTCAAACCATGTCAGTGGGCATTAGTATAAATGATCTGTCCAGAGCTTCTACATGAAAATCACGTTAAATGTTACAATGAATGCTTCACACTACAATCTAAAGTTATAGAAGAGCTTAAAATGAAAACAGTGTGAAATTAAAGTGTTAAAGTAAAAGCAAATGACAATACTGCTCTGTTAACTTTCATGTAAGTTCAAATACAATCAGCAGGACACTGCAGGGAGTTGAACCCCATCCCATTAAACTGACGGTCTGTTATTTTATAAACACTGAAACACATTCACACATTCATTTTCTTAATGATCTTAACAGGCTTACATTTATGATTGTATCGGAGGTACACTCAAAACATTTGAGGCTTAAGACCTGGCAACATGATCTTGCTACGCTGCTGGTTGAGGCAGGAAATACTGTTTAACTCGTGCACGCAATGTATGATGGTCACAGAAATGCATGGCCGCGTCAACCAGAGTCCTGCCAGTACCCTCGACGTGCGTGAAGTTGCGAGGGCCCGATCAATGCTGCTTGCAGCTTTAATTTTGTATGAATTTGTTGTGTATTTTTCCCATTTCCAGGTGCTGTACTACGAAGTAGTCCTTGGTAATTAATCAGATCAGCTTAGAATTTGGTCAGAACAATCTAAAGACCTTTGTGATTAAAAGTTTAGAATTCATCAAACATGGACTTGGTGTAGCGGCCATTTTACATGGTTCGCCATCGTCCATCAAGCTGTTGTAACTCAACTGTACTTTGTCAAAACTGTCCCAAACTTGACATGCTTGATTACTGTCATGATTTTAGGACATCTGCATGCCAATATTAACTCATAGTCATAGCGCCACCTACTGGCAACCACGGACGTAAGCAGGATTCTATAATTACAGCGGCCCGAACGCTGAACTTAATAAAAGGGTTTGTGGTCAGACCATGAGAAAAAGACTTCTCTGATCTAAATATGTGCAAACTAAGATGCTTGGAGAGCAAAAGTTAGACAACAGTGGTTCTCAAACCATGTCACTGGGCATTAGTATAAATGATCAGTCCAGAGCTTCTACTCGAGAATCAGAATAAATGTTGCAATGAATGCTTCACACTACAATCTAAAGTTACAGAAGAGCTTAAAATGAAAACAGTGTTAAATTAAAGTGTTCAAGTAAAAGCAAATTACACTACTGTTCTGTTAACTTTCATGTGAGTCCAAATACAATCAGCAGGACACTGCAGGGAGTTGAATCCCAGTAAACTGACAGTTTGTTATGTTTCATATATTGAAGCGCATTCACGCACATTCATTTTCTTAATGATCTTAACAGGCTTACATCTATGATTGTATTGGGGGTACACTTAAAAACATTTGAGGCTTAAGACCTGGCAACATGATCTTCCTGCGCTGCTTGTCGACGCAGGAAAAATCATCTAACTTGTGCACGCAGTGTATGACGGTCACAGAAATGCATGGCCGCTTCAACCAGAGTCCTGCCAGTACCCTCGACGTGCGTGAAGTTGCGAGGGCCCGATCAATGCTGCTTGCAGCTTTAATTTTTGTGTGAATTTTCCCTTGATTTCTAGTCGCTATACTTTAACGACCTCCTCCTAGGGACTTTGTCAGATCCACGTCAAATTTGGTCAGTACACTCTAAAGACCTTTGTGATTAAAAGTTGCTCAAAGCTTTACGTTTGATGGAATGGCGTAGCCGCTTCGTGGCTGCCATTTCACGTGATTCGCCATTAAACACCAAGCTGATGTAACTCCACTGGACTTGCTTAAATCTGTCCCAAACTTGCCGTACTTGATAACAGTCATTGCCTGAGGATGTCTACAAGCCAATTTTCACTCAGTCGTAGAGCCACCTACAGGCAACAGGAAGTGAGCGTTATGTGACAGACAGAATCCGATTTACATGACATTTACATGATGTGGTCTGCACTTAATGTAGAGCAACACAATGCATGTTTGCGCATGTTCTGTAGCGCCACATAGTGGATACAGGAACTGGTGGAATATTTACACTACATAATTTACAGCATCGCAGAATCCAGCGGGAAAAATATGTTAACCTCCGGGACGCGTTGTCCGATGGTCAAAGACTTTCGCGGCCGTGCCTGCTGGCGTCCCGCCAGTACTCCCAAGACGCGGGAAGGTGCGAGGGCCCGTCCATCGCTGCTTGCAGCTTTAATTTAATTAGGAACTTTAAAGCAAAATATTTAGGGACATAGGCTACTTACTCAAATTTCTCCAAAAATCTGAATAGACCATGTAGTTGTGTGTCACGATATCCATATGATTTTATCACAATATGATTGTTGGAAAGACGATACATTATCATATTGATCTCCGGTGTTTTAGGTTTGAAATCGCTGTTGAAGTCGTTTTAGTTTGAAAACTGAAGTGTTTTATTCTGGATGGGTGGAATCGGAGACCTTTTTAAAAAGGGTTTTCTTCTTGATTGTGTATGATCAGTCACGACGTGTCAACTACTGGTGGCCTCTGCGTTATGGCACTCATTCCTTCACTCTTAGTTCTAGTGTATTGTAGTTTAGCAATCAAAATCCTTTTCCTCTTCACTCATGGAGCTTCTCTCAGAACACAACTGAAAGTTTCGTCAGGGGTGTTGCACATCCATCATCAAATGTGGGGCTAAAGATTGTGTTGTTGTAGTTTTCTGTTGCCTTAGGCAGAAGCTGCCAACGTTTATTGTTAAATGATCTGCTGGCAGCTGAGTTTGACCTGTATACCGTTAAGCTGATTATTAGCTGTATAAGTTATATTCACTTAACTCAACATCTGTTTTGGGCAGGCACACACACACACACACACACACACACACACACACACACACACACACACACACACACACACACACACACACACATATACACATATATATTATTTTGAACCCTACCAGTTGAAGGCTCAGGGCTCCAGTAAACTTATTTTCCAAATCAAATTTGGTGTATTCTTAAATGTGGTTGAATATAGCACAGGGTGGAAATGCCAGTACACTCAAAAAAAAAGGTCTGTCCCTCGACACCAGACAGTGGCAACATGAAGTCTAAATTTGCAACAACTTGTATAAAGCATTTATTCACGTAGTAAGCAAGAACTTGGTGACACAATAGTTTCAACAGTATGTCTAAAAGTGGAAATTGCATATGTTTATTAACCCTCTCAACCCCAAAACCCGCCGGTGGGATGGAAAAGTATGTAGTCTTTAAAAAATTGCTAAAACTACACCATTTATCATAGTCAGACTGTCCTCCACATCATGTGTGACGAACACTTCCCTCAAAAAACGCAACCGAAACTAAGCTTTACTCTAAATGTCTTATTTAGTTTATTTGTTGCCCAAAATAAACCGTTTGCTGTAAACCGATCCTGTAAAAAAAATAACATTTTGCTCTCGTCAGCGCAACTTGGAAGCCATGATTTTTCCAGCTGAGACCAGCTGTCACGTGACAAAAAAATGTGAATAGCTTAATGTATTCATTCATGTATCATCATATTTTTTTTTTTTTAAACATTGGTAACACTTGTTGCAACGTGGAAAAATGTTGAATATATAGATTCCATTGTTTGCCAGTTTTTGTAAAAATTAATTATCAAAGAAATTAAACTTGCATTTTTAGTTTTTTATGATTTATGGCATTTTAGCTGTGTTTTACTGCACATAAGACATTTTTGAGTTCTCTGTACTGCTAGCCATGTCTGTGCAGTTTCCATTGAGGTGCCAGACCTATACATTGCAATTAAAATCAAGGCTATAGAGAGAAAAATGGGACTGGAGCAAAGCACACCCAGAAACTGCTCGGTGTTCAGAGGGTTGAAGTTAAAAACGAAGTTGTGGATCCACTTTGGTACTTATCTAAAACATAACATGTTAACCAAATGCAATTGCACATTGGGGCAGTGAATAACTGAGCATTCTCACTAGAGGCCTGAGACCATTATGCCAAAGGAAGCCTGTAGCAATTTTTCCTTTTTGGGATCACAGACCTCTGAGGACAGGGCAGTTTAGATGTTGAATGGACTATACTTCTGGCCTGCTGTTGAACAAACCCCACCAACACAAAATAATCGCATCTTTAACACGTATGATTTTTCAGTGCAGACCACATGTGACCAGCCACATGTGTGCCCATATGTTAAAAATATTATATTACAGTAAAGTGCACATGCTGGGCCTGTTCAAGATGCAACAGTTGGAAACCATATCACAGCAAGGTGGTGGCAGGACGTAACCATTAGGGCTAGGTATTGGTACTCCACACCTTTTTTTTTATTTTTTAATTTTTTTTAAGGAATTTAAATAACCCAGTACTAAGTAGTATCAATACTTCTCCAGTCATATGATCCTTTTTGTGCCCAGATATAAGAACTAATTACCATTTGTACGCAGTAGCTACAACCTAGTGCTGGGAGCCGGTGTACCGATTTAAATTTTCCGTATGATATGAATTTTTCATATACCGTCATACTGACAACCGAAACAACTGCTGTAACTCTTCAACAGACAGCAAAATATATTGTTCGCCGCTAAGAGCGCTGTGGTTGGAGCTAACGCTACTTGTGTATTAAGAGGGTCATGGTTATAACTTTATAACACAACAATTAATAACCCACAACTAACACTCTTTAACAGGGCAACACCATGGCACACAACAGTTTGTGACACATAAACAATTTGTAACACTAATAATTGTACATTTGCTGGGTACAGCTCGCTAGCTAGGCCGTTAGCTAGTCTGTTAACAGCTGGGAGAGGTTGCTACAGTAACGTTACATTAAAGAACAGAAAAGAGCGATGCAGGATGAACAAAGACAGACCAAAGATGCACTAATATAATTTGTGCCCAGGAGAGGAGCTGTGTCTGCCGTCAACCAGTAACGTTAGCGCTAGTGAAACAGTGAAGATATCACTTGAAGAGGCACTGCATATGACAAGAAAAGCAAGTGATGGAGCGACATTACGAACGCAATAACGATCCATCTATGTAAGGACATGGTCCCGCTACAGACAGTCGAGAAAGACGGGTTCAAAGCAATAATTAAAACACTATGTCATACCGGGGGCAAACTGCGATCCCAACATAATACACACCGAAGCAAGCTGGAAGCGGAGCTACGTACAGTCGCCCACTTTTCTACAACAGTGTAGGTCAGTTTATAGTGTTTATACAACTATCTTAAAATACTAAAACTTTAAGTTCAGTTTTTACTACGTTGCAGTTTGCACAATAAAAATTGTTTACATTCTGCAACTGTTTCATGCAACATTTTGTGGGGCCAAGCAAACCCTTTAGTAATCAAAGCCTTTATACATGATGTTATTAAAATGTTTTTATATTCTATGTACTCCTGACAGTAGATTAAGCCACTATAAACCTATAAACACCCAGTCAAGGAAAAAAAAAAATACTGTGAAACCGCCAGAATCTTAAAAAATACCGTGATACAAATTTTTGGTCATATTGCCCAGCACTACTACAACCCATACAGCCTAGATCGACTGCCTGCACACGGCTCTGAGCACAGATATGTCTGAGCAGGCGGCTAGCAGCTAATGGTGCTAACGGTGCTAATAACGTCAGCAGTGTTGACACTTTTTACCGGGGGGGGGGCCGGACATGGTCCCCACACCGTAGGTTTCAGCGTTAACCACTACATGAACGTTTCACAATGCATCTGCGATTAGCTAGCTACTGGAACACACAGATATAACATGTTTGCTTGTTGGTTTGGTTTGTTTTGAAGTCTCCAAGCTATCACCAGATTTAACATTACTAAGGAAATTCTACTGAAGTTGTCCCAGTGTGTAGTTTGACTGTGCTTCATTCATAGCTTGTAGGGTTGGAATGCTAAATCAAATCTACGGTCCGTTATGAACCTCTGTTTTAGGGTGCTAGGGAACTATGTTTGTAGTACAGCAGGGAGAACAATAATAAAACAGAAAATTAATACATTTTTATATATTTTATTAAATAACTTATTTAATGACTTTTGAATTAAAAAAAGGTGCATGTCTATGCTCTACCAGTCAGCACGATAGTCAATATTCATACCAATGTGCTTTCTATACCCTTTTTATACCGTCCTCCCCTACAGGACAATCACAACAGACTGAGTGAAATGCACACGTGACCTTATGCTTTGAATTGATATTGACTACAATCAAGTATGGTCACGTATATGCACCAATAAACACTCTGCAGTATTAGTTATAACTTTGTCACGGTCATAGTCTGCAGTGTCCATTTCTGTCTCATTCCGCAAATTGAAACATTTGGGTGATGCCGTCTGAAATTAATAGTTTAGAGTGTCTCCATTGATATACCCGACTTCATTTGAACGATGTCGGCATACAGTTTGACACAAATTGTTGTTTATGAGCTTGACTAACCGGGCTAAGCCGACTAGCATGCTACAGCACTCCTACAACTGATTCGACTAAAACAACTGGTGCGCTGCCAACCCTTTAGTAGACTTAAACAGCTGTTTGGCTCACAAGGCGTATCAAAAATATGTTGCATGTTGATGTTTGGTTGCACCAATGCTGTAACGAAAGGTTTGGAATGAATACACATACTGTTGCACTGCTAATAGCCTGCCACCACTGGCCAAAAGGTCGTAGCCACTGTTTTGAATAGTCAAAGTAAAAGAGCAGCTTAGTGACCCACACACGCAGACCTGTCACCACTCTGTCACGGTGTGGCCCTGACGAAAGCCCATCACGAGCCTGAGCAGTGCTTTGCCTATGCACCTCAACGCCTGCCCTGCTTTGAATAGAGACCAAGGTTTATTTACATCTTGGCCACAGGGAAAACGTGACCAATCCTGAGATAACGGTAACAGATAGCCAGTATTAGAGTTTTCTTGTGTCTTTTAAAGCAAGAAAGGTAATAGTCACTTGGGCAAAAGAGAGGGATATAGGGCTGGATATCACTGATTTCATGAACCGATTAGATTCCGATTCACAAGATTTCAATTCAGTATAGATTTGATGAGGGATGTTTCAGTTACAATACCAATATTGCTTGGATATTAAAGATATTCTCAAATAACTAATGCTGTAACTTGACCAATGAACCCTCTTACCTTGTGCATTATTTTAAAAAAAATAATTAATGTTTACATTAAGAAATTAACCCAAAGTATTTTGTGGGATTCCTGTACCCTCTAGATTCACCTACATCTGAGGGAAATATTGTACTTTTACCTCCACCATATTTATTTGACATAATTACTAGTTAAGCTACTTTGAGTATTCACATTCAGAAGAAAACAATTCGTAAAATACAATGCGCTACCCGTGATGCTCGCAGTACCTGTGTTTGAAAATGGCCAAGGCCGGGCTTAAGTGCAATCCACATGTTTACTAATGACGTGGGACTCGTTGGTGTTAGAGCAGCGTCATGTGTGCCAGCAGCCGGTGAGTATTTGAGCGATAGAGAGACAGCAATGCGCCCAGAGCCGATCAGCTGTTGTTGAAGAAATTAGCTGTAAAGTTATATCGTGCTATTAAATGTACAGTGTCACACACACTGTACATTTGTACAGTGTGTGTACCTGGCGGTGCCTTCAGTAGAGCAACTCCCGTAGAGCAATAGTTTGATTCAACTAAGCTTCTTCTTCACTCATCCACGGGGAAAAGGCTTATTAAAAGATCAATCTCTGGGTTTTAAAAAGTAGATATCTGATCATTCCACTGAAGATCGATTTGAATCACAAAATGCAGCTCTAGTGGGCGAGCTGTCATGTGACTCTTCACACAGGCTTGTTCCTCTCTTGGAAGCTTGCAGAGAAAGCACGGGGGAGGGATATGATTATTAATGCAATGAAAGGAGTGTATTTTATGTTTTAAATAAAGTCATGCTTTTGGCTTTGGGCTAGCCTGACCTTCCTTTCTTCTTTTTTTTCCTCTTCCTTTTTAATTTAACTCATTCATTTATCTGTATAAAAAGCTGGTTTTACAACTGTCTGAAGCACAAAACATACCTTTGTTAATGTATGTTACTGCTTTTCATGATAATCGCAGAACATCAGCCCACATTAGTGCGAACCTGTCTGTGTGGCATGAGCCCTGCTGCTCAGAGGATTGTATTACAAGACCAGCTTATCCTGAATTATATTGTCAGATACTTGTTTTCATTTAGCTAATGCCTGCTATTTCTACCAACAATACACCCTGTCTAGTAAGAGCACACCGCATCATGGAATGTTTCACTAATCAATCAATTAAACGCCACTGTCGGTCCCATTGATGTTATGTCCCCTATCATCAGACGTTACCCGCAGTTGGCAGCCGCATTAAGGGAGCCCACACAAAATTGTGCCCAGTTAAAGGGACAGTTCACACAAATTCCACATCTAGCTTGAGTAATGTTTGCAAAAAGGCCCAGACCTATTTCAAGTCAGTTTAATTTAAGATGTTTATTTAACAAAGTTAAGATTTAATCTGCGAAAAGGATCTAAGTGTAATGAATGTATGCATGGCAGACGTTCACAAACGTATGTTTTTTTATGTTTGTATATTATTACATTCATAGTTCAGAATTAGTCACCAATGCACCTAACCGTGAGCTGATTAAACATTACATCAAGAGGCAAACAAATTAGCATATGTTCACTAACAGAAGCAAGGTTGCTGTGCACTGTGTAATTGATAGTATGTGGATTTTTCTTTAACTTTTAGGTAAAGTGACTTTTGTTCAGGAAATGCAAGGGTTTCACCATACACTTATTGCTCCTGGCTCCAAGTTCGTTGATGTGGAGCCCCTCCTCATCTCTGAGGCTTCAACTGACTGAAATTGTATCACATAAATTGAAAGATATTTTGTTGTGCATCTGTCATTCTGGGCCCGTGTTTGTCCTGTATGGATATTTCAACGGCCAAAAGATGTCTTACCTCTAACAGCTGAAAAATGTAACTATCTTTCTGGTGTGATTCCACTCAGATTTTACACAAGAATGGAACGTACCACATTCGCCCCAAAACTATTCAGAGGAACGGTAAAGGCAGCCTCTTCATGTTAGAAAATGCTGAACTGTACTGTTTCTTTTTCCCCCTCAAATGAATTGTGCACCCAAATTCAGTGGAACATCATGAACAGAACTGTGTCAGCTTATGCATACTCATTTGTAGCCCTGGGATTTTGCTCCACTTTCAACGGAGCAAAATGGGTTGTGGGGCCCGAGGCTATTCATTTTCAGTTCAGCCATTCTTCTTGAGACCCATAAGGATTTGAAACCCACCTACTCCTCAGACTGTGGTTAAAGGAATAATCCACATTTGTTGCCTGCTGTATGACATTAGGAGGAGTGGCCAGTACATGTCACAGTGCTAATCATCACACTTTGCATTGTCAGCGCAGAAACTTAGACATGTTACATTTCCTTTATGGTGATGCTGTTGCATAGACAACTATAAACTATAGCCGCTAGGGGCAAAGCTGGGCAAGATAATTTTTCTGAGTTTAGCCAATTAAATTAAAAGTTACTTCACTATACTTTTTGTACTGCCTCTACTTAAATGTTTAAGAAAGTGGGTGTTTGTTTTCAGTCTAAAACAGTCCACCATATTAATGCCCTGATGTACCCATATAGTTTTTTTTTTTAAATATTGCAGTAAACGTTTGTAAAGCAATAGTTTTGGATTGTCAAATAATGGAAAGTAACCCATCGGAGCCAGCATGCATTTTACAGTTAGTCTTGGAACTTGTATTTTGGAACAGCATCATTAAAAGATTTCACAAGATATTCATTCATTGTGATGCTAACCGTACAGGGAGAGTACGATTTGACCTCCTCCACGGTGCTGTAGAGGCCTCCTGTTTGGTGGAAAACCACCAAGCCATAGAAAGTGTGTGTGTTGGAGAGAATGACAGAGAATGGAGAGAGTAAGATTGGATGGGGCTTTTAAGAAATGTCCAGGAGCGATCCCCTTCTGTCTCCTTGTACTGCATCATCAGCTCCCTTGTTCCTGCCTTCTATGTGACCTGGTTGTGTTTCAGCTACATTTACCATGCACCACTTCCCCACAGCACTTAGTTGGACTCCCACCCACCAACCAGACAAAAAAAGACACATGCACTTACAGTATTATCTGTTTTGCACTAGTCAAAACTTTCAAAATTGGATCACTTTAAATGTAGTAAATGAGAACTGACATAAGTAAATATCTTTTTACCAGGAATCATCTGTTTATTACCTAATTCTTTCATATTGAGAAACCAAATATGATCAGATTATTGTACCTTTCTTTTCTACATCAACCAGCATCGCAGCACACATTGAGCCGGAGGAGGGTAAGCCTGTAGTTGAAATGCACTCTTAAACCAAGAGCAAAAATTCAGAGGTGTGGTCCCCGTAAAAAAAACAACAAGTAATGGATTGGGCATTATTAAGCCAAAACAACCCATTACAAATGGATCAGGGCAGCTTCTGATATATACTACTCGTTGTTAATTTTGACATTACTTTGACAGTACTTAGACTGGAGGCTTTTGAGCACAATATGGGTTAGCCTTACTCAATTTGAGACGGCACAGAGGTGGGAGAATGCTTTTAAATATTGCAGAGAGTTCTCTTCAGATGGATGGATGGAGAGAAGAAGAAATTAGATGGTTTCTCTCCAGATGGAGTGCTTTTCTAAAAGCCTTTCCAGTTGCATCAAGACCTGAAAGTGCAGTCCCATTGTAAACCCGGCATAGGAGTGTTAGAGCTATCTGCCGTTTTACCAGTCTGGCTTCAACTTAGGTACAATGTGTGTGACCATTTAGATGAAAATTAACATTTTATAAAATGGCTTTTGTTGGAATGAGATCCAGTAACCTTGTTTGCTTTTGAAGTTTTTATGCATATTCACACCTTTGATGTTGTCTGTGTGGCAGAATTTCTCACAACTGCAAGTCCAAAATAACCCCTGAAGAAACACCATATAATGCATGTCTGATAAAGTTAGTTGTTTCTTTTCCATGTATGCTGCTCTGAGTTATTGCAGTGACCAGCTTCTAGCCATCAGTCAGTTTTGATTATTTGTTTACCAGTGTGGGCTCGGCCTAATCTAAGCCAGACTGACCTAGTTTAGTGTGAAGTGCCAGCCTATCCTCTGGTGTTGCAGCACCACACACACACACACACACAGTGCCTCCTGCTGATCCACCGCCCTCCTTCCTGATTTCATCCCTCCCATTTGTCTGTTGGCGTAAGCCTGCCTGTCAGGATGTCCTGTGCAACCTGCTATTGTAACGCAGCTGATTGCATAGCCCGATTCGAAAGCCTGGATGGACACTGACGAGTGCAATGGAAGTAGCAGAAACCACAGAGCGAGTGTATTTGTAAAGTGTGCGTGCTGTCGCCACATCCGCTGAATGTTTTGACAAAGGAAGAGAGAGAGACGAACAAGCTAAGGAAACACCCTTAAAAAGGAAACGCCTGCTTCGAGAGGCTACGCGCTCGCACTAAGGTGGAGGCAGCATGCTGACACAAATCATCAGTAGCGGAGCACTGCCACAGCCAGCCACTGAAAGTCTCACTACAAAAAAACAGTCCAATGCATACCCATCTGTACCTCGTACAGACTGTAGGAACAGTAGATCAACCACAACCTTAATGCCACTCTAAAGCACTAGAATATAAGATATGACAGAGAAGTGAGTGAGTAGGAACGATCAGATACGGGATGCGATCCTCATGAAGGCGAGGGGCGGGGCAGATGGTGTCCATGCAGGAGTGCGTAAATTATTAAGCCCACCCCCCTACCCCACCCTTCAAATACTGCAGTACTTTCTTGCTCCGTTCGTTTGCTGTGGTAACCTGAAGACAAAAAAAAGTGAAGAAGTTTGGGCAATTCTTAGGCAAATGTCATACTTCAAACGTATGATGAATATCATAATTTTTCAGTGCACGATTAGCATTTCTGCAAATTTCACTCAATGTTTTAATTGCGAAAGTGATTATTTTACATGTGTGTACTATTGGAAGATTGCTTGACACATCTTACAATACAACAATACAATCCAGGCTTTAAGTGCATTGAAGACACATTTTGGACTTTGTAGAAGGACGTTATAGGGTCCTAAATATGTATTGTCAGTCTGCATTATAAAGGAGACACAGTAGTCAGGACTTGTTTTTCATTACTGGTATGACAAAATCTCTGAGTGGGAGTCTAACCTAAAAATACAGTGCAGCAACTTTAAAGTGGATTTGTACTCAAGGGGCTAGTGATGACCCCGTGACTGACAATTATCATTTGATTTTGTTTGCCGTACTCATCTATCACGTCTCACACATGCATCATTAAAATATCGTGACAGTAGTGGGTCATTTTGTTTATACGTTTA
Source organism: Cebidichthys violaceus (assembly GCF_023349555.1). Lineage (NCBI taxonomy): Eukaryota > Metazoa > Chordata > Actinopteri > Perciformes > Stichaeidae > Cebidichthys > Cebidichthys violaceus. The sequence continues at coordinate 12,606,504 of NW_027176816.1, forward strand.
CATTTTTTTTTATTGCAGGCTTATTGTACTGAACTGCATTATGTTGTGCTGCATTGTCTTTGCTGACTCCCTGTACCATATGTACAGTACTGTGTACTGTATGTGCTCATTTGTACAGAGGATCTGGCTGAATACCAGATGAGCAAAGCTATATTTTGGGAAGGCCAGAAAACACAGGGCCAAGTGAGTGTAGGCCGCCTCTGCTCAGTCGTTGACGCCGGGAAGCTAACCGAGCCTCGCTCCTCTTCACCAAAGGGTTAATTAGCAGCTCCCCTCCCAATTGTCCTCTGCTTGTTCACTCTCATTAGTTTAATCTGGCTCTGTCCTCCAACTCGCCTCTCTTGCCTCTCTATCCTCTTGTGCACCAGAACATCTCACTGCCTACCCCTCTCCTTAATGTCATCAGGGTGGAGCCTTTAGTCTTCCCCAAAAATCTACTGCCCAACCCATCTAAACCACCATGTGATGTATATCCTTTCACACCTGTATTTATTTAGCCATCATTGTTGTTTTTATATTTATTTATTCAATATTATTCAGATATTTGATGTTTAAAGTGTCCGCAGTCTAGTTATCAGATGTCCACTTTTGATGGTCATGGTGCTATTAAGTTTTTTTTTTTAAATTCATTTTTGTAGAGATTATTTATTTTCTCATCCTGTGTGCTGTATAACAAAACCTCTGTGAAAACGTTCTCTGATGAAGACGCCCATCCAGCCTCCTAAAACGTCTGTGTGCTGTAGAAAATGAATAGTGCTCGCATGATCGCTGCTATTCAGGAAGGAGAAATACCAATGAAGTGTGTTTAGTGTGTGGAGTCAAATTACACTTCCTCTCTCCTTGTCACTGTGTTGTGCTCGAGATGTCGGAGCTGATAGGAGTGGCTGGAAAATGTGAAGTCTGCTCCACTCCTCCAGTTCCTCCTCCTCCTCCTCCCCCACCACCTCTCTAAAAATAGCTGGCAGAGAGAGAAGGCAGTGCAGTGGAGGCTGTATCTGTTGGGCTGCCAGTGGTTTCAACACTACCAGCACAAGGGAGAAAGACTTCTCTAAATCACACCTCTAATACCAATTGCCAGTAACGACTTGCTGCCTTATTATATTTTCTTGTCAGTAGACATTCTTTATTCTCCAAATCTCTACATTTCATCAATTGGACATTAACCTGTTTTTGGAAATGTTGCATTTTAGAGAGTCTGTTCTTTTTGATCGATGAGTAAAGCAGAAATTAATTTATCCAATGCAGTCGGAAATGAACCCTATTTTGGATCTGTTTTTTATGGACAAAACCGTGGAATGTGCTTGACGGGCTACATTGATCACCTGCCCAGCTGATCATGTGTTTCACTTGTTTGAACCAGAAGTGAAGACAAAAAGTCCCTTAAATAAGAACAAAGTGAAGATGGCTGCAGCACAGTCCCGTCAGGGTATTACCAGGAAGGATATCAAGCCTTCACTCTTGTAGAGGGATCGTAGACATCTAGCAGTTATTGATTCAGACTTTTTGCAACTAAATATATTTTTCATCTCCCTACAGCACGGAGCACAGTCCTGCTTATAACGGAGCTAATAACTAATACAGTACATTACAGTGATTCAGTTACATTTTGGTGCGTTTAAGCAAAACCGTAAAAATGAGTAATGATAATGAGTTTTGCATATTTTCACAGCAAATTAAATAGATATTAGAGAGGGAATTTTGACCTGTTTAACTTCCTAACACTAGCTCTAAGCAGCTTATAATAATAATAATAATAATAATAATAATAATAATAATAATAATAATAATAATTTCAACTACTAATGCTCCCTAAGAAATGTTTAATCTAAGTATTTAAATAAAATACAATGATTTATCTCCTTCGTTTTTATGCACAAACCCCCCCCCCCCCACCCCACACACACACACACACACACACACACACACACACACACACACACACACTATAGATGACAATAACAAAGTAAAAGGAAAACGATTAGATTTTTATTTTTTTGTTCAAATCTGTTTATTTTATTTGTTTATTAATAGGCCTACATTTTCCATTTTTAGGACAAGTCAGTTTGGCTATCGTGCAAGTAAAGTATCTTTTGGCTACTTGCCAAAGCTTAATGTCAAGCCGCGACCATTTAAAGCCAGGACAACTTTGCAGACCGAATGGATGCTTGTGTGACCATTCAGCAACGTTTAGCACTGCAGACTCCACCCCCATAGTTCTTGGGCCATGGGAACACACTACCCCAAGATCAAGTATGTTTATGGGAGAGCTGGTCGAAAATATCAGGACAACAGAGTGTTTACAACGAACACATTTGGATAAGATTGTTACTTAGGTGTTTTAAAACAAAAATTCAAGAACAGTGCCTTAATTTCAAGTGCACTAGTGTGATTGTTGAGTCATTCATACCTTTCAGTGTATGTGAATCCCCCTAGCCTAGACATCATCAATCGGTGGAACATATCCTCGGCCCAACACACTTTTTTGCAAATGTTCAAGGTTATTAAGGGATTCCATAAATCTGATGACCAGTTGATGTCTTTTGTTGACGTTTTGGGTAGGTTGCATTACCTCTTAATCAGTGGGATGTTACAGAGAAGACAAGAATTAGCCTGTGATATTACTGTGAGATGTTTCTATCACCAAGATTACGGGTTAAGGCGCCTTGCTTAGATGCAGACCCAGTTAGCGGCGCTGGCCAATCAGGTGACGGGTAGCTACTGAGATGTCAGGGGCTTGAAGAGGTGTTCATTCAGAAGGTCTCAACACTCCCCAAGACAAAGGACTCATATCGAGACAGGGAGGTAAGGTGTGTTTGCAGAACTAATGATGCTGTAGTTGGCTTGTATTTGACAGAAGGGTAGTGATGTTACCTATAGTTTTCTATAAATAAATTTAGTTTTAGAAATAATTGTGAGTGTAGTTGGTCCTTGAAATGAGTAAGAGGAGAGAATATAAAAGGAAGAAGGTTCCTGAGATTTTTGTCGCTGGATGGGGTCACTAAAAATATATATCATCCTGCAGTTAATAGTTTAAATGAACATGTGATTTTGAAAGTTTGCTGAGACTTCTACAGGCACTTCTGCTAGTAATGGTTGTACTGCTTACACTGTGTATTCATTCAGTGACCAACACGCCAGAGTTCATAATTGTTCCAGTAGTATTCCTCTTGTCTTCTTTCTACGGAGAGTGAAAGTGTCGGTGCTAAGAGTGTCAACCAGAGGATTGAGGTCAGCAGGATAGCCGCTGCTTTTAGGATCATCAGCAGGTTTTGTCTTAACCGGATTTGGCTGGAGGAGCTGAATCAACTGTGTCCCAGGATTACAGGGATGACATTGGAGGATGGTTTAGAGTCCAGAGGCCAGAGCATTGACAGCCTTGTCAAACCTCGCCCGCCATCCGAGCTCTTTGGGGTTCCAGTAGAGCAACCAAACCAGAGCTGGTCTCTTGTAGTGCCTCTCTGCTTCCTCCATATCTGGACTCCTAATCCTTGCTTCCTTTGCTAGTAAAGGGGTATGTTTTGCTCCCTTATAGCCAAGTGGATTTTTTTATTTGTTTTTGCCATGGCTGTTGAGTAATGGTTATCAGCTGCTTAATGTGGCCTAATCTCTGCCCAAGGGTTTGCTATTGTTTGTGAGGGAAGAGAGAACAAATTCAACATCGTCTTCAAAAATGTTCTCTTAAGCTCAAAGTAGCTGCTGAGTGCTTGTTGCTAGGTAACAGCTTGAAGCTGGCAAGGACGAGTCTTGAGTTTTGTCTGGAAAGTGTTGGACAGTTGTGGTTCCCTGTAACTTCTGTCTGGATTGGATTCAGGAGACGCTATGTGATACTCGGCTGCATTTTGGCACATCCAGAGTACCGAAAGTATCTCAGTATATATGACTTAATTGTGTATTTTGTTTATTGCCACCAACAGGAGATGAGCAGAATGTTGAGCTTCTCATTTCTTGTCTCCCCAGATCAGCAAGAGTCTAGGCGGCGGAGCGAAGCACACCATTAGCAGAGGAAAATGAGTGAACTGGATCAGCTACGCCAGGAGGCTGAGCAGCTCAAGAACCAGATCAGAGTAAGGCCTCCAAGTCCTCAAATCTGTTTTTATTTGGTTCCATTAGTTTAAAAATTCACGGATGTCGCTCTAGAGACTGATATTTCAAACTGGTGTTGATGAAAGCAGATCTTTCACTGAGAAGCTTCCTATTTTGATGCCTCTCCATGTTGACATTATAAACGTATGATTAATGCAACTTAAAGCTGTCTGCTAAAGCCCATACAGGGTTTCTATTTACATCATTGTAGTGAAATGCAACCTAATGAGATTTCATCTTAATTGCTGTGATGTAGAGTTTAAAAGTCATTTTTTTGACTTGTATTGCTCCATAAATGCATAATGACATTTATTTTATTTTTTAAATGGGTGCTATTATTGCTACAATGCACTTCAGCTGAGATCACACAAGTATATATTTATTTTTTTCATTTTGACATAGTGCATTGATTTAGTAATGAAGGAGCCTCAGAGCCCTCTGGCTTTTGAACCACATTATAATATCAGTTAGTGACGGAGACGAGTTATATACATGGGGCAAATTGTATTACCAGTACCAAAACTAATCTTTTTGTAGTACACTTTGTGCTACAAACACAATTTGGTTTATTGGGTGGTACTCAAAAAGTGTGGTTTCTTGTTTCAGGATGCCAGGAAAGCGTGTGCGGATGCTACCCTGTCTCAGGTAAGATATTTATATATATGAATAATTATTAATTACATGATTTCGACTCACTATTTTTAATTTTTTTTAAACTATGATCAAATATACTGTAAAATGTACTAAAATCAGCTTTAATGTTTGTGTTTATACTGCGTGCATGATTTAAAGACTTTTTTTGTTTTTCGTAATACTTCTTAAAGTTTGAGTGCAAATAGCAGTAAACTACACAGCCGTCTCAAAGTGACTCTTTCTCTCATCTTAATCGTTTTAGATCACAGCTAACATCGACCCTGTTGGCAGAATTCAGATGCGCACTAGACGGACACTGAGGGGGCATCTGGCTAAAATCTATGCCATGCACTGGGGCACTGACTCAAGGTAATCTCATTCAACTCCATTCTGTCCATTAACTAAATATATTTCCTCCCATCAGCCCAGTCCTCCCCCCGCTTAAATACAGGAAATGAGTATAAAAGCAAGCTTGACCGTCTTTGTGCTCATCCCTTCACCCGAGGGTCCTTGTCAAACCACGACGTTCTACAATACAACTCCTGACATTTGTACAAAGCGATCTATCACATTAACATATACTCAGTGTTGTAAAAAGCAGGATATTTGTGCACATGCACAATAGGTAATGCATTTTTTGTTGAATGCACATTGGGCACGCATCAGTCGCTCTATCTTTGAGTGTGTCTACTGTGTGTGTGTGTGTGTGTGTGTGTGTGTGTGTGTGTGTGTGTGTGTGTGTGTGTGTGTGTGTGTGTGTGTGTGTGTGTGTGTGTGCTGTGTGTGTGCTGTGTGTGTGCTGTGTTTGTGTGCATTGGGGGTGGGGTATGTGGGTAGGGAAAATACTCAAAATGGAGTCGGCCTTTTGTTAGAGCTGTGTTGAGGCGAGATAGCCAAGGAAGATGAAGCAACACTTTCCCCTAGAGTAGTGCACACCTCTCACCTCAGCAACCAACATGTTAATCACTGCTGTGCTGCTGTGCGTCAGTCCACAGAGAGACCGTTGCAGAACTGCTATGTCACCTCATCATCCTTCCAGTCGTATAGCTAAGAAGAAGTCTACCCCTGTGTTTGCCCACTGTTGGCTCATCCTGTTTGTTTGTTTCATCGGTTAATGTTTGACCTCCCAGAGGAGTTTGGGTATTTATTAGACTACCTGCTGAGCTTCAGCCACCCAGAAAGAAGGTCACACGGAGATGTTTTGACCCGTAGTCTCAGCTCGGTCTGCTATTTTTAGCCACATGGAGACACTACTTGGATTCAGTCTGCGGTGGTCGGTTCCCAACAGTTTGAGAAAGAAGTTCAACTTCCCCTTGTAAACCATTAATATATATTGAGTTAAATGTTCAGGGTGTTGTACTCTGATGTACCAAAAAGCGCTATCTTATAAATTGTTAAATGCCTGTAAAAGGCAAAGCTTTGTAGTATAATAATAAAAGAAAATGTGTAGCCCAAATTTACGGTTACTGCCGATCATCTTGTTGGTTAAACCCCTTTAAAAGCAACTTTATGCCAGGGTTTTATTAATTTCAGAAGTGTTGTATTGACCAATCGCATTCAAGCAGGCTTTGGATGAATACAGGTAAAAAGTCTGGAGAGAGCAAAGAGGCCGAGTGCATTGACCGAAATGCAATCTGGGAACCGCCTGATGACTATTTACATTTTGATTTGGTTTGAAATGAGTTTGTAAACTGTACTTGTTACTTGTAATCTATGTCCAAATCAGTATTCAAATGAATCGTCTTTTTTATTATATATTTTCGGTGTTAATGTATAAATCCCAAATGCCCTTGAAATAAGGAAGAGTAATCCCACATTATTCATTATTCAACATGAACTATTGTTAGTTATTCTTAGACTGTTCCAAGACAGCCTTACTAATATGACAAGTTTGCAATCAATGATTCAGCGCTGAACTTTACTCAATAGCTGTAGCCAAATCACTGCTTATTTATCAAGTGGAGAGCTTGGTTCTTGTGTAGTCTTCACAAAACATTTCCAACATGAAAAGTCTTCTTTATAACCACAGCTAGGTTTGTTTTTTGTTGTCGGTTGTATGGCTTTGCTGATATAATACTGTATATATGACAGTTGCCTTGTCTAAGGTGTATAATTGAGATTTACCATTGAGATTGAGGTTTATTTGAAGTACTCACTAAGTATGTGAAATTGTGGCTACATCTTGTGTTTTCCTTTCCTTTTGCTGCTATTCACTTAAGCTGCGGCTGGCCGATATTTCAATATTTACCTTTCAATGGAGTCATGTTGTGATGAACTCATTTATCAAGATACACAATTATGTTGTCTAAATTCATAATGACAAACACGTACGAACTCAAATATTTAATTGACAATACTGCTGCTTGTGGGAATACCCCAGTGTAGTTTATATCAAACTAATGATTAATGTGATTATTCTGTATTTATGTGCATGCATGTAAACATAGTGTACAGCTGGAAATAACTATTTATTTTTCTCTATAATTTCAGTTGAAGCTGTTATGTTCAATTTACACAAATGTCTTAATGACAAGAGAAAATACTCCATAACTTTTCATTTGTCAAGTATTTAATTCACACAAGAGTATACAAAAATAGACTTAACCGTGGGGTAATTTCATATAGACATGCTATATTCTTTTTATTTATATATATATATATATATATCTCATTATCCAGATTTTGTCCATATAACCCAACCCTAACTTAAGCTGAACAGAGCTACAGCTGAGCACAAGCTTTTCTGCTTGTTTGACTAAGTCACTCGACGGCATCACAGTTACTCAAACAGACCTGATGAGTAACGAGCAACACAAACTGATTGTGAATTCATAAATCAGGGCTTTTCCAAACATCGGGCGTCTGTTCCCAACCATGCTGTCAGAGCTCTGTTCTGACGAGAAAGTGAGCGCCTCATTGCATCAGTCTCCCAGCTGACTCACACTCGCTCGCTCGCTCGCACTTTGGCGTTAAAGTGAAAAAGCAGCCTAATTTAGAGATCTGACATCTTTGATTATTTGAGTTTAATCTCATCATTTTAAGACCAGGAAGTTGATGCTTCATTTTCTTTGAGACTAAAATTTCCAGCACAGGCCCTTCTGTCCCTGGCTTATTATCAGCCGGAGTGTGCACACTCGAGCACGGTAGTTAAGATTTGCGGACTCCCAGCAGGCCTTGGTGTGTTCACTCCTTTTCCTGGTCCTGTGTGTTTTGGGACTGTCACTGTGGTTACTCTTGTTGGATTCACCCTAGATAGCAGAGCACGGTCACAGGCGTACCTGAGAGCCGTCTCTAGAATGCAAAACAGGGTTTGTAACAGTTCGTATTAGAATAACTGTGCTTCCCACACAGACTTTGCAGTTTTGAAGCACATAAAATATTTAAAGTAAATACGCGATCTTGAAAGTACTCGATTGTGTATTAGAATTCCACAGAAATGAGTCGGTATGCCTCGGCTCTCTGTATCTGTCCGTGTTAGGATTAGCACTGTGCATTCTGTGGAATACTGTGTTGTTGATGCAGCAGCAGCTTTAAAATGAATGCCATGACATATTTATCTGGTATACAGGTGCTGGATTAAAAGCTTTTATATTCATTACCTGCTTAAACTCCAGCAGCGTCGTGCATGTCCATTAGTCAGTCCATGTTTGTTTTAATTTGCTGTTGTGGCTTTTGCAGTTTTTGTTCTCTGTTTCAAAGAAAGTTGAAGTATGGTCACAGCATTTTATTTAAATATTAAAATAGCAATACCCTCACATTTTGTGTATCAACTACAGTTTGCATTACTGAAGGACAGAGATGGCAGAAACTGAGTACATATATATATATATATATATATATATATATATATATATATATATATATATATATATATATATATATCGTGAATATATATATATATATATATATATATATATGTGAATATATATATATATATATATATATATATATATATATATATATATATATATATATATATATATATATATATCGTGAATATATATATATATATATATATATATATATATATTCACGATATATATATATATATATCATGAATATATATATATATCACGAATATATATATATATCATGTATATATATATATATATATATATATATATATATCAATTATATCAATTGCGGAATTGCCATTTTTGTATGTAATGAACTGCCTATTCAAATTGGGCAGTGGACTGGTAATTTTGAATTCTTCTCTACTTTAAACTATCTTATCTTTCTCTTCTTCAGGCTTTTGGTCAGTGCCTCCCAGGATGGCAAGCTCATTATTTGGGACAGCTACACCACAAACAAGGTAAAAACCTATTTCCATAGAACTGAAACAATCTCAATGCGGTCATTCATTCTCTTTACCTGGTAATCAAAGCTTAAGCAATGCTCATTACTCCCCTTCTCTGGAAGTTATTTTCATTTAGGTTGACAAAGAATGCAGAGTTCATAATAACATAATTCACAAGTGTTTGAGGGTGCCAAGTAGTGCTATTTATAGTGTGTGTTGTGCCCTTGAAAGGTTCAGTTAATATTGCGGACCAACCATGTCACACGTCCTCTCTCTCTCGCTCTCGCTCTCTCTCTCTCTTTTTCTCTGTCTCGCTCTCTCTCTCTTTACCATCTGTCACTGCATGCAATCTAATATTAAATCTTCCTCGTCTCTTCCAGGTCCACGCCATCCCGTTGCGCTCCTCCTGGGTGATGACGTGTGCCTATGCCCCTTCTGGGAACTACGTTGCCTGTGGAGGCCTGGACAACATCTGCTCCATCTACAACCTGAAGACCCGCGAGGGAAACGTGCGCGTCAGCCGCGAGCTGGCCGGACACACAGGTAGGCCGGACACATCCGCTAACATGAACTCATTTACCCATCAGTCCCAGGATGTTTGGAAGGTCAGATCAATCAGTACAGTAACATTTGGAACCTTCAGGAATACTGAATTCCCATTAGCACCCAGCAGTCTTAGCTTAGCAGTAAAACTACAGAGAATTTGCTTTCCACACTCAAGTTTCAAATGGTCTTTACCTTTATGTGATAAGGAGATAATACCCAATAATCAAAGTCATTCTGTTATTGATGTCTGATATTGACATTGTACTGGTGTAAGCCCAGTTATATTCATATCCGAGAGACTCCGGTCACATGTTGTGTCTTTCTCCATCAAAAACAGGAGTTGTTCGAGTCATGTCCCAGCTCAAACTAATGAAAGTGTTGAGCTCTTGGGCAAGGAGCGTTCATCTGATCAGCGTCACATGATGCAGGAAGTGTGTCAGCATTTTAGTTCTACTTCTTGCTCTAGGGAAGGGTACGCGCACTCTGCCAGCGAGTAAAGGATGAATTAGGATGAATTATGGAAGCCAGTCATGAACCGAGAGATGCCCTACAGCTTTCTTTTCTGTTCCAGGGAGTGAATTAGTCAATTCTTCTCCTTCACTTCCCAAATTCAGCCCACAATGAATTCTCTGAGGGTGTAATGATAATTTGGAATATAACTTCTTCTTCTGTGCAGACGGCAAAGAAAGGCTTAATGCTATTAAGGAGACAGTCTATCATGAATGAGTTATTCAGTCGGTGTGTTTGATTACCGTCAGGTTACCTGTCCTGCTGTCGCTTCCTGGATGACAACCAGATCGTCACCAGCTCTGGAGACACCACCTGGTGAGTTGTGATATTGCACCCAATACTACACCAACAGAAACTAGAACCCAATTAAAATCAACGTAGAGTTTAATACAATTTAATAAAAAAATATAGAATTAGATACGGGGGAGTTGTATTTGTTTGTGTTGTATTGTAAGATGCTCCTACCCTCCACCCTTTTCTGGTTGTCAACACTGTATATGGAAACATTACAGCCGTCAGTTTCCCAGATTGGTTTTAAAAATTCTCAGTCAGTACAATCCATACACTGGTGAGATCTAGTGCTGGGTCTGCCTGTGCCAGACAGACGTCGTACAGCTACCAGCATCACGTCATGGGCCGATCAGTTTCCTTCTTGAATGTTTCAAAGCGCTCTAGATGTTGTTTTGTATTTTGCAGCTGTAGTTTGACTTGGCGTGGTTACTGGAAACCAGTATTAAACAGGCAAAGATGCTAAATTATTAAATACTGTGATAGTGATAAACTGACATTCTTTTATCTGTACTAATTTATTATGATGCTGCAGTCTATCCTCTGCTCTCTACATCGAGGCTGAGCTCCTCAACGCACATGCGGAGCGAAGTCGACGGGCAGCAGAGCAGAGAGGCTGCCGAAGATTACTTGAGTTGACAACAACTAAACTCGTTGCTGTCAGTGCAATAAAAGCTTTGGAAGTAGAAGCCAATACTTTTTAAACAGGTGTAAACAAGTAGAAAAGCGATATTTCAATCTGCTCTGTCAGCAGTTTATTATATTTGTCTTATAGAAGCACAGTGCGCTAGCTCGGCTAATAGTGAATGTCTACAAACAAGCTAAAACCAAAGTTGTCTGTATGTAGTCTAACTTTTTAGCATTGTTTGCCACTTATCTTAAAATTTGGCAAATTCTTGTCAACGTATCTGCTGGCTGAGACAAAGCAGCTGTCCTCTGTCTACCGTCAGTACCTGCAGGCAGTGATGACTGATGCCTGTGTTCTTCATTCTTTCTAGACTCAACTCAATCTGGGGTTGTCAGCGATATCTATTTTATTGACATTTTAGAATTGTTTCCAGTGAGATATTATTGTCTTTATATAGTGAATTTGGTCTTGTAAGCATTACTTTTGCTACTTTAGAAACAAAATAAACAAGTAAATTAAAATCCTATCTTTTTCTAATAATATAATATTAAAAAGCAATTAGTGTCATGAAAAAGAACCAATAGGACTAGACCTAACCATACCCATCCCTGAATTTGATAATTTCTTCTGCTTTCCTGCAGCGCTCTGTGGGACATAGAGACCGGCCAGCAGACAACTACATTTGCTGGTCACACCGGTGATGTAATGAGTCTCTCTCTGGCGCCCGACACCAGGCTGTTTGTGTCTGGGGCCTGCGATGCCTCGGCCAAGCTCTGGGACATCAGAGAAGGAATGTGCCGACAGACCTTCACTGGCCACGAGTCGGACATCAACGCTATCTGCGTAAGGCTGCACACGCAAATTCTCTTTTACATGTTATATACGAATCATAAGAGGGTGTCAGGTCTCAAATCTTTCTTGGCGTGTCCAAGTCAGGTCTATCAGAGCAAATCTCAGGTCCTTGAGGGCAGTCACAAGTTTTATAAGTACATTGCAGGTTGAGATGCTGTGGACGCTGACCATTACAATGACACTGCATTTGAATGTTTTCCTTTCAAAGCTGTGTTAACAGTGTTTTCGACATAGCTGAGAACAAGTCCTTTCTTCCTGCTGCAAAATGTATGTAAAAAAAAAACACCAGGAGTTCATAGGTCAATTATTACAGGAATAGTAATCCATCAATTTGGTCTTTCAGAGATGACTAGAGGGACTCTGAAAACAGAAATGTAAAGCTTTGGTGCCACATATTTACGCTTTTTAGGGACCAGAAACACAGAAGACACAACCTCAGGACAATAACAAATTCAATCACATTAACTAAATATAGTCATTTGAATATTTTGTATCCATCACTCTATGTATGTACAAAAGTATCAACATTTAAAGTCTCCCTTGACCTTTGTTGCAGTTCTTCCCTAATGGCAATGCCTTTGCCACGGGCTCAGACGACGCTACCTGCCGGCTGTTTGACCTGCGTGCCGACCAGGAGTTGATGGTTTACTCACACGACAACATCATCTGTGGAATCACCTCCGTGGCGTTCTCCAAGAGCGGCCGCCTACTGCTGGCTGGCTATGACGATTTCAACTGCAACGTCTGGGACACTTTGAAGGCCGACCGTGCAGGTAAGCTGCCATACAAGACAAAAGAGAAGAGCAAGATTATCATGTTGGGCTGATCAACTGATTTCAAAATATGTCATGAGTCATTGTATCCAGGTCTGCTCCATTGAGCTCTCTGAATAACCAGCAGTTGTGTCAGAGTTTGGTGTCAGCCACAGTCAAAAAATGTGGAGAAGAGGTGTGGGAAGAAATTCACCATATCTGTCCCAGTTGTTGCTCAGAACCACCACAGATTTTCATTTTGTTTTTAAGGTACAGTTGTTGTCAAAAGTTTACATACACTTGTAAAGAACATAATGTCATGGCTCTCTTGAGTTTCCCCGTTATTTCTACAACTCTGATTTTTCTCTGATAGAGTGATTGGAACAGATACTTCTTTGTCACAAAAAACATTCATGAAGTTTGGTTCTTTCATGACTTTATTATGGGTTAACAGAAAAAGTGATCAAATCTGCTGGGTCAAAAATATACATACAGCAGTGCTAATATTTGGTTACATGTCCCTTGGCCATTTTCACTTCAATTAGGCGCTTTTGGTAGCCATCCACAAGCTTCTGGCAAGCTTCTCGTTGAATCTTTGACCACTCCTCTTGACAGAATTGGTGCAGTTCAGTTAAATTTGATGGCTTTCTGACATGGACTTGTTTCTTCAGCATTGTCCACATGTTCTCAATGGGATTTTAAGTCAGGACTTTGGGAAGGCCATTCTAAAACCCTAATTCTAGCCTGATTTAGCCATTCCATTACCACTTTTGATGTGTGTTTGGGGTCATTGTCCTGTCGGAACACCCAACTGCGCCCAAGACCCAACCTTCAGGCTGATGATTTTAGGTTATCTTGAAGAATTTGAAGGTAATCCTCCTTCTTCATTATCCCATTTACTCTCTGTAAAGCACCAGTTCCATTGGCAGCAAAACAGCCCCACAGCATAATACTACCACCACCGTGCTTGACGGTAGGCATGGTGTTCTTGGGGTTAAAGGCCTCACCTTTTCTCCTCCAAACAGCTCGATTTTTGTTTCGTCTGACCACAGAACTTTCCTCCAGAAGGTCTTATCTTTGTCCATGTGATCAGCAGCAAACTTCAGTCGAGCCTTAAGGTGCCGCTTTTGGAGCAAGGGCTTCCTTCTTGCACGGCAGCCTCTCAGTCCATGGAGATGCAAAACACGCTTGACTGACACCTGTGTTCCAGCAGCTTCCAGCAGCTTCTAATTCTTGGCAGATCTGCTTTTTGGTGGTTCTCGGTTGACTCTTCACCCTCCTGACCAATTTTCTCTCAGCAGCAGGTGATAGCTTGCGTTTTCTTCCAGATCGTGGCAGTGACAAAACAGTGCCATGCACTTTATACTTACAAACAATTGTTTGCACTGTTGCTCTTGGGACCTGCAGCTGCTTTGAAATGGCTCCAAGTGACTTTCCTGACTTGTTCAAGTCAATGATTCGCTTTTTCAGATCCATGCTGAGCTCCTTTGACTTTCCCATTGTAGCGTTTGTGGGCGTTTGTATCCAATGAGCCCTATTTAAATGGCCTCAGAGAAGTCACCAGTTGTAGTCACTCATAATCACTCA